>NC_065447.1:127580620-127930620 GCF_917563875.1 Diabrotica virgifera virgifera | reverse complement strand
TACATATTTCTCTCCTTCCCCGTTTACAAGAGAGAATCCTAATACCCTAAACATGTATATGCTTTTTCCTATTCTAAACCGGTTACTTCTAATACTAAAAAACGAAAATTTCTAATTATATAAAACCTAGATAAAGGTGTCTGTAAGCTAACTGTAATCCTAATATACCTATACAAAATATAATCTCAAAATATTTACATTTTTCCCTATTTAACTAAACTGTCTTTTCTTAAACTATCACTATTTCACATACATTGACGTCGTGTATTTTCGTAAAATCTCGAATTTAATACTTCCTGAGCTAAGCTAAATATTACCTAAACCTCTATTAAATGGTATATATATATATATATATTTATATATATATATATATATATATATATATATATATATATATATATATATATATATATATATATATAAAAATTAACGTTACTTTAAGTCATCTTATTATTTCAGTCTTACTAATTTTAAAATAATGTACCTATAATAAAAATGTAATTTCTCTAAAAACTTATACATAATATGTCTCTATAAAACTTCCAATAACTCTCTTGTACCTATAATAAAGATTTAATCTCTGTTGCTGAATGTCTAAAAATTTCACTTTTTGTGTCCCTTTGCTTACTATGTACTAACACTCAGTGCTGTTTTTGTAACAATGTAGGTTCCGGTACGCAATGTTCCAGGGGGTCTAAGGGGTATCCAGAAGGGGGGGCCACCCCCGAAAAAACTTTTTAAATTTAGCCTCAAAAAAGGCGTTTTAAAGCTATTTGGAATCAAGGAAAAAATTCAGGAATGTATCTATAATTTGTCCTGAGCACTATAAATAATCTAAAACCATCCCTACTTGACTACATCATGGTAAGATAAGAGTACAAAGATTATTTTGTCTGAGTTTGAAATTTTTTATTCCTATCAAACTTGTGGTTTCTTCAAAGTTATGTCTGCTTTTACTGGAAAAAACCGTTTTTGCTAACTAACTGGCCTACTGTAGAAATTTAATCTTGTACAGGTTTCAAGGGCATATTATAAAAGGCGCACAAAATCCTAGTTTACATGTTTACTGCATAATTTTATAAATAACAGTTTGTTAGATAGCTAGATTTTACGGAAGCCGCAATAAATTTTGTAACTTACAGTTTATAAAACTGTCCAAAGTTTGGAGAAGTTTTTGTAGTACGTCTCTTTTCTGTCTCTTTGCCGAGTCCCTGTCCAATGCTGAGTGCTGTCCCCGAAACAGCCACGAATTCACGTACTTCGCGGGTTCAAAGCGAGTTGGAGGTGGGCCGTTTAACTTCACAAACATTAATGAAGAAACAGTTTTTGTGAGTAGGGAAGCTATGCCGTCAGTGATGATCAGGTTTATTTGGGAAAATCCCCTTTCACACTCACTGGAAGATATTGGAATTGCCTTTAAAGCTATTTTCAACGGTAGGAAATTTTCTGGATAGCTTATTTTTTTATTTTGTTCTCACAAGGTAGTTATAAAACACAATAACAATGATGGGGTCTTCTTTAGATTTCAAATACAGTTCGATTCCCATAAAACTTTTATTGTTGACAGCTGTCTCAGCTTGCGCATAAATCATTCCAGCACTGTCTTTTCGAGAAACAAACGTGTCCATCAAAATCTGAAGTTTCTTGTTAGAGCGAAATAGACCAACGTCTCTATGTTGTAGTTCCCCACTAACGTCAGACAGTTGCACATCAGTCCCAAATCCAAAAATAAACATGTTGATGTCAGCTTCCTGTGCAGGCCTTCGTATTTTCATATTTCCAAAGAATCGCGCGTCTGGTCTACTGGCTGCTACAAAATGGCTGGCTAAAATCTCATAATTTTCCCAAACGGCCAAAACTGTGCGAAAACTTGATGCGACCCACCGTGTGTCCAAGACTCTACCGATTTAAAACAGTTGTACACCAAGTTCATCGGCAATCGGCACACACGTGCAGCTTCCGGCTGATAATGGCTCACCTAAAATTACAGAATATTTTGTTGTTTTTTTTTTGCTTTTTTGCCTAAAAAGGTACCGGTACGGCGCACCGGCGCGTACCGTCACAAAAACAGCACTGCTAACACTTATTGTAAGATATTGTCTATCCTTAATTCAACCACTTCCATTTTCCGCGAAAATTTAACCTGAATTCATTATTTAAAAATAAGTTATTTATAATTTACGATACTTTAGAGAAAAAAAATTTACAACTTTAATTCTTAGACATAATTCAATGATTAGCTACTTATTTGATATTATTCTTAATTCTGCTTTATTTTGACATTTCTGACAAATTTTATCTTCCTTTTTTCATTTTTCCCACATATTTTAATAAAATTCTTTTTTTCTCTCTCTCTTCTTCTTGTCTGGTACTATAACTATATTTCTTCATTTTTCTTCACATAATAACACTTCTACAGTGTACATAATTCATCTTCATATAACAATCATTTGTCATTTAATCATCAATATCATTTCATAATATAACATCATAATAATCACTTCCTTTACTTATCCCTCAATGCCTACGTTCGACTAATCAAAGTGGCTTTACTCGAGAGAAAAGTTCCAATTCTTCTACATATTCCATATAAAAATCATAATACTCAATACTAGCCACGAAACCTCTACAATCTACCTTAACAGAAGCGGGTATAACATCGTTGGCTAGATCAAATTCTTTTACAAATTTCACAACCTTAATCCCTTGCTTTGAGGCCGTTGTTTATTCACGAATAATCATGAATAAAATAGGTACCCTTCAAAACACAGAGTGGGTCTCTACTCTAATAAGCTTTCAAGCTTCTATAAATCATTAGTACCTTCCTAATTTGACAAGAGCAGTGGGTTTCTTATTGTCTCTAGTTGCCTCATAATATTTAGCTTATAATATTGTTAGTTCTTCTTCTTATCTATATAGTTCTTCTCCAAATTCTTTATCTCGACGCATCAGGTCGGTTCGTTAAAAATATATCTTTTGCTTATAGCAATGTTTGTCGTATGTCATCACTAATCATTATTTATTAAAAAAATATCATTTATCACTCAAAAAATATTAATTCAGGTTCATATCATACAAAATTTAACACAAAATCGATGAAAATGTACCTACTCAATAAATATCAATAATAAAAACAAAATGGCTAATAAAAATTCAATAATAGTATACATATTCGATACAAATTCAATTCAAAATTCAAAAATTGCGTATGCAAAAGCCAGATAAAAATATTCAAAATCAGTTCAAATATCAAAATTCGATATTCCATAAAATATTTAAAAATAACCGTACTAAAAATCGAAATCGGATAGAGATTTTTCAAATAAATTCAATAAAAATTCAAAATTCAATAAAAATTCAATAATAACATATATAATAAACTTCGATAAAAATATTCAATTCAAAAATCACTTCATGTTTCAAAATTCATAGATATTCTTAAAAAAAATCGATACTTCATAAAATATTCAAAAATCAGCAAAGATAAATATTCAGTGTTCAATAATAATATGTATATATAAAAACGAGGGAAGCATTTTCAATAAAGATAGACTAAATTTCTTACTTACATTTTATTTCCACTTTGTCTTTGCACTGTCGCTACTGGGTTGACCGTCTCACCATACGGGCAGTATTGGATCCCTGCTTCCTGGTCCATTTTCGCCGTCTCCATTTCCAACTTGCAGTGTCCATTATCAGAAGATTCTCCCAATTAATTTACAGGAGCACCATGTAATAAATAGTGTGTTGTTAAATGCCTTCTGGTCCATATTAATTAAATAGGATAAATACGAAATAATATGCTAACATTATACTTTTATTTAACGGAGTAACAGACAGGAATTGTAATCAATAATAACAATGATTCATAACACATCGACCAACATAGTTACTACTATATCTCTATATCTTTCAATACCCATTCCTCAGCGTATTTATATCAATCTAAATAATAACAAATATCCATATGTCAAGTTCACGCATATTAAAACATGTGATCCAAAACTATAAACTGATATTGTTTCTATATATGTTCAATGCCTTTAAAGGTTAATAACATCTTATTAGAATTAATACTTAAAATATGTTTTTTACAGAGTGTCCTAATCCTAATTATATTATACTGTTAGTAAGAACTGAAATAAAATGCAAAATAGTAACAACAAATATATTAACAAATATATAATATATGATCTTTGTTCAACAACGTAGAACTAGTTGATACAAATATACATAAAAACTGAAACAGAAGTGATGCGTAGGTAATAGAGAGGATCTAAAAGTCGCTAACAAAAATGAAACACCACTACTGGCAAAGCAAAAAAAAGTTAGTAGAGATGCCTAATCATAAGCCCATCTGAATAGCATAAGTCTTAACACTACGCTTAGTTTATTAACGTTAAATATCTTCGTCTAGGTAAAGTACAGGAAAAGAAGAATATAACAACTACGGTTAACGCAAATAACTGCTTTACCTAGCAGAAATTAAAATGGGGGTGAAGTATTCTTCCTGATGAATAACAACAAAATCTACTTAAAGTAGCAAACAAGTATTATTTTTAAATGAGAAACTTATATAAATTTGTTATGTAGATAAGTGAGCTCGGCCAGAATCTCTTTCTTCCATACTAGTTAAAACCCTATACTTTTACTTTTCTAAAAAAAACCCTCTATCTAAATTTTGATAACCCTTAATTATTTTAAAACTGACTTAGTGACTTATTATTTACCATTACATTATTAAAGAAAAAACAAAACAAACCCCCCCCCGTTTATAAAGATAATTCTATATAGTTTTACTTGATTATATGCACATATAATTAAGCTCACAAAAGTAGATGTAAGTAAAGAAAAAAAAAACAATCTTATCTTTTCCAATCAACAGCTATTTTAGGCAACAAGAGGTATCGGTCCACTTAAGAATATCTTCTGGGTACCATGAAAGACAGGTTAACTGATGGTGGAACTGCTACTGTGTGAGTTGAAGTCCTAGGTAATGGTCTATCTTGATGTTGGATAATGTTCAAATATACAATATATTATTATACATATATGGGTAAACCCACAATTATTTTTAGGAATCCACAATTTCGTGGTGGAGCCTAAAACAATATAATATTTTCAAAAATCTAAAAGATTGCACAGACAGCGGTACCAGTATGCATTCACCAAACTTAGACCGAACAAACATCATTACTGTTATCAAAACAAATAATGTTAGGTTATGTTAAAATTTATAATGCACCGCTATCCATTCAGCTGCTCTGTCAACAAGTTATCTGCCTTCTCTCTCTGTCGCTCTGTCATCTGCGCGTCAATAAACTTTACCATAAGGCTTGGACTTTTTACGGTACTTAATAAAAAGGAACAAAAAATTTATATATATATATATATATATATATATATATATATATATATATATATATATATATATATATATATATATATATATATATATCAATTTACAAATTATTGGGTTAACAGCTGAAATGGAAGACTCAGTGTACCCTTTTCTACGATTCCAATATTTCGTTAACATCGTCAGGGACGCTGAAATAATATTAAAGGTATAATAGTGAAAACTGGGTATTAAAAAACAACTCACCAGTTTCAACGATGTTATAAATGTGTAAAAAAGCGGCATTAACAAAAAGAATTGCAGTGAATGTTATTAAAAATTAAAAAATATAACAAATATAAAAAAATGGAACTATAATATAAATAACTATGCTAAAAAACCACTAATTATTAAAATCTTTTAAATTCGTCGCACAGAAAGGTATTAGAGACAATTATGTCAATATACTGTCAATTATGACAGAAAGAGGTAGTATATTATGAACTAGAATCTAAACTAAAATCTTTATTGACATTTAAGTTTTTATCAAGTTCAAGAAGGAAAGAATAGATCTCTGTTAATTGTTTAATATCTGTTCTTTTATTAATTGTCTGTTATTATCGTAGAAAAGAGTACACTGAGTCTTCCATTTCAGCTGTTAACCCAATAATTTGTAAATTGATAATTTACTAATCAGCTGTGATCATTTCTAGTTTTATATATTTATATATATAGTTATATATATATATATATATATATATATATATATATATATATATATATATATATATATATATATATATATATATATATATATATATATATATATATATATATATATATATATATATATATATATATATATTGGCAAATAACTCGCAATGTGAATGTGAATACAAAATTAACAATATAAAAAGATGGAATGCAACTGCAGACACGTGTTTCTGACTCATTAGTCGTCATCAGTACAGTATAGCCAAGTTAGAAGAATAATAGTTTAACTTGGAAAAAGATCACTACAGGAGCAATATTACCATTTGTGACAACAATGTCAGAAGACCCTGCCTTTCAGGGCGACGACCAACACAGTCACGGAGGTAAAGCTACCTGAGGAAAGAAAAGCCAAAACCTTATACAATAAAGGATGTTAAGTAAGCGAGTACAACTATAAACATAGAAAAGAAAAATCATTGGCAAATAACTCGCAATGTGAATGTGAATACAAAATTAACAATATAAAAAGATGGAATGCAACTGCAGACACGTGTTTCTGACTCATTAGTCGTCATCAGTACAGTATAGCCAAGTTAGAAGAAATAGTTTAACTTGGAAAAAGATCACTACAGGAGCAATATTACCATTTGTGACAACAATGTCAGAAGACCCTGCCTTTCAGGGCGACGACCAACACAGTCACGGAGGTAAAGCTACCTGAGGAAAGAAAAGCCAAAACCTTATACAATAAAGGATGTTAAGTAAGTCACATTCACATTGCGAGTTATTTGCCAATGATTTTTCTTTTCTATGTTTATAGTTGTACTCGCTTACTTAACATCCTTTATTGTATAAGGTTTTGGCTTTTCTTTCCTCAGGTAGCTTTACCTCCGTGACTGTGTTGGTCGTCGCCCTGAAAGGCAGGGTCTTCTGACATTGTTGTCACAAATGGTAATATTGCTCCTGTAGTGATCTTTTTCCAAGTTAAACTATTATTCTTCTAACTTGGCTATACTGTACTGATGACGACTAATGAGTCAGAAACACGTGTCTGCAGTTGCATTCCATCTTTTTATATTGTTAATTTTGTATTCACATTCACATTGCGAGTTATTTGCCAATGATTTTTCTTTTCTATGTTTATAGTTGTACTCGCTTACTTAACATCCTTTATTATATATATATATATATATATATATATATATATATATATATATATATATATATATATATATATATATATATATACAGGGTGGTTCATCTTATTCGCCTCGGTGTCTGTACGGAAAACCACTTAATATTTTAAAAAAATTTCTTCACAGAAATATACACGACCATTAATACTACAATCCAAAAATAATGTGAATTGTACAGGGTGCTCCAAAAAAGAGTGGTATATCAAAGTTATATTTTTTCTTATGAAATGCCCTATATCTGATGACATTATTGAATTTACCTTAAAAATTAACTATACTTTCATAAGGGTTCCCTATACCTACATACAGGGTGTTTTGATTTATTTCGATTTTTATAAAAATGTAAGGTTTTAGAGAAAAATAAATATCTACGAATCTAAGAATCAGTAACAAATTCTTTCTTGGATCTTAATAATAGACTATTTAGCATACTTAAACAGATGTTTATTGCAACAAAGTTTCTTGCAGGGTGGTCAAAATATTAGATTGTTCTATTAACAAATTCAAGCTGTAATAACTTACTTATTTTAAATGGAACACCCTGTATTTTACTAGTCTGTCATGTAGAAAATTTACTTAGCTTTCAATTTGTATTAGGGTTTCCTATACCTATCTTCCTTAATTTTTTAAATATTTAAAGATTTCCTAATTTGTAAGCTTTAAAAATTAGAATTAAGTACCTATAATATCGTGGTTATGTACAACACATCACCAACACCGGCAATATACTTAGACAAGATACTGTTATTAATAAAATTTTCATTGTTATCATGTAATCATACAGAGTGTTGTATTATTTTAGTTGATTTTGGCCTACATGTAACATTGAATAATATGTTTATATTTATATTAAACTGCATACCCTATATTAGATGCTGTATTCTGGAAGATATTTAAATTAATACCTATATTTCATTTCGTATAAGTATTTTCCATATCTTAAACCGACGGTTATTAAGTAAATTTAAGAACACCACTTTTTGTTTGAATCTTTGAATCGCAATTACAAACAATTAAATGCAATGGCTACTATGACGAAAACGAGCCTATTGTGCAAAAATATGGAAAAATGGGTATTTACAGAATATCATGGGAATTTATATTTACAGAATAATATCTGTATTGAGAATGTTTACATGGAATTGAATAGATTTTAAATATCTTCCACTATAAAGAATAGAATATCGAGTATGTCATTTAAAATAAGAACACTCTGTGTGATTAAATGATAAAAATGTGAATTTTATTAACGAAAGTATCTTGACTAAGATAGCTAAGTATATTGCCGGTGTTGGTGATGTGTTTTACATAACCACGACATAGGTACCTAATTCTGATTTTTAAAGCTTACAAATTAGGAAATCTTTAAATATTTGAAAAATGAAGGGAGATAGGTATAGGAAACCCTAATAAGAATTAAAATCTAAGTAAATTTTCTACGCGATAGACTAGTAAGATACAGGGTGTTCCATTTAAAATAAGTAAGTTATTACAGCTTGAATTTGTTAATAGAACAATCTAATATTTTGACCACCCTGGAAAAAGATAGGTATAGGAAACCCTAATACAACTTGAAAGCTAAATACATTTTCTACGCGATAGACTAGTAAGATACAGGGTATTCCATTTAAAATAATTAAGTTATTACAGCTTGAATTTGTTAATAGAACAATCTCATATTTTGACCACCCTGTAAGAAATTTTGTTGCAGTAAGCATTTGTTTAAGTATGCTAAATAGTGTTTTATTAAGATCAAAGAAAGAATTTGTTACTGATTCTTAGATTCGTAGATATTTATTTTTTTCTAAAACCTTACATTTTCATAAAAATCGAAATAAATCAAAACACCCTGTATTTAGGTATAGGGAAACCTTATCAAAGTATAGCTTATTTTTTAAGTTCAATAAAGAATATTTTGGTTTCGTAGTAAGTGTTTTTTAAGAATATTAATGTATGGTTTTTAAATATTGTATTGCAAATAATTATCATTATTAAATGGTTATTATTTGTGAAATATTCTTTTTCTTTTTTCACACCCTTACGTATGTAACAAAACTAAGGGACTTTCTGAAAGGTAAATCTAAATAGTTATAGTTAAAGTGGGTAGTAGATATAGTTGAAACACAATAAATTCAAAATATTTAAAGAAAACCACGGTAGACGTTAAAGACACAAAAGAAGCGATACCTAAAAGTTACTTAAAGAATTCGAGACAACGCTATCTGTATATCGTGGGAAATATACAATACAACACGAGCTCCAATCGCTCGACTAATACTCTTTAGAGCTGGCATCAGTGTGTGATCTCGCGTTTTCTGAGAGCTTGGCTGATGAGCTGTAGACAGCGAAAACGTTCCCAAGATGGCAGCACAGACGAAGGTAGAATATTTATTTCCCGTATAATATTTTACATATTATTTTCATACTTTTTAAAAAGTAGAAAGTTGCGATTATTTCCTGCTTGTTTGACGCCGTAGGTATTTTTCAATAAATACCAGGTGACATCTCGTGGCCTCAAAGTAGAGGCACAGATCGGTTTCGTACCGAAACGAGCAAGGTAGGTTGCTTCTAACTAACTCAGATTGCGCTAGTCCCATAAGGACTGCATGGCTGTCTTACGGCCTCGGGTATACGGAGGAAATATTCTACATCTTCGTCTGTTCTGAGAGCTTGGCTGATGAGCTGTAGACAGCGAAAACGTTCCCAAGATGGCAGCACAGACGAAGGTAGAATATTTATTTCCCGTATAATATTTTACATATTATTTTCATACTTTTTAAAAAGTAGAAAGTTGCGATTACTTCCTGCTTGTTTGACGCCGTAGGTATTTTTCAATAAATACCAGGTGACATCTCGTGGCCTCAAAGTAGAGGCACAGATCGGTTTCGTACCGAAACGAGCAAAGTAGGTTGCTTCTAACTAACTCAGATTGCGCTAGTCCCATAAGGACTGCATGGCTGTCTTACGGCCTCGGGTATACGGAGGAAATATTCTACATCTTCGTCTGTTCTGAGAGCTTGGCTGATGAGCTATAGACAGCGAAAACGTTCCCAAGATGGCAGCACAGACGAAGGTAGAATATTTATTTCCCGTATAATATTTTACATATTATTTTCATACTTTTTAAAAAGTAGAAAGTTGCGATTATTTCCTGCTTGTTTGACGCCGTAGGTATTTTTCAATAAATACCAGGTGACATCTCGTGGCCTCAAAGTAGAGGCACAGATCGGTTTCGTACCGAAACGAGCAAGGTAGGTTGCTTCTAACTAACTCAGATTGCGCTAGTCCCATAAGGACTGCATGGCTGTCTTACGGCCTCGGGTATACGGAGGAAATATTCTACATCTTCGTCTGTTCTGAGAGCTTGGCTGATGAGCTGTAGACAGCGAAAACGTTCCCAAGATGGCAGCACAGACGAAGGTAGAATATTTATTTCCCGTATAATATTTTACATATATATATATATATATATATATATATATATATATATATATATATATATATATATATATATATATATATATATATATATATATATATATATACGTCTTCATATCAAGGCGAGATCCGACTAAATCGAGGACAACCCGAGATCCACCAATAGGAAATTAATTATTGGAGTATATTGTTCATAACTATCTTTATAATTAACATATTAATCATGGCACACTTAGAGGGGAAAAGATTTTTGTACTTAAATTTTTCTGATAAATTTACAGCGAAACGAGATCCGTAGCTGAAAAGTAAAGGGGAGGAATTATATACGAAATTTTAGATATTTACCGGTCAACGCGAGATCACACACTGATGCCAGCTCTAAAGAGTATTAGTCGAGCGATTGGAGCTCGTGTTGTATTGTATATTTCCCACGATATACAGATAGCGTTGTCTCGAATTCTTTAAGTAACTTTTAGGTATCGCTTCTTTTGTGTCTTTAACGTCTACCGTGGTTTTCTTTAAATATTTTGAATTTATTGTGTTTGAACCATATCTACTACCCACTTTAACTATAACTATTTAGATTTACCTTTCAGAAAGTCCCTTAGTTTTGTTACATACGTAAGGGTGTGAAAAAAGAAAAAGAATATTTCACAAATAATAACCATTTAATAATGATAATTATTTGCAATACAATATTTAAAAACTATACATTAATATTCTTAAAAAACACTTACTACGAAACCAAAATATTCTTTATACAATTATATTCTATAAACAATTATATTCTTAAAGAACACAAATTGTTACAAAATAATTATTTAAATGATTGCTTGTTTTAAAAATACATTACAAAAAAATAAAAATTTTTATAATTATTATTAAAATTTAAAAAATAAAATACCTCAATATGTAATTATTATTTGATAGTTAAAAAATGATTTTAAGTAAAATGATTTAAAAGATAAAAAGAAATACACATAATTTTCAGGGTCAAATCCTAATTGCATGAAAAATTGGATTTAGGTTTTACCCATCCCCCACTTCAAAGTTGAAATTGTGCCGTTGATTGCTTTTACTTGGAGGGTGAAAAAATATACGTTCATAATAAGTCCGGAAACAGATCTGACTAACTTTAAGCAACTTTTGTTCTATAGAGTTTTTTAACTTACGTACTAGGTTAATTCAGTAGTAGGTACTAGAGTCACTTGCGACTAAAAATGTTTACTTTTCAACAAAAAAAAACACGTTTTTCGGCGGTTTTTCGCAAATATTCAAAAAGTAAGTATTTTATCGAAAAAATATTCTTGGAAAAAATGTAGCATATAAAAAAACGAAAAAATGGTATATTCTTAGTCTATAGAACCAGTAAAAGTAAATTTGTAGCTCATAAAAAAGACGATCTTATCCTTCGAATTCCAAATTAAATATTTTAACGTGATACATAGTACCAAAAAGTGAAGCTCTTTTCGGGGAAAAACCCATTAAATTTTTTTTAATGTGTTTACAAAAAGCTTGATTATATTTTATGAAAGTTATATACGGGTAGGAAAGACAACCGAACGAATTTTCGAATGTTTAAACAGACGACATCCCAGATTTACCAATTTCTGGACAATTAATCCGAAGGCTGGATTCTAACAACGAAACAGTTGTGGATTTTCAAGTTTTCAATGAGAGTCAGAATGAAAAAACATTAGTGACCTCGAGTATGATGGTTTGGAGAATTTGGCTGGTTATATCTGCCATAAATTGAAGGACTCCAGTATTCAATCAGAAGATGTTTCAACGTACACGTGGGTTGATCATTTGAGTAAGTGTGGTTTATGTAAACCATCAGACACTCTCTTGTCGTAACTGGAGACAGTTTTTCCTTCCACAGGAATAGTGATTCCATTTTGGTAACTAAAAATTATTTAGAAAACCTTATGTCCAAAAGTGTAACTGTAGACTGTTCTAACAAAGCGAACAAGTTATTTTTTAGGTCTCGGATGTACTTCCGAATTAAAGAATTAAACAAGTCTCTTAACAACCTGACATTGCGTAAAAGAAAAATTATGAAAACTGCTACATAGTTGCTGTATGTACGTCTATTTCACATGCACAAAATTTGAATAAAGTGCATGGCATGAAAACTGTAAAACTTATTTGTGTCTTTTCCAAGCCTCTTACTTAAATCTGATAAAATACATTATTTAAAAAGTAAAAAATTTTGTTTTTTTATCAATCCATTAAATTTATGGTTTTATTTTGGGGCTTTTCTTCCCCTTGGTAAAAATTATATTTACTAATGTGTAGGCCACTAATCAATTTTTGCCAACTAACGAAATATAATAATTTTATTAGATATCGATTATATGAATATTTTTATTTTCCGGATACCAATATCATCAAGAAGCTGGGAACTTTACAAATAAATAAAAATCAATTTAAATAAAAGTAAATAGTTTAATAATTTTCCTCTAAACTATACAAATCACTTAGTTTCTTTTAGTCATAATTCATTCATTTGTACTATTCTCAAATTTCATTCGCGTTCGTATTACGAACGCATAGACGGGATTATGCTTTACTCTGTTGCTGACGTCATGCGCCAATCGGACGAGCTTACGTAACTAGAATATCAGGGTGTGCATATTTCCGGGTCCCGGTGAATTCGTATCTATTTTAATCCCCCATCCTAATTACAGGCCAACTGGCAACTCTGGTGCGCAGTTAATTTTTAGATAACCCATTAACTACCGGTGAATTAGTAACTTTCATTTTTTTAAGTATTGTTGATAATCGAATATCGGTATTCCAGGTATTTAGCGCTGCACTCCTAGAAAATGGAAAAAATGGCACAGAAAGTGAAACCGATGACGAAACGAAACGCAAAAGAGAAACGCAAAAGAGAAAACTTGGATGATTGTTTTAATAGAAGTAAAATTACAAAACGGTCACCAAGCAAAGCAGGCAACGAAAACAAGGAAGACATGGAAAATGTTATGATTACAATGATGAAAGAGCTAATGAATAAAAATGATGAAATGCTTCAGAAAATAAAACAAATAAAGAAAGAACAACAACAAACCAATAAATAGTTCATGGATGTAAAAGCAGAGAATCAAAAACTAAATAAAGAAGTAAAACAGCTACATGAAAGAATGGAGCAACTGGAGAAATTTAGCAAAAAGAAAAGCTTGATCGTAACTGGGTTGAAAGTAGAAACAAATGATTATAAGAAATTAAAAGAAGAAATAGAAAATTTCATAGCCCAAGAGTTGCAAACACAAATAAAACTAAGAAGTGCAACAAAAATAGGAGAAACAGTATGCGCAATGGAAACAGAAACCCTCACGGATAAAATGGAAATCCTAAACAAGCAACGTAAACTAAAACAGCATAAAGATCGTGTCTATATAAACAACGATTGGACATCGAAAGAAAAAGAAATACAAAAGGAAATAACTAAAATAGCAAAGGACGAAGGAAGCAAAGGTAAGCAAACGAAAATCGGCTACAAGAAATTAATAGTGAATGGCAAAATCTGGATATGGGACAAAGAGAGAGAACAGCTGATAGAAAATTCAAAAAACTAATAAACGAAGAACAGCGGCTGAAATATGATATTGATATGGCAAAAAAAGACTCGGCAATGCAAATGGTTAACGAAAACAAAATAACGCACACAAAATAAAGAAAGAATCTCGATAAGAAGAAAAGAACAAAACCCATTAGAATGGGATCTTGGAATATTAGAACCATGCTGACAGTAGGTAAGATGCAAGAAATAGCTCTTAAAATGAAAAAATACCAACTAGAAATCCTAGCCCTACAGGAAATACGATGGAAGAAAGAAGGAAAAATTGAGAAGAAAAACGTTAGCATGTATTATTCGGGAGAAAACAAACAAAAAACGAATGGTATGGCATTTATGGTGAACAAAAAAATGAGGGAAAAAGTGATACAATTCAAAGCAGTTAATGAAAGGATATCTTACATAAGAAAATAAACAAGCCAACATCTCGATAGTCAATTGCTATGCACCCACCGAAGAAGCAAACCAAGAAGATAAGGCAGAATTCTACGACATCCTGGAAGAAACCTGTGAAAATATTCCGAGGAATGACATATTAATAATATTGGGTGATTTCAATGCAAAGATCGGAAAGGAGGACTATAATCGTAATGTAGCTGCCAAAGAAACCATTCATGAAACTACGAACGATAATGGAGGAGAAATCTGAAACCTAGCAGCAGCAACAGACACATATATAGTTAGTACTGGGCATAAACATAAAAAAGAACACAAAATAACATGGATGATACCAGGAAGAATGGATGGAAACCAAATAGATCATACTTTAATTTCGAAAAAGTGGACACAAATAGTACAAGACGTAAGATCATATAGAGGGGCAAATGGAGGCACTGACCACATATTGTTGACAGCAAAACTTAAGATGAAAATAATCAAAGCAAATAATCATAAGGAAGGAAAAAGGAGGAAATGGAATATAGCCAATCTGAAAACGCAAGAAACAAAGCAACAATATACAGAACAACTGGAACAGAAATTGGGTCAGTACGAGCACATAGAAATAGAAGGAGAATGGAAAAACATAAAGAACAGCATAATAGAGACAGCAGAACAAATAATAGGATTCCAAAAAAACAAAGAATCGAAAGAATGGTTTGATGAGGAGTGTCACCAAAAAAGTCAACTGAAGCACCTCGCAAGAAACAAATGGCTACAAAGTGCCGAACAGGAACAACTGGATTAATATAGAAAAGAAAAACAATAAGCATTGAAACTCTATAGAAGAAAGAACAACACATGAATCTCTGAACAAATGCAATAATTAGAAACGAATAATGAAGACAACAAGAAATTACTCGAATAGATAAAACAACAATACAGCACTAAAAAATCGGCCACAAAAATAAACAAAAAAGATTGGGAAAAACATTTCACGGACCTATATAAAAACGACAACAAGGCATATTCAGAGGATGAGGATACAAGGGATAACAGAGATGAAGAGGAAGGCGCACCTACTTATCAGGAATTCATGGAGGTATTAAAACAACTAAAAGTAAACGAAACGCCAGGGCCAGATGAAATCAACAACGAACTGATCATCAACGGAGGAGAGGAGCTCACGAAGCGAATGCAGAAGTTAATGGTTACAATTTGGAAGGACGAAAGCATGCCCATAGAATGGAAAAACGGACACATCGCACCAATCTTTAAGAAAGGTGATCCAAGTAAGTGCTGCAACTACAGACCAATTATGCTACTAAGTACAACGTATAAGATATTGACCACAATTATAAGAAACCGACTAAATCAATACACAGAAAAAATTATAGGACCATACCAACAGGGTTTTAGAAAAGGAAGATCAACAATAGATGCAATACACGTACTGACACAAACAATTGAAAAAAGCTATGAACATGACATAGAATTACACATACTATTCAGCGACTTCCAACAGGCCTTCGACAGCATATACAGACAACAATTATTAAAAGAAATGAAAAAAATGGAGATACCGGCAAAATTAATAAGACTAACTAGAATGACAATAAAAGACTCAACAGCAAAAGTTAAAACAAATGAGGGCGATACAAATGACATCAAAATAGAACTTGAAGTAAGACAAGGAGACAGTCTGTCAACGACACTATTTAATATCGCTCTAGAAGGAGTAATTAGGGACACAGGGCTGAAAAAGACAATTATTCAAAGCTCAACACAGATCATAGAACATGCAGATGACCTGGGACTGGTAGCACGAAATAAAAAAAAAGACTAGAAGAGGCACTTTTAACCCTGGTAAGAGAAGCAAAGACGAGAGGATTAATAATCAATCAGAATAAAACAAAATATCTTATAAGCACACGAGACAATGTCAACAGAATAACAGAAATAAAGATAGGTGAAAATACATTCCAGAGAGTAGACTGCTTCAAATACCTGGGGGTGATCATGGACGGCAAAAACGGAAGGAGTATAGAGATAAACGAAAGAATTAAAGCAGGTAATAGAGTATATTGGAAATGTCACCGACTACTCAAGGACAAAAACCTGAGCAAAAAACAAAATCAAAAATATACACAGCAGCAATCAGATCAGTGATAGCCTATGGAGCAGAAGTAATGTGCCTTACGAAAAAAGACGAAGAAAAGTTAAGAATAATTGAGAGAAAAATTATGAGAAGAATACATGGCCCAGTAAAGACAGAAACAGGGGAATATAGAAAGCTGATAAACCATGAAATAATAAATATAAATAAAGGAGAAGATATAGTAAAATTCATTAAAGCATAAAGGCTCAGATGGTTTGGGCACACACAAAGAAGAGGGATAGAAGAACTGATCAGGAAGATAATGAACTGGAAACCAGTAAAAAATAGACCAAGAGTAAGACCAAAAATAAAATGGGAAGATCAACTGCTAGACGAAATATCAAAGATGGAAATTGCAAACTGGAGAGAAAAGATTCAGGACCGCAGAGAGTGGAAGAAGATAGTAGAGAAGGCAAAAAACATCACAACCTATGAACTAGGACCTAAAGGAAAAGCGGACTAATTTACCGCGTGAAATGGATGAAAAGAGCTCATATTTGAGCGAACTATACTCTAACAAGAGTGAACAGTCCATATAATAATTCCAGGTATGTACCTGTATAAATTACCCTCCTTGAAGGTGGTGTAAAAGGCACTTATCATTTATGTATTGTCTTTTGGAAGGATTACTAGAGAAAATCCAAATAAATTTTGAAAAAATGGCTGAAATCGCTGAAATTCTTGGTAACAGATTTCGTAATGAGTGAACATGGGTGTAAGTTATTGGTGGTAAATGATTTTAAATTTCACTTAAAAACAGTTCTAAAAAGTGGAAAACATGTACGGTACTGTTCTGCATCGGGTTGCCAGGACACCTGTTATACCGACGGTTAGTTTTTTTCTTTTAATATTTTGAGTAGTAACTATGTTGGTTATCAACAATTTGATGTCAAAAATGCACATTTTGCCATTTTTTGTCTACCAGTAAGAAGAAAAACATTCAAAACAAAATTTAAGATAACCGCATTATAGAGCATGTAAAACAATTTAAACAAGGTTTTATAAATTTCGCTATACTTAATTGTTGCTTATAAAACTATAAATTAAGTCAGTTTAACGTTAATATAACTTATGTAAAAATACAACTTATATCTCGATATTACGTGAAATAGCTCAAAGAAATGAGTAAAAATACACGGTTTTTATGACACTCAGTGTAACTGCGTAACAATTGTTTTAGTTTCTATATGGACGGAATAACAAAATTTATGTAAATCTGACCAATTTAATTATTTATTGACAATTTAAATGAAGAATAGCCGATTTTAAGAATTTTCGTCTGTAAGTTACAATATTTTACCAAAAAACTGAAAAAAGAACCGATTAGTTTTATTGAAATAGCCTTAAAATGAGTTGAAGTAAAATATAATTGGAGCTTTGTTTATCAATAAACATTAATGAAAAGTATACATTTGCGATAGTCTCTGTGTTGGCTTAATCCGTTACTGTTCAAAATTTCTTACGTTTTAAGCTAACTACCTGAGGTAACTAAACCCGAAAAATGTCATCAAAACGACTATTTTGAAGCTCTTCCGACTGGATTAAAGAAGCTATTATCGATTCAAACAAAAGTTGTGTATTTTTAATTCTAAATTTCAACTATTTAATTAAAAATAAAGGGTTTCAGTTGAAAATTCAAAGTTGCTACACCCACCGCTTTCGCAGGCAGAATAAGAACCCTGCTATTGCATAAGTATATAGATTTTGAAAAACCATTAAAAAAGCATTCCAAAGTTTTTTCGATATGACGTCTAGTTTTCGAGATATTTGACAATCGCCTTTCTGGACAGAGCCCTTAAATAATGTAAATATTCTTATTCAAGCTAGACATAAGCCGAGTGAGAGAGCTGACCGTGAAATTAATTTGCGATGTTTCCAAATTTACCGGCTCTCAGGTTGTCTGCAAAATATATATTTAGCATATACACAACAGATCGCGCGCGCTGCCCTCTACAGCGGATTTAGTGGAACCACTGCAATATAAAATTCACCAAATGGGGTGCAAAATGAGGTCCAGACAAAAATCGATTTCCTTGTACCCCAACCATTGTTACATCGAGATGTCACTATATACACGTGAATACAAGGTGAGATCCAAAATCGGATCTCGCCTTGCAAAACGGATCTCATCTTGTATAGCTTATGATACAAACGGATCTCACCTTGATATGAAAACATATATATATATATATATATATATATATATATATATATATATATATATATATATATATATATATATATATATATATATATGCTTTCTGTTGTTTTCCGGGTTTGACTCCGCGTTGAATAATTTTGGTTTTGATAAAAACCATTATTTTGACGACGTTTCGGCAAGATCTCACTTGCCATTGTCAAGTCAGGTAGTTCCGCTTCTCGCTGCTGCTTGAAGTTTACTTGTTTACTTCAAGCAGCAGCGAGAAGCGGAACTACCTGACTTGACAATGGCAAGTGAGATCTTGCCGAAACGTCGTCAAAATAATGGTTTTTATCAAAACCAAAATTATTCAACGCGGAGTCAAACCCGGAAAACAACAGAAAGCACATATAGCTCCCGCGGAAACTTCAAGTGTAACATATATATATATATATATATATATATATATATATATATATATATATATATATATATATATATATATATTGATACATGTATCCATGTAACTTCCAAAGTAGATACTCGTAATACGTTGTCACTTCATATATACCGTTATGACTTCCGATTTCGGAAGTCACAACGTTTTGCCTAAACTTTTACGAATTTGGCTACTAGATGGTATTAGAAGGCTTATATCAAAAATTTCACTAGAAGTCACATCGTATCTAATATACTCATAAGATCAGATTTTAGTACGACGGTATATCATCAGCGCTAGTGTCGCTCCCGTACGAGAATACACGTGATATACACAACGCGTAGGGACTTCCGTATACCACACCGCTCGTTGTGACTTCCGTTATTTGGCAACGCTGTGTAAACGTTCCCAGACGCCAGACATTTCATTGTTATAGATTTGCGGTCGTAGTATTTTGTGCAGCTATTATTCAAATATGAGTAATAGCAGATCTGCTTTACTTTCATAGTTAGCGTTAAATTAAATACATTATCTCTATAATTAGTATATTATACGTGTACAAAATTCAAAGTGTCCATTAAATAATATAAATTATTTTTTAATAACCTTATTAAAAATAAATTTAGGTAAATATTTTCATTTCACGAAATTGCCGAAAATCGCGTATAGGTATTTTGGACCTAGGCTGAAAAGTAAATTTTAATGATTGTTACTTCGGAAGTAAGTAAAAGTATAAAAACACACAAAAAAATTGAAACAATGAATTAAAAGTGATAAATAACTCTAATAAAGTAATAAATTCTAGTAATAATATGAAATACAGTAAACTCTCTCTTAACAGACACCTCCCTTTGCCGGGCACCTCCTCTATATGGACGGTTTTTCAAACAAAAATAATTCGGCGATATATGAACCTGTACCCTTCAACTGACAACTGACACTCAACACCGGACGTTGACAGTAAAAATGATGTGTAAATGCGGATCTTCTTCTTCTTCTTATGCCGTCTTCTAACCAGGGTTGGCGATCACCTTTTTAAACGCTTCTCTGTCTTTTGCAAAGTGAAATATCTGTTCAACACTGAGGTTAGTCCAATCTCTAATATTCCTCAGCCAAGATTTCTTCTTTCTTCCCAAACCTTTTTCCCCGCTACTCTTCCTTGCATGATGACGTGTAGCAGAGAGTATTTATAGTTACGAAGTATGTGGCCCAGATACGATGTTTTTCTTATTTTAATTGTGTTCATAAACTTCCTGCCAGGTCCAATTCTTCTTAACACTTCTTCGTTTGAGACTTTTGCAGTCCAAGGAATTTTCAGAATACGCCTATACAGCCACATCTCGAATGCCTCCAATTTTTTTACGGATTGTGCTTTTAGAGTCCAAGCTTCTACCCCATATAGTAGTTGCGACCAAACATAACATTCGACGAACCTCAATCTAATGTCCATACTCAATTTCTTATTTGTAAATATTAACTTGAATTTTATAATTCCTTTTTGAGCTATTTCTATTCTCACCTTTATTTCCTCATCTTGATCTAATTGTGAGTTTATAATTGCTCCTAGGTATTTATACCTCTCGATTCTTTCTATCGGTTTACCTCCAATGTCAGATGTATGTTGTCAACAGGGTTTTTTGAGATCACCATTAATATGGTTTTATTTATATTCATTGTTAGTCCCATCTTTTTGCTTTCTCTGTTAATGATATATAGGAGAATTTGTAAATTATCTATATTCTCTGCCATGATTGCGGTATCGTCTGCAAATCTTATGTTATTAATGATGCTCCCTCCAATCCTTACACCTTCAATTCTTTCCCATAGTGCCTCCTGAAACATTAGTTGGGAGTACACATTGAATAATTGTGGCGACAGCACCCATCCGTGCACGACAGCACGTATCCGCAAATGTGGATAGTAAATATAAAATGAAGAACTTTTTCCAAATATTTTACGATATAAAACTACATTTTTTATTATTTATTAAGCTCAATATTCCTTGTTGGCCTAGGAATAAAACGTTTACATTTCTGATTACATTTTTTTTTAGTCTTATAAATTTTATATAATTACAATTCAGTCCATTTATACAATCTTTCACCACCTACTTCCCTCTCCTTCAGTTCAATGCTAGTTGTTTCCATCTCTCAATGTTACTTTTTTTCAGGTCTTCGTACACACTGTCCTCCCATCTTTCTCTTGGCCTGCCTTTCCTTCTCTTTTGTTATGGTCTACGTAAGAGTACCATTTTGGCATTCTTTTACTTCTCATTCTTTCGATTTGCCAAAAATATTATTCTCTGTGCTTTGATCGTCATCGTTATCGTTGGCTCTTTATACAGTTCTTCCAGTTCTTTATTGGTTCTTCTTCTCCACTGATCTATTTTCGCACCTCCATATTATATTGCTCTTAGCATTTTCTCTGCAATCTTTCTAAAAGGTCTGTTTCTGACTTTTCAGCACCCATGTTTCGCATGCTTTGCGTATGATACTGTAGGTCATTTTTTATCGTTTCAAATTGATACATAGCCCGATCAAAGAACAATCTGACCCAAAAAAATAAAGGAAGGATGAAAATTTGGGAATAGGTAGTTGAAATTGTCTATTATTATATAAGAAAAAGTTAACTACTCTACACACCCTCCATTTTACAAAAATGGAGGGGAGTACCCCTTCTCGGAGGTGAAAAATATAGAGTTATTTGCGAGTGAATATATTCATTTTTAACAACAAAAAACATGTTTTAGACGGTTTTTCGCAAATAACTCAAAAAGTAAGTATTTTATCGAAGAAGATATAAAAAATATAGCTTATAAATAGTGAAAAGAATGGAGTACGCATGAAATCTGTATACCCAGTAGAAGCGGAGTTGTAACTAATGAAAAGTAAGTCCTTATTCGTCCAATTCCAAATCGAATATTTTAAAGTGAAATAACCAGAAAACGGAGAACTTTCCGGGGAAAACTTATTAAAATTTTTTTAAAGTGTTTAAAAACAGGTTTATTTTTGTTTTTTTTTTAACTTCTAACATTAAAAGTAAGTAAGTTACGCTCAAAATATTTTTGCTCCCTTTTATATTTTGGTAAAAACAATCGCGAAAATCACCCCGTAATTAGCATCCCAAATAAAATGAATCGTTACTGCTTCACAAGGTATTTTGTTTATGTATTCTTTATAATGATCTATAAGTTTTATTGGTTCAAACTGTTCAATTTTGAAAAAAATTGGTCTTAAAATAAAAATTTCTTTCTGATTTTGAAAAAAATTCCTTTTTTTTTTCAAAATAACTGAAAAATTATTAGTAATACCAAAAATCTCAAACAGTATCTAATAAAATATAGGTTTTGAGTTCTGATTATTTTGGATTTTTTGTTTCCCTGGTAGACAAAAATTGGTTATGCTAAGACTGTTCAAAATTTGCATACACTCGTGATTAGTGGCTTGTTCAAGCCATTTTAACTAAAGCCATTTCAAAAAGAAGCACTTTGAACCGATGAAACTTACAGATCATATAAAGAATACATAAGAAAAGTAAAGTGTGAAGCGGTAACGATTAAATTTATTTGAGATGCTAATTAGGGGGTGATTTTCGCGATTTTTATACCAAAAAATAAAAAGGGTTGAGCCCTTTTATTTGCTTAACAATATTTTGAGCGTAACTCACTTACTTTTAACGTTAAAAGTTCTTTTAAAAAACAAAAATAAACCTTTTTTTAAACACTTTTAAAAAAGTTGTAATTAATGTTCCCTGAAAAGTGCTCCGTTTTTTGGTTATTTCACGTCGAAACATTTGATTTGAAATTTGACGAAGAAGGACCTACTCCTCATTAGCTACAACTCTGCTTCTATTGGTTCAACAGACTTCATATGTACACCATTTGTTTCACTTTTTTATAAGCTATATTTTCGCTAAGAATACATTTTTCGATAAAATACTTACTTTTTGAGTTACTTGCGAAAAACCGTTCATAAGCATAAAAATGAACATATTCACTTGCAAATAACTCGAAAAGTATTGACTTAGTGAAAAAACTCTATAGAACAAAAGTTGCTTAAAATCAGTTATTTTATCCAATTCCGGACTTATTTTGAATGTATATTTTCAACCCCAAGAAGGGTGTATTCCCCTCCATTTTTGTAAAATGGAGATGTAGAATTGTAAACATTTTCTTATATAATAATAGACAATTTCAACTACCTATTCCCAAATTTTCATCCTTAATTTATTTTTTGGAGGTTTTCGATAAGTTTTGTATTCCTTGATCGGGCTAACAGATCTTTACACGAGCGATACTTGATATTAGGTATGAATACTGTTTACGCTATATTAATTATGTAATACAAATCTGTTCACATCTTTTAACTGTTAGCAACGCAAGCAAAATTTTAATGTGTATGTCGATCCATGAAAGAATTGCTGACCCCATTATTACTCTGATACCTCGATAAATTTTTGTGTTTTGACTGAAATATGAATCTTAACTTAATTGTCGAATGAAGATATTTGGGTTCATTAGACGTCATTGTATTAATTTGTAGGTCTTAGCGTTTTGGTTAAAATTTCGTAAATTATTTTCGGATTAAATTTCACAATAAATTTTGTGCATGATCTGAGCCATCAACCTATATGTACATATAATTAAAGTAACTGAAATAATTTTAGTTATTAAAGTTATTAAAAATTGTAAATTAACATATTCATTGTTGTTCTGAAGCTATTTCCTTGTGGCATTTTTATATTTGTCGTTGTCAAAATACAAAATATTACTCTAGTAATACATTGTTACTCTAGTAATATTTATTTTGATGACACCCGACTTGGGCGTCGAAACGTTAATGAAATAATTTTTTTTTAGTAAAATTGTGGCTTATTTCTCATTAAAAATAATTAATTATATCATATTTATTTTTCCCTTAAACGGACACCTGCCTTAAACGGACAGTTTATGCGGATCAACTACTGTCCATCCAAGGGAGAGTTCACTCTATAATAGAATACTTGTATCTAATTATTAAAAGTTTTTTGCTTTAAACGTGTGCAGAAATACATCATATTAACAGAGCTCGGAAAATAAGCACTTAAAAATTCTAAAAATGTTTTAAACAAATTGTTACAGTTGCTATTTTTGTGCCCTAAAAAATTTTTTGGATCACTGTTACTGTTAAAAAAAACTGACACTGACACTGACACTGACTTTGGATCACTGACAAACTCCCTGACCGTTTTTTGCAAATATAGGATTTGCAACATTTTGTTTATTTGTTACTAAGCTCGATTTTCTTGGCCGGAGTGTATCTACCTTTATATTGTTCATAATATTTTATTATTCAATATTATATTATTAAATTTAAAATGTCGTTAGTAAACTCCAACTCCAACAATAACCTGGAGCTAAAATAAAATCACTAAAAATATTTGTTAAAATTACTATTACCTAGCATCATTTTATTCATTATATTCATTTATTCTTCTTCTTCATCTTTTTGTGTAGACATAACTCTGTCTGTTTTTCAATGTGACTCCAGTAAGTTGTCATTCCATCGTTTTCGTGGTCTTCCCACTGATCGCCTTCCTATTGGGGCACCGTCTCTCGCCGTCCTTACTACTCTGTTTATTGTCATTCGGCTTTTTTGGTCATTCCACCATTCTACTCTTCTGTTTTTCACCCAGTTATTAATGTTGTCCACCTTGCATCTCTGTCGTATACGTATATCTGCACTTCTGGCTCTATCACATAGTGTCTTACTATCGATTTTTCGAAGTGTTTTCATCTCTGCTGTTTCTAGCATTCTTTTTGTCCTTTCTGTATCAGGTTGTGTTTCTGTCGCGTATGTCATTATTAGTCTGAGGACTCTTTTGTAAATTCTGCCTTCCATTTCTTTTCCGATATTTTTATTTCTCCATATTGTATCATTCAGGCAGCCTGCGGCTCTGTTTACTTTATTCACCTGAGCTTGTACTTCGGTTTCGAGCTTTCCGTAGATAGAGCTAGATAGTGTGATGCCTAGATATTTAAACTCTATGACTTGTGCTATTATCTGACCGTCCAGCTCTAATTTACAACTAGATTTGTTGTTATAACCATGGATTTAGTCTTTTTTGGGGAAATCAACATGTTAAATTTTCTAGCGGTTATATTAAATTGGTGCAGCATACGTTGTAAATCATCTTCACTTTGAGAGATTAGTATTGCGTCGTCTGCATAGCAGATTATTTTAAGTTGTTTTTCTCCCATTTGGTATCTTTCTTTTGTTCTTACTTTTTTTATTATTTCATCCATGATCAGGTTGAACAATAGAGAACAAGACAGGGAGTCTCCCTGTCTTATCCCATTGCCAGCTTCAATTGGGTCAGTTAGTTCTTTATCTACTTTTACTCTGATCGTGTTGTTCTGATAGATATTTTCGATCGTTTTAATTATTCCTAGAGGTACCTCTCTTGCGTAAAATAAATGGATAACGTCTTTTAATTTGACTGTCAAATTCCTTTTTAAAATCGACGAAACATAAGTATGCCGGTTTGTTGTATTCTACTGATTTCTCTTGAATCTGCCTCATTATAAATATAGCGTCGGTACATGATCTTCCCGACCTAAAACGTTGTTGTTCTTCTGCTAATCTTATAATTGTATTCAGTGTGTTTGTTATCACTTAGTGTTGTGTTTAATAAATTAATTCCTCTGTAATTCTCCGGGGGTCCGAATTACAGACTCATATTCATTCACAGAATTATGTTCATTAATAGCTGTAATTGACTAATGCATAGTTTTAATTATTGTAACAATTATTATTACAGTTAAACTATATAATATTAATGATATTTTATATATAGAATTAAGCCGTTTAACCAATTAACCAATTAAGCCAATTAACCAATTTCGATTTCCAATGCGAAAATGACAGGTAATGAGAAATCAAGAACGTTACCGCCTTCTCCAACGGATTTTTCAAGGGAAGGTAAGTGGTAAAAGAGGACGTGGTAAAAGTGGTAAACTTTACGAACGTGGTATAACATGACTACCACTGAACTGTCCCGCGCTGCTGTAAACAAAGTCAAGATAGCCATGATGATCGCCAACATCCGGAACGGGTAGGCACTTTAAAAAGAAGACATTCTTATTGGAACGCTAGATACCAATGAATTCCACTGCCAAGTGTGAGACTCTAAGATAACAGATCACGCTCAAACTACGAGGTAAATTTGGCAGAAGAGACGTTGTGACTTCCAAAAACATGACAACATCGCTGGAAGTGACAACGCGACTTGAACTACCCTATTTACAGAAGCCACAACGTATTATGTCCGCTTCCGTATATACCTATATATATACAACATTTATTATGGTAAATCCTTTCCCCTCAATATGTAGATCTATCGTAGCACCCCCCCCTCTTATCAAATATACAATTTTTAAAAAATAATCCCAAGTAGAAAAGGTGGAAGCCAGACAGCCTCTTCTGTATACCGGAAGTCACAACTTAACGTGCATCAATATATATATATATATATATATATATATATATATATATATATATATATATATATATATATATATATATATATATATATATATATATATATATATATATATATATATATATATATATATATATATATATATTATTTTATTTAATTTGGTTTCTTGGGTTTAGGTTCATAAAAGAAGAGATGGCTATGATGTTATGTCATATTTATTCGACGTTTCGGCTGGATATCCATGCCTTTTTCAAGAATTATTATTACATGACCTGCATGCAAAGTTGGTAGTGAAACAGAAATACATAAATAGATAAATATACGTCACAAAATAAAACAATGGTAAAAAATAGGAATACACCCACTAGTCATTACGTTTAAATTATAATGTACACATGTGTCACATTATAATTTAAACGTAATGACTAGTGGGTGTATTCCTATTTTTTACCATTGTTTTATTTTGTGACGTATATTTATCTATTTATGTATTTCTGTTTCACTACCAACTTTGCATGCAGGTCATGTAATAATAATTCTTGAAAAAGGCATGGATATCCAGCCGAAACGTCGAATAAATATGACATAACATCATAGCCATCTCTTCTTTTATGAACCTAAACCCAAGAAACCAAATTAAATAAAATATATTAAGGTTCAAGAATCTAACTCAAACTATATATATATATATATATATATATATATATATACGTCTTCATATCAAGGCGAGATCCGACTAAATCGAGGACAACCCGAGATCCACCAATAGAAAATTAATTATTGGAGTATATTGTTTATAACTATCTTTATAATTAACATATTAATCATGGCACACTTAGTTGTACTTAAATTTTTCTGATAAATTTACAGCGAAACGAGATCCGTAGCTGAAAAGTAAAGGGGAGGACTTATATACGAAATTTTAGATATTTACCGATCAACGCGAGATCACACACTGATGCCAGCTCTAAAGAGTATTAGTCGAGCGATTGGAGCTCGTGTTGTATTGTATATTTCCCACGATATACAGATATATAGCGGGCGGAGTCAATGACGGCACCAACAGCGTTGTCTCGAATTCTTTATGTAACTTTTAAGTATCGCTTCTTTTGTGTCTTTAACGTCTACGATTTACCTTTCAGAAAGTCCCTTAGTTTTGTTACATACATAAGGGTGTGAAAAAAGAAAAAGAATACTTCACAAATAATAACCATTTAATAATGATAATTATTTGCAATACAATATTTTAAAAATATACATTAATATTCTTAAGAAACACTTACTACGAAACCAAAATGTAATTATTATATTCTTAAATAATACAAATTGTTACAAAATAATTATTTAAATGATTGCTTGTTTTAAAAATATATTACAAGAAAGTAAAAATTTTTATAATTATTATTAAAGTTTAAAAAATAAAATAACTCAATATGTAATTATTATTTAGTAGTTAAAAAATGATTTTAAGTAAAATGATTTAAAAGATAAAAAGAAACACACATAATTTTCAGGGTCAACTCCTAATTGCATGAAAATTTGGATTTAGATTCTACCCATCCCCCACTTCAAAGATGAATTTGTGCCGTTGATTGCTTTTACTTGGAGGGTGAAAAAATATACGATTAAAATAAGTCCGGAAACAGATCTGACTAACTTTAAGCAACTTTTGCTCTATAGAGTTTTTTTAACTTAGGTACTAGGTTAATTCAGTGGTAGGTACTAGAGTCGCTTGCGACTAAAAATGTTTACTTTTCCACAAAAAAAACACGTTTTTCGGCGGTTTTTCGCAAATACTCAAAAAGTAAGTATTTTATCGAAAAAATATTCTTGGAAAAAATGTAGCATATAAAAAAAACGAAAAAATGGTATATTCTTAGTCTATAGAACCAGTTTAAAGTAAATTTGTAGCTCATAAAAAAGACGATCTTATCCTTCAAATTCCAAATCAAATATTTTAACGTGATACATAGTACCAAAAAATGAAGCTCTTTTCGGGGAAAACCCATTAAAATTTTTTTAAAGTGTTTACAAAAAGGTTTATTATATTTTATAAAAGTTATATACGGGTAGGAAAGACAACGGAACGAATCTTCCAACGTTTAAACAGACGACATCTCAGATTTACCAATTTCTGGACAATTGATCCAAAGGCTGGATTCTAACAACGAAACAGTTGTGGATTTTCAAGTTCTCAATGAGAGTCAGAATGAAAAAACATTAGTGACCTCGAGTATGATGGTTTGGAGAATTTGGCTGGTTATATCTGCCATAAATTGAAGGACTCCAGTATTCAATCCGAAGATGTTTCAACGTACACGTGGGTTGATCATTTGAGTGAGTGTGGTTTATGTAAACCATCAGACACTCTCTTGTCATATATTAAGTAACTGGAGACAATTTTTCCTTAGAAAACCTTATGTCGAAAAGTGTAACTGTAGACTGTTCTAACAAAGCGAACAAGTTATTTTTTAGGTCTCGGATGTACTTCCGAATTAAAGAATTAAACAAGTCTCTTAACAACCTGACATTGCGTAAAAGAAAAATTATGAAAACTGCTACATAGTTGCTGTATATACATCTATTTCACATGCACAAAATTTAAATAAAGTGCATGGCATGAAAACTGTAAAACTTATTTTTGTCTTTTCCAAGCCTCTTATTTAAATCTGATGAAATACATTATTTAAAAAGTAAAAAATTTTGTTTTTTTATCAATCCATTAAATTTATGGTTTTATTTTGGGGCTTTTCTTCCCCTTGGTAAAAATTATATTTACTAATGTGTAGGCCACTAATCAATTTTTGCCAACTAACGAAATATAATAATTTTATTAGATATCGATTATATGAATATTTTTATTTTCCGGATACCAATATAATCAAGAAACTGGGAACTTTACAAATAACTGAAAATCAATTTAAATAAAAGTAAATAGTTTAATAATTTTCCTCTAAACTATAAAAATCACTTACTTTCTTTTAGTCATAATTCATTCATTTGTACTATTCTCAAATTTCATTCGCGTTCGTATTACGAACGCATAGACGGGACTATGCTTTACTCTGTTGCTGACGTCATGCGCCAATCGGACGAGCTTACGTAACTAGAATATCAGGGTGTGTATATTTCCGGGTCCCGGTGAATTCGTATCTATTTTAATCCCCCATTCTAATTACAGGCCAACTGGCAACTCTGGTGCGCAGGTAATTTTTAGATAACCCATTAACTCCCGGTGAATTGGTAACTTTAATTTTTTAAGTATTGTTGATAATCTAATATCGGTATTCCAGGTATTTAGCGCTGCACTCCTAGAAAATGGAAAAAATGGCACAGGAAGTGAAACCGATGATGAAACGAAACGCAAAAGAGAAAACTTGGATGATTGTTTTAATAGAAGTAAAATTAAAAAACGGTCACCAAGCAAAGCAGGCAACGAAAACAAGGAAGACATGGAAAATGTTATGATTACAATAATGAAAGAGCTAATGAATAAAAACGATGAAATGCTTCAGGAAATAAAACAAATAAGGAAAGAATAACAACAAACCAATAAAGAGTTAATGGATGTAAAATCAGAGAATCAAAAACTGAAAAAAGGAGTAAAACAGCTACATGAAAGAATGGAGCAACTGGAGAAATTTAGCAAAAAGAAAAGATTGATCGTAACTGGGTTGAAAGTAGAAACAAATGATTATAAGAAATTAAAAGAAGAAATGGAAAATTTCATAGCCCAAGAGTTGCAAATACAAATAAAACTAAGAAGTGCAAAAAAAATAGGAGATAGAGTATGCGCAATAGAAACAGAAGCCCTCACGGATAAAATGGAAATCCTAAACAAGAAACGTAAACTAAAACAGCATAAAGATCGTATCTATATAAACAACGATTGGACATCCAAAGAAAAAGAAATACAAAAGGAAATAACTAAAATAGCAAAAGACGAAAGAAGCAAAGGTAAGCAAACGAAAATCGGCTACAAGAAATTAATAGTGGATGGCAAAATCTAGATATGGGACGAAGAGAGAGAACAGCTGATAGAAAATTCAAAAAACTAATAAACGAAGAACAGCGGCTGAAATATGATATTGACATGGCAAAAAAAGACTCGAAAATGCAAACGGTTAACGAAAACAAAATAACGCACACAAAATAAAGAAATAATCTCAATAAGAAGAAAAGAACAAAACCCATTAGAATGGGATCTTGGAATATTGGAACCATGCTGGCAGTAGGTAAGATGCAAGAAATAGCTCTTGAAATGAAAAAATACCAACTAGAAATCCTAGCCCTACAGGAAATACGATGGAAGAAAGAAGGAAAAATTGAGAAGAAAAACTTTAGCATGTATTATTCGGGAGAAAACAAACAGGGAACGAATGGTACGGCATTTATGGTGAACAAAAAAATGAGGGAAAAAGTGATACAATTCAAAGCAGTTAATGAAAGGATATCTTACATAAGAAAATAAACAAGCCAACATCTCGATAGTCAATTGCTATGCACCCACCGAAGAAGCAAACCAAGAAGATAAAGCAGAATTCTACGACATCCTGGAAGAAACCTGTGAAAATATTCCGAGGAATGACATATTAATAATATTGGGTGATTTTAATGCAAAGATCGGAAAAGAGGACTATAATCGTAATGTAGCTGGCAAAGAAACCATTCATGAAACTACGAATGACAATGGAGGAGAAATCTGCAACCTAGCAGCAGCAACAAACACATATGTAGTTAGTACTGGGCATAAACATAAAAAGGAACACAAAATAACATGGATGATACCAGGAAGAATGGATGGAAACCAAATAAATCATACTCTAATTTCGAAAAAGTGGACACAAATATTACAAGAAGTAAGGTCATATAGAGGGGCAAATGGAGGCACTGACCACATATTGTTGATAGCAAAACTTAAGATGAAAATAATCAAAGCAAATAAGGAAGGAAAAAGGAGGAAATGGAATATAGCCAATCTGAAACGCAAGAAACAAAGCAACAATATACAGAACAACTGGAACAGAAATTGGGTCAGTACGAGCACATAGAAATAGAAGGAGAATGGAAAAATATAAAGAACAGCATAATAGAGACAGCAGAACAAATAATAGGATTCCAAAAAACAAAGAATCAAAAGAATGGTTTGATGAGGAATGTCACCAAAAAAGTCAACTGAAGCACCTCGCAAGAAACAAATGGCTACAAAGTGCCGAACAGGAACAATTGGACCAATATAGAAAAGAAAAACAAGAAGCATTGAAACTCTATAGAAGAAAGAACAACACATGGATCTCTGAACAAATGCAAGAATTAGAAACGAATAATAAAGACAACAAGAAATTGTTCGAATAGATAAAACAACAATACAGTACCAAAAAAACTGTCACAAAAATAAACAAAAAGATTGGGAAAAACATTTCACGGACCTATACAAAAACGACAATAAGGCATATTCAGAGGATGAGGATATAAGAGATAACAGAGATGAAGAGGAAGGCACACCTATTTATCAGGAATTCATGGAGGTATTAAAACAACTAAAAGTAAACAAAACGCCAGGGCAGATGAAATCAACAACGAACTGATCATCAACGGAGGAGAGGAGCTCACGAAGCGAATGCACAAGTTAATGGTTACAATTTGGAAGGACGAAAGCATGCCCATAGAATGGAAAAACGGACACATCGCACCAATCTTTAAGAAAGGAGATCCAACTAAGTGCTGCAACTACAGACCAATTATGCTACTAAATACAACGTATAAGATATTGACCACAATTATAAGAAACCGACTAAATCAATACACAGAAAAAATTATAGGACCATACCAACAGGGTTTTAGAAAAGGAAGATCAACAATAGATGCAATACACGTACTGACACAAACAATTGAAAAAAGCTATGAACATGACATAGAATTACACATACTATTCATCGACTTCTAACAGGCCTTTGACAGCATATACAGACAACAATTATTAAAATAAATGAAAAAAAATGGAGATACCGGCAAAATTAATAAGACTATTTAGAATGACAATAAAAGACTCAACAGCAAAAGTTAAAACAAATGAGGGCGATACAAATGACATCAAAATAGAACTTGAAGTAAGACAAGGAGACAGTCTGTCAACGACAAACGACACTATTTAATATCGCTCTAGAAGGAGTAATTAGTGACACAGGGCTGAAAAAGATAATCATTCAAAGCTCAACACAGATCATAGGATACGCAGATGATCTTGGACTGGTAGCACGAGATAAAAAAAAGACTAGAAGAGGCAGTTTTAACCCTGGTAAGAGAAGCAAAGACGAGAGGATTAATAATCAATCAGAATAAAACAAAATATCTTATAAGCAAACGAGACAATCTAAATAGAATAACAGAAATAAAGATAGGTGAAAATACATTCCAGAGAATAGATTGCTTCAAATACCTGGGGGTGATGGTGGACGGCAAAAACGGAAGGAGTATAGAGATAAACGAAAGAATTAAAGCAGGTAATAGAGTATATTGGAAATATCACCAATTACTCAAGGACAAAAACCTGAGCAAAAAACAAAATCAAAAATATACACAGCAGCAATCAGATCAGTGATAGCCTATGGAGCAGAAGTAATGTGCCTTACGAAAAAAGGCGAAGAAAAGTTAAGAATAATTGAGAGAAAAATTATGAGAAGAATACATGGCCCAGTAAAGACAGAAACAGGGGAATATAGAAAGCTGATGAACCATGAAATAATAAATATAAATAAAGGAGAAGATATAGTAAAATTCATTAAAGCACAAAGGCTCAGATGGTTTGGGCACACACAAAGAAGAGGGGTAGAAGAACTGATCAGGAAGATAATGAACTGGAAACCAGTAAAAAATAGACCAAGAGGAAGACCAAAAATAAGATGGGAAGATCAACTGCTAGACGATATATCAAAGATAGAAATTGCAAACTGGAGAGAAAAGATTCAGGACCGGAGAGAGTGGAAGAAGATAGTAGAGAAGGCAAAAAACATCACAACCTATGAACTACGACCTAAAGGAAAAGCGGACTAATTTACCGCGTGAAATGGATTAAAAGAGCTCATATTTGAGCGAACTATACTCCAACAAGAGTGAACGGTCCATATAATAATTCCAGGTATGTACCTGTATAAATTACGCTCCTTGAAGTTGGTGTAAAAGGTATTCATCATTTATGTATTGTCTTTTGGAAGGATTACTAGAGAAAATCCAAATAAATTTTGAAAGAATGGCTGAAATCGCTGAAATTCTTGTAACAGATTTCGTAATGAGTGAACATGGGTGTAAGTTATTGGTGGTAAATGATTTTAAATTTCACTTAAAGAAAGTGCTAAAAAGTGGAAAACATTTATGGTACTGTTCTGCATCTGGTTGCCAGGCAGCCCGTTATACCGACGGTTAGTTTTTTTTAAATATTTTGAGTAGTAACTATGTTGGTTATCAACAATTTGATGTCAAAAATGCACATTTTGCCATTTTTTGTCTACCAGTAAGAAGAAAAACATTCAAAACAAAATTTAAGATAACCGCATTATAGAGCATGTAAAACAATTTAAACAAGGTTTTATAAATTTCGCTATACTTAATTGTTGCTTATAAAACTATAAATTAAGTCAGTTTAACGTTAATATAACTTATGTAAAAATACAACTTATATCTCGATTTTACGTGAAATAGCTCAAAGCAATGAGTAAAAATACACGGTTTTTATGACCCTCAGTGTAACTACGTAACAATTGTTTTAGTTTCTATATGGACGGAATAACAAAATTTATGTAAATCTGACCAATTTTTTATCAATTTAATTATTTATTGACAATTTAAATGAAAAATAGCCGATTTTAAGAATTTTCGTCTATAAGTTACAATATTTTACCAAGAAACTGAAAAAAGAACCGGTTAGTTTATTGAAATAGCCTTAAAATGAGTTGAAGTAAAATAGAATTGGAGCTTTGTTTATCAATAAACATTAATGAAAAGTATACATTCGCGATAGGCTCTGTGTTGGCTTAATCCGTTACTATTCAAATTTATTTCTTACGTTTTAAGCTAACTACCTGAGGTACCCCTAAACCTTAAAAATGTCATCAAAACGAGGATTTTGAAGCTCTTCCGACTGGATTAAAGAAGCTATTATAGATTCAAACAAAAGTTGTGTATTTCTAATTTTAAATTTCAACTATTTAATTAAAAATAAAAGTTTTCAGTTGATAATTCAAAGTTGCTACACCCACCTCTTTCGCAGGCAGAATAAGAACCCTGCTATTGCATAAGTATATAGATTTTGAAGAACCATTAAAAAAGCATTCCAAAGTTTTTTCGATATGCCGTCTAGTTCTCGAGATATTTGACAATCGCCTGTCTGGACAGAGCCCTTAAATAATGTAAATATTCTTATTCAAGCTAGACATAAGCCGAGTGAGAGAGCTGACCGTGAAATTCATTTGCGATGTTTCCAAATTTACCGGATCTCGGGTTGTCTGCAAAATATATATTTAGCATATACACAACGGGTCGCGCGCGCTGCCCTCTACAGCGGATTTAGTGGAACCACTGCAATATAAAATTCACCAAAAGGGGTGCAAAATGAGGTCCAGACAAAAATCGATTTCCTTGTACCCCAACCATTGTTACATCGAGATGTCACTATATACACGTGAATACAAGGTGAGATCCAAAATCGGATCTCGCCTTGCAAAACGGATCTCATCTTGTATAGCTTACGATACAAACGGATCTCGCCTTGATATGAAGACATATATATATATATATATATATATATATATATATATATATATATATATATATATATATATATATATATATATATATATATATATATATATATATATATATACAGGCTATACACTCTGTGCGGAGTTGGAGTCACTCTTATTGAGCTCATTGACTCATTTATTGTGGTGAGTCACTCCACATTCTTTCTTCTCTAAGTTAACTAGTCTAATCTAGGGTTCCTCTTTGCGTCCTCTGTTATTTTCCTCCATATATCCCGGTCCTGTATTTTCTGTCTCCATCTTGGCACTTCCAATCTTTTTATGTCCTCCAATACCTGGTCTTCCCACCTGCTTTTTGGTCTTCCTTTCGCCCTTGTTATATTTGGGTTGCACATTGTAACTTTTCTTACATCTTTTTCTTCTCCCATTCTTCTTAAGTGTCCATACCACCGTAGTCGCTGGGTTTTTATAGCTTTCACTATGTCCTCGCCTCCTAGTATGTCTCTTATTTCTAAATTCAAGAGCCTTTCATAATCTCCGTGCACTGTTTTCTTTGGTCCATAAATTCTTCTTACCATTGTTCTTTCAAATATTTTTAACATTTCTTCTTCCCTCTTTGTTAGGCTCATGGTTTCTGCCCCATATATCACCACTGTTCGAATTGCTGTTCTGTATACTCGGATTTTCGTAACCCTGCAGATTTTTTGTTTTTTAAAATACTTTTGTACTTATAATATGCTCTATGACCCGCTTGTATTCTGTTGGTAACTTCTATGTTTCTTTCATTTTTGTTGTTAATTGTGACTCCTAGGTATTGAAAATTACTGACTATTTCAAAATTGTAATTCCCGATTTTTATATTTCTTTCCTCTGTATCTTTGTTTTTACTCTCTATTTTCATGTATTTAGTTTTCTCTTCATTTATTGTTAAGCCTCTTTTCACCGCTTCCTTTTCAATTTGTCTGGTTATGTCATCTAAGCTTCTTTTGTCTCTCGCCAGCACCGCTAGGTCATCAGCATATGCTACTATCTGGACTGAATTGTTGGTGATCGTCCCATTGAGTGTGCACGTCTTAATTATGGCGTCTAAAGTTATGTTAAAGAGCGTAGTTGACAGCCCATCTCCATGTCTTTCTCCTGCATTGTATTCGAATTCTTCTGTTGTTCCTTTCTGCATTAATACGGATGCCTTTGATTCTTTCATCGTCATTTCCACGAGTCTTATCATCTTTCCAGGCACTTCTATATTCCTCATATCGTTTACTACTTCTGGCCTCTTAATACTGTCAAATGCTTGCTTGAAGTCAATAAAGAGGATATGCAGCCACATGTCATATTCATAGAATTTCTCGACTGTCTGAGTCACTATGTGTATGGCATCTACGGTAGATCTTCCTTTCCTAAAACCATTTTGATAATCCCCTATTTTTATATCCTCTCAAATAGTTTGGATAAAATTAATAGCAGAGATATTGGTCTGTATGATTCTACCTTGTTGGTTGGTTTCCCTGGTTTGGGAATCATGATTAATTCAGATGTTTTCCACGTTATTGGTACATATTGCAACCTGAATACTGCATTTATAAGGTTTGTGACTTTTACGATGGCCTTTCTAGGTAATTGTTGTAGTATTTCTCCTGTTATTAAGTCAAATCCTGGAGCCTTTTTGGGATTGATATTGTTTTTGATTACGTTGGTAACCTCTTTAGGAGTAGTAGGCTTTATTATGTCTTGATCAGTATTGTTAAAATCAATTTCAGTGCTTTCATCATCTTCGTTTTCGGCTTGATGATTATTTCCCATTTCGTTATTTTGGAATACATTTTCCAAGTATAAAGCGAAAAGATTTGCTTTTTGTTTTCCATCTCTTGCCCATGTTCCATTTTCTTTTCTAATCGGCGGAATCTGTTGCGTTGGTCTATTTATTCTTTTTGTACATTTCCACAACGAGTAGTCAGTGGTTTGGTCATCTGTCAGATCATTTAGGTATTGGTTTACTGATTCATTTTTAATTAAGTCTATTTCCCTTCTTAACTGTTGGGTGAGGTTGTTTAATACATTTTTATTTTCTGCAGTTCTACAGAGTTCTACAATCTACAGTAGTAGATTAAGTTAAATGTAAAATGCTGGTTAGTCTTAAGATTAGGTGCATTGTTTATTTAATAAATAAAAAAAATTTACTTTGAATATTTCAAATTATGTATTTGAGGAAAAAAGCTAATTTTAACATGCCGTATCTCGGTTTGTATTGGTCTTAAAGATATTACAGAAAAAGGATTTGGTTTATATTACTAAAAGATACCATTTTGATATCTACAGTTTTTTTGACTAAATGCATATTTTTACTATAATAGATATGATATATGAACGATAAAATAAAAGACATGTTTCAACATCTGCACCCCACCAAGTTTTTGCAATTGATTTAAGAAAATTTAGTGCTTTACTGCATCTATCAAGCATAAAATCAACGTGCAGTTTCCAGGTCAATTTGGTATCCAGAATCATACCCAGATATTTTACTGATTTACAAAAAGGAAAGTAATCATCATTTAATTGTATTTGTTCTGTTTGAGGTACATTGTGTCTAGTGAATATACAAATGTTAGACTTGTTTGCTAACTCAAAACAATTTTTTTTAAACCACTCACTGCAATGTTCATGGATATTTTCCAATGTGTTTAAGCCATCATTATATTTTTTTGATTCAGTATAAATACAAAAGTCATCAGCATATTGTATTATAATAAATGAAATATTGTTATAAGAGGACTTAAAACTGACCCCTGTGGAAGACCTGAGCTATTAAAACGTGGTCCAATGAGTTTATTATTATTAACCCTGATATATATTTTCCTGTTTTTGTAGAAATTGACAATATTTTGAGCTAGAAGAGAAAGTTTTTCTAATCGATGAATCATGTCTTTTACCATATCTAAATTAACACTGTCATATGCATCTTCAATATCCAAACCTAACATTGGTACATATGTATTTCGAGAATATGCATTTTGAATATGCGTTATGTGTGACCAACTCCAATTTAGTCGAATTCGGGACAAGACGGAAAAAACTACCTAAAATCCGGGACTTTTCAATGAAAATCGGGCCATTTTTTTTAATATAAAACTACATATAATATCATCATTTTATTGATTATTTTACATCGTTATGTTGACAAATTTTTTTTTGATGGAATGAGTTGTAATGATAATTACATTTTTGTTAGTTTTTGACGTTTCGACTTCCAATCCGGAAATCGTTGTCAAAAAACGAAAAATTAGAAAATAAACTATGTTGGATTTCCATGTAAATTAAAAATTTGGTTAAAATATAATTATCATTATTTGATATTCATCGCTATCGCCACTGCCTTCCAAGCGTATTGCGCTAGCAAGGGCATGGCGCATCTGTTCTACTGTACCTACAGCTATTCCACGAATGAGAAGCTCATAGTTGAGCTCGTCCTGACTTAATCGATTGACTTGTAATCTACGTGACATGATGATGACAAAGTTATACCAAATTCAAACACAAGCAAATGAAAAGAAATAATCCAAGCACTATTAGCAAAACACGACAGACCTTGATTGCGCTTGCCAAACTTCATGAACAATAAAGTAGAATAGAAAACCGGACAATACTGTAAGTAATATAAAAATTACAAAAAAAAGTTCAACATATCAAAAACAAATGTCTCAAATCAATATCAAAATATTTTGTCAATTCGTCAAATAATCATGGGAGGAACTATAGCAACTAAAAGATTTCTAAATTTACCACACTGGTTGTCTAAAACTAAATCACGATTTTCAGACCCCAGCCACTAGAAAGAAAAATCTATCTCTATACAGCTATAGCAGTTCAGTAAAAGGGGAATGCCGGCATGACTACCAAGATAGGGAAACCAATGTGTTAGAGAGAGAGAAGTACCTTTCCAATGAGTAAGAGTGAGATAGATGCTGACGTCACATAGTTTAGCTAGATGGCGCCACCAATCCGCCATTTTTATTCCATTTCAGTATTTTTATTTAACTTCGCCATTTTTTATCCAATTTTCCTTGACATTACGTCAAAGAAATCTACCATAGTTTAGCTATTATCCGCTGGACGGCGCCACCAATTCGTTATTTTATTCCAATTCACCATTTTTATTCCATTTCAGTATTTTTATTTAAATTCGCTATTTTTATTCCAATTTGTCTTGATACAGATATTACGTTGAAGCAATCTACCATAATTCGTTCTCTAAATATGATCTCAAATAAAATCTCATACATAAAACAAATTGAATTCATCGATATGAAAAAGAACTTCGACTGAGTGCATTATAAATGACAAAGACAAAATCTAGAAGGAAGATATTTAATAGAAAAAGATTGCAAATTTTCAAAGCAAAAGTCTTTTAGAGTAATTCGATTGAGAAAATTATATATACACAAGTAAAAAATCGAACTCCTATTGGTCCAATGAAAAAATTCAACACGTTAAAAGGACCTTAGTTACGTATTTTCAGTCCTATTGGTCCACATGATTATTTAACAGAATAAAATGACACAGAAAAATGAAATTTCCCTTCCTCGTAGATACGCCGCTGCTAATATGAAAAAATATTATATTATAAACTTTGTTTAATTTTTATTTAACAGCTAAATGATATATGGAAAAATATTAGAAACTTTCCTTAATAGCAAAGCAATTAGAAGGTAATTTAAAAAATACGTCACACTAATTGACGGAGAAAATACAGTAATTAAAGACCCATCAATATAATTACTGGACTTTGATATAAAAACGAGAAAACAAGTGAAAATATTGTATTCGAGTTTTCGAGGCAGTTAAGTACATTTGGTATATTGCATTAAACATAGCAGTAAGGTGAGTACTATTTTTACCTTATTCTGATTTTTTATTTATATTCGTACCTTGTTATATGCCATTTTTCAATAAAATTAAACTAAAATACTTTTGTGACTGTCTCTTAGATATATATTTTTTCAGTTTTATTTTTCTAGTATTTCTCAATATTTTTTGCTTCTTATATATGAGAGTTTGCTTCTTTGTTTCTGAAGCCGAACTGATTTTCACGTATCCGTCTGTCAATTGCCCATATGTGATAGTTGTATTGCTCTTTGTACATTGTTGTCTCTTTTTTTATAAATACACGGCTTCTCCATTCGTCTGGCTTTGTCCAACTTCCATAATTCTACTAAATAAACCTGTTAGCCAACTTGTTTCTGTCTTTCTCAGAAATATCATCTGACAGCTCTTCCTTTCTTTGAACCACTTCGAAGAGAGTGGAATTGTGTATAGCAAAAATAAATGATGTGTCTTTTGGTTTCTGTTTTATCTAGTGCTTTGTAGCGTTGCAGCAGGTTAGAATCCCAAATTTTTTAGTAATTCCGATTTTATTCATACATATTAGATCTATTTTTGCTTATTTGTAACTTGTGTATATATAATTTTCTTAATCGAATTACTCTAAAAGACTTTTGCTTTAAAATTTTGCAACTTTTTTCTATTCCTCCTCCTCCTCAGTCGTTTCCGCATTGCTGAGTGTCGTGATTCCCTATAATACGAGCAACTACCTCTTTCCATCGGCTTCTGTCCTGAGCTTCCCTCATAGATTCAGAGAATGTTTTTCCACTGGCTTTCTGTATTTGATCCGTCCATCGAGTAGGTGAGCGACCTCTACTTCTGCACCTTTCAACGTTTCCGAAATTTTTCTCTATTAGAGACCTTCATTTTAGATATATTTTATATAAATCTCACACAAGAGATGCATTTTTTTTCTCAATTTTTTCATTTTATTTTCGAAGAGAGTGAAGTTGTGTATAGCAAGTTGTTATTGTTTTAGGTGGATTTAGCAAAAAATAAGCAAGGTTTCATCCATTGCAGTGGAAACGAACATCCAGCAGTCAAATTCGAAATCGTTAAAACTTAGCATAAAAAAAGAGGGTAAGTGATGTTGTTTTTTGTAAACCATACATATAATATAGTGAAATACTTAAGCAGCGGGTTCGAAAATCTCAATAGCGATGCATTTTTTTTCTATTTCTCGATTTTTTTTCGTTCTATTTTCAAAGAGAGTGAATTTTAGTATAGCAAGTTGTTATTGTTTTAGGTGGATTTAGCAAGAAATAAGCAAGGTTTCATCCATTGCAGTGGAAACGAACATCCAGCAGTCAAATTCGAAATCGTTGAACCTTAGAATAAAAAAAGAGGGTAAGTGATGTTGTTTTTTGTAAACCATACATATAATATAGTGAAATACTTAAGCAGCGGGTTCGAAAATCTCAATAGCGATGCATTTTTTTTTCTATTTCTCGATTTTTTTTCGTTCTATTTTCAAAGAGAGTGAATTTTAGTATAGCAAGTTGTTATTGAGAGTTTTGCTTCGAATTACATTTTTTGCATCGAAATTTTACAACATATTTCTATTAGAGAGCCTCCTATTAGATATGTTTTTTGTCTTTTTTTGTGTTTTCTGCAGCGGGTTCGAAAATCGCACTAGCAACGCATTTTTTTTTCTCGATTTTTTCGAAGAGAGTGAATTTTAGTATAGAAAGTTGTTATTGATTTAGGTGGATTTAGCAAAAATAAGCAAGGTTTAAATACTTAAGCAGCAGGTTCGAAAATCGCAATAGCGATGCATTTTTTTTCTATTTTTCGATTTTTTTTTCGTTCTATTTTCAAAGAGAGTGAATTTTAGTATAGCAAGTTGTTATTGTTTTAGGTGGATTTAGCAAGAAATAAGCAAGGTTTCATCCATTGCAGTGGAAACGAACATCCAGCAGTCAAATTCGAAATCGTTGAACCTTAGAATAAAAAAAGAGGGTAAGTGATGTTGTTTTTTGTAAACCATACATATAATATAGTGAAATACTTAAACAGCGGGTTCGAAAATCTCAATAGCGATGCATTTTTTTTTCTATTTCTCGATTTTTTTTCGTTCTATTTTCAAAGAGAGTGAATTTTAGTATAGCAAGTTGTTATTGAGAGTTTTGCTTCGCATTACATTTTTTGCATCGAAATTTTACAACATATTTCTATTAGAGAGCCTCCTATTAGATATGTTTTTGTCTTTTTGTTTGTTTTCTGCAGCAGGTTCGAAAATCACACTAGCAATGCATTTTTTTCTCGATTTTTTCGAAGAGAGTGAATTTTAGTATAGCAAGTTGTTATTGTTTTAGGTGGATTTAGCAAGAAATAAGCAAGGCTTCATCCATTGCAGTGGAAACGAACATCCAGCAGTCAAATTCGAAATCGTTGAAACTTAGAATAAAAAAAGAGGGTAAGTGATGTTGTCTTTTGTAAACCATACATATAATATAGTGAAATACTTAAGCAGCGGGTTCGAAAATCGCACTAGCGATGCATTTTTTTCTTTTTTTCGTTTTTTTTTTTCGTTCTATTTTCAAAGAGAGTGAATTTTAGTATAGCAAGTTGTTGTTGAGAGTTTTGCTCCGAATTACATTTTTTGCATCGAAATTTTACAACATATTTCTATTAGAGAGATATGTTTTTTGTCTTTTTTTGTGTTTTCTGCAGCGAGTTCGAAAATCGCACTAGCAACGCATTTTTTTTCTCGATTTTTTCGAAGAGAGTGAATTTTAGTATAGAAAGTTGTTATTGATTTAGGTGGATATAGCAAAAATAAGCAAGGTTTAAATACTTAAGCAGCAGGTTCGAAAATCGCAATAGCGATGCATTTTTTTTTTCTATTTTTCGATTTTTTTTTTTCGTTCTATTTTCAAAGAGAGTGAATTTTAGTATAGCAAGTTGTTATTGTTTTAGGTGGATTTAGCAAGAAATAAGCAAGGTTTCATCCATTGCAGTGGAAACGAACATCCAGCAGCCAAATTCGAAATCGTTGAAACTTAGAATTAAAAAAGAGGGTAAGTGATTTTGTTTTTTATAAGCCATACATACAATATATTGAAATGATTAAGGAAATGGTTAAGCAGTCGGATAATCTATTATTAACTATTAAAAGACTTCGCAAAATAATTTTTGATAAATTTACTCCAATTGATGCTAAAGTGTGGTTAAAGCAATTAAATGCACATATTTACAAATGTAATAATTTAATTAAAGCTAAAAAATTACCTGTAGGAACTGCTAGAAAATTACAATCAAACGTAGGACATTTTAAACATTTTCGAAGAATAATTTTAAATTCTAAGACATGTTGGCCTAGGACTTAATTCAAAATTACGTAATAGAGTAAAATGGGAAAATGTCGCTTCAAGTTTTGCAAGCCGGATTAAGACAGGGGTTATAATAAATTTATATCATAAGGATGTAGGACCGTTTTTGGATGATGCTTTTACCGTATTTAGAAAAAAAGTTAAAACTGTTTTGAAATCTAATAGAATACCTTAAGTCAACACTATTTTGTGGGGGGAATTTATTAAAAAGACAGGTGACAGTGAGAGTTTAGATTTGATGCATTTTAGCACTAAAAATGTCATTATAGATAGTTATTCAACCGATTTACACATTTGGTTTAGCGAAAATGTCAAAGATAAAATTTAAAAAAAAATGTCTGAGTTTGCAGAAAAAGGGTCAGGTGCCGCTCTCTCTAAAGTAATCTCATTAGAAGTTAACATCAATAAAGTCGAAATTGGGAACGGATCATCGTACATTAAACTTCCTGAGCAAATTCAAAAGTGTCGAGCATGTATAAATATCAAAAATTACGATCAAAATTGCTTTTATTGGGCGATTATTAGCTCTCTTTATCCAGCTAAAATACATACAGAACGTACGTCGGCATATCCATATTACAGTACTGCGTTGAAAACGGAGGACTTAGAAGCTCCAATGCCTTTAAGTCATATTACAAAATTTGAAAAAATAAATACTATATCAGTGAATGTTTATGCTTTGGAATTAAATCAAGTTAAGGAAAAACAATTTTACGAAGTAGTACCTGCTAGACTTACACAAAACAAGCTTGATAGACATGTAAATTTGCTTCTAATTCAGGATAAATATTTTCCAAAGTTAAATGATTACGACGCTCCTCCTAGTGACGATGAAAATATTGAAATAAAATATCATTATTGCTGGATTAAAGATATGTCTAGGTTGCTAAGTTCTCAGTTAAGTAAGAACGAACATAAAAAATATATTTGTGATCGCTGCATGAATTATTTTTACAGCGGGAATAAACTTGCGGAGCACGAAGAGTTCTGCAGAGACATAAACAAATGTAAAATGACTGTTCCCAAATACGATCATGTTGCTTTTAGAAATTTCACATACAAACAAACCACTCCCTTTATCATATATGCTGATTTTGAATGTCAGTTACATAATTTTACAGATTCTAATGTAAAACTGAGCAAAACAGCAAAATACCAAAAGCATGTACCTTATAGTGCAGGCTATTACTTTAAATGTGCTTACGATGACAGCTTATCATATTTTCGAAGCTACAGAGGTGAAAATTGCATGGAGTGGTTTGCAAAAGAAATGGCTGAAATATCCAAATTTGTCGATTCTAAAATAAAATCAATTGTACCTATGGTTAAAAAGCCTAGTACAAGTAAGGCAACTGTCTGTCATATTTGTGAGAAACGCTTTTTAGCTACAGATATAATTGTGGTAGATCATGATCATTTTACCGGAAAGGTAAGAGGATTTGCACACCAAGCATGCAATTTAAACTTCAGAAAGGTGTTTGTTGTGCCAGTAGCCTTCCATAATTTTAGTGGATATGACTCACATTTCATGATTATCGATTTATGCAAACATGGGCACCTGAGCTTACTTCCTATTAATAAAGAAAAATATATTTCTTTTACTCTACATTCAGATGAGCATAAAATTAGACTAAGATTTATCGATACTATGAGATTTATGGGAGCTTCACTCGATGAATTAGCATCACTTTTAGATACTTCAGAGAAGATTTTAAAACAACAATTTTATAGTTTAGATGATGATGCATTTAATTTATTAACTTGCAAAGGAGTATTTTGCTATGATTATGTCGATAGTTTGGAAAAATTAGAGGAAACTTCTTTACCTACAATTAGTCATTTTTATAATAAATTATGTGATGAACATATTAGCGAACAGAAGTATGCTCATGCGCAGGAAGTTTGGTCTACATTTGAATGTAAAAATTTGGGAGAGTATAGCGATTTGTACTTAAAAACAGATATTTTGCTTCTGGCTGATGTATTTGAACAATTTAGACAAAAATGTAGGGATACGTACCATTTAGATCCTGCGTGGTATTATACCATACCAGGTTATACATGGGATTGTATGCTAAGGTATACAAAATGTAGATTAGAGTTATTAAAAGATGTGGATATGATTTTGTTTATTGAAAAAGGCATAAGAGGCGGAATATCTGTATGTAGTAACCGATTTTCGGAAGCTAACACCGGAAGTACATGTCGACATATGACTCCACACAGCCCTCTAATTACATCATGTATTTAGATGTAAATAATCTCTATGGTTGGGCTATGAGTGAATATTTACCTTTTGGAGGATTTAAGTGGATTGAAGATGTAACCAAATTTGGTGTTGCATCTAAATCCACTAAACTTCCCAAGGGTCATATTGAGATTATGTCAATTCCGAATGCTGCCAAGGAGGGCTATTTCTTTCAAGTTGACTTAGAGTATCCACTTGAAGTACACGACAAACATAAAGATTTTCCATTTGCTGCCGAACACCGCATTCCTCCTGGTTCAAAACTACCAAAATTATTGCCAATTTTTTTTAATAAGTCAAAATATATTATTCATTATAGAAATTTAAAGCAGGCTTTATCCAACGGATTAATTTTAACTAAAATACATAAAGTTTTGAAATTTAATCAATCTGCATGGCTGCGACCCTATATTGAGTTAAATACTAACTTGCGGGCTGCATCTAAGAGCAGTTTTGAGAAAAATCTCTATAAAATGATGAACAATGCTGTGTTTGGTAAGACCATGGAGAATATAAGGAGGCATAGAACTGTAAAAATATGTAAAAATTGGAATGGAAAGTATGGAGCCAAAAACTTGATTGCAAGTATTCGGTTTCACAGTCGTACTATCTTCAGTGAAAACCTGGTGGCCATCGAACTAACCAAATCAGTAGTGTGTTTTAATAAACCTCTGTATATCGGTGCAGCAATCCTAGACATATCAAAATTATGTATGTATGATTTTCATTACTCCTTCATGCTTCCAACTATGGGAGAAGAAAATTGGATGTTATTGTACATGGATACAGATAGCTTTATATATATGAATTACAGTGTTTAGATGCATATAAGGAGGTTTTAAAGGCACACAACTCTAAATTCGATACATCTGACTATTCGGAAAATAACCCGTACATGATAGAACGGTTAAATAAAAAAAATCCCCGGTCTAATGAAGGATGAAGCTAATGGAAAAATTATTACACATTTTATTGGTCTAAGATCAAAAATGTATACATTTAAATTACATACAACTGATGAAGAGAGAGAAAAAGAGAGAGAACGTTTAAAACTGAAACTAAACAAGGAAAAATTTATTGTGGCATTTAAAATTTAGGTGTAACCAAAAAAGCAAAAGGTGTAAAATATAATGTAGTCAAAAATATAATCACATTTGAAGATTTTGAAAATTGTTTAAAATAATATAAGATTAAAAGCACAAACCAAAGGTGTATTCGGTCATATCAACATTCAGTATTCAGCATAGAGCAAACAAAAACGGCCCTAAGTCCTTATGATGATAAACGATATTTAATACCAGAATCCTTTAAGACGCTTCCCTGGGGGCATTGTGATATACCATAATTTTTTAGCAAAAATATAATCGCTTTAAGACGCTGAGGGCATTTACTTGGATATTAAAAATATTTATGGCTGTTGAAAAGACACAATCACTTTTCCTCAGTAATTATTAATAAAATTACTATTGTACAATATTATTTTTTCTTTATCCTTTTGTAAATATATTACGAAAATAAAACACAAGTGTTAAATACATAATATTTATTAACAAATAAAGTTATTCAAGTTATTTACAACTTTAATTTTATAATAATATACATATTCTCTCATAGAATGGCTTAACCAAGTATCTGCTGGAGAAATTTCACAAAACGCAGTCATAGCTTCAAACGGACCACATAAACTAGTATCTGTACAAACATTCTGTTGCAAAAAAATATAACATTTGTATAATATGCATGAAGGTTTAAATTTTCCAACAACGATATGCGATGAGTCACTATACTGTGGTGTACTTGTAGAATTTGCGTAACATCATTTTCATCTAAATAGTATTCCACACCATGTTTTTCAATAACAAGGAACTTGATTGAATCCAACACCAATTGTCGTATCTTGCAGTAGTCTCCACACTGAAACTCGACAGGATCAAACTCGTCTGCATAGAAAAAATCATTCATCTGTTGTGAAAATAGGTTAATTATGTCACTCCACTCAAATTTGTCTATACTAATTCTTCGACCGTCGAATAATTCTTCTTTTATGGCATGTTGACATAAAATGACGGATGCCGTAAACTGTCTAGCTGGAGATAGACCAACTTTAATTATGTAACTATCTAGTGGAAATGAGGCTTCTAACAAGTAGTATGGTTCATTCTTCGCAGCTTCTTCGAATTTTGCTAAAACTTGGTCTAGTTCGGCACCATAATTGATTTCACTTGATGAATCATCGAATGCCACAATAGAACTTGATGAACTATAACCACTATCTTGAGAACTCATATTGAAGAGCGAGGTGAACTAACTGAGAGCGAGGTTGCTGAGCGGTCTTTTATATTGCGTCCCTCCTCTTCAAGGTTGCATTCGTATGAAGCGCATTAAAAAGTACTAAACCACATCTTTATTATTAATCCAACTATTATGTTTACTATCGAGACCCAGCCATTGAAAATACATCTTATTTCCGCGTCTGTGCAATACTTTTTCAATTAAGTAAATGTCTGTATTTTTTGTTTTCTGTAATTCTTCTTCGTAGAATCCTCCTCTAATAGGCGCTCCAGTCATATCTTCAATCAAATATGTTGTGGGATTTGTTATTTTAATTTCAGTAATTTTAAATAGTTCTGTTGTCCAATTTGGCTTATATCCCTTATCAAAAAGGTGTTTATTTTTACTAATACGCACCATATCACCAACTTTCAATTTTCTTGTACCTGAAATTTTCAAGTGAGTGTAATATTTTCATAAGATTTCTTTTTCGTTAGATTTATTAACATCAATAGGTCTAAGTCGAATTTTGCTGTGTTTCGTGTTATTGTAGTCTTTTGTAATTTGTGGCAATATATCTATCCATTTGTAAGTACCATTAAGACTGAAATACTTGTAAAGTTTTTCCTTCAATGTTCGAATAATTCGTTCACATATGGCTGCTTTTTTAACACTAAAGGTATTATAGTGATTAATACCATGCTTTCTTATGAGGTTTTGAAACTTGGAATTGAAAAATTCTGTACCTTGGTCTGTTTGTAAATTTTTCGGAACTCGTCGAGTTTGACTTAAAATATCCGCAAACGTCTTTGTTATTTCCTCCCCTGTTTTTGTCTTTAATGGTCGAGTCCACACAAACTTTGAAAAACAGTCAATTACGACAAGAATGAGCTTGTAAGATTTATTTTGATTGGCATAGGATCGCATCTCAGCAATATCCATTTGCCATAAATCATCTAGTCCTTTAATGACGGTTCGTCGACGAGGATAATTTTTTCGTGCTGGTTTATGTAATTCGTTGACCAATTGTTGTTTTTCTTTAGATATTACGAATTTAAACTTAAGACGATTGTCCCATGAAGTAATGTTATCTACTGCGTTCTGTAATGTAGGTTACATTTGATTTATTATTAAGTATTTTCGATGGGAAATTATTTTTCAGGACAACATTTGATTTATTCTCTTGTTAGTCTTATTTACTGTCATGGTATTTTCGGTAGCTTTTTGTAGATTCAATGCCTTGTTAATCCTATTTACTGTCACGGTATTTTCTGCAACTTTTTTGGCAACAGATTCTTGTTTTATTGCATTCTGGGCACTTACTGCTTTTTGTAAATCATTCATTTCTTTTGTTAAATCAGATATTTTCAAGACAACCAGTTTATTTGCATCAGATAACTCATTATTTTTTTTTTATTAAAATTACTTTCAATCTTACCGATGGAGTTTTGAAAGTCAGAAATGTTTTGTTCAAGTTGAGTATCTTTTGAACTATATTCTTTTCGCATCAAGTTAATCTCTTTTCGCAGAAAATTTTTTTATATTTGCAATGCGGTCATCTACATATTTCTTGTTGGAAAGATGTATACCTGCTACAGGAGGATCTGGTTTAATATCCTTATTTACTGCATGTATCTGGTTTTGTAAATCTAAAATGAATTGTTTGAAGCCTTCACGCAGCTTTTGAATAGCTTGTTCATTAGAACGATAATGATGACGACCAAACTTATCAACACTCATGTTGGAAATGATGTCTAATATGACCTAACATTAATATATAATATCTGCTTCACGTAATTCGTTGATAATGGCAACAATTTCGTTACTATGGGATGTGTTTCCTGCTTCTTGGGAAGCAATCAACAATTCGAGTCTATCACATAGTTCATTTGGATCATCCCAATATACATATTCAATAGGATTATCGTTGTAAATCAAATGAGAAGCATCGACGAGCCCTGATCCTCTGGAGGTAGATGAAGTTGCTGACGATGATGAACGAGTCGCTTTTTCTACTTCTAAAGGCGGTTTCTTTAATGTAGTAGACCGAGTTTTCGGTGGTGAACGAGTCGCTTTCTCTTGACCTTCGAGAGACAGTTTCTTTAATGTAGTAGATTTAATTTTCGGTGATTGCTTCTTTGCTTTTTTAGGTTTAAACAACGGTTTGACAATATTAAGATATTTTTCTGCAGTTGCACCTTTAAGATGGCCTATGGAATTGTGATGAACTTCAGTATTATTTAATTCTTTATACTGTTTTTAATCTTCATTTTCATGATTCGTTGATACTGCATCGGAAAATACATCGTCATCGCTATCTTCTTTTTTCACCTCTTCTTCTGATTTCATCTCTTCCTTTTTGACGTGTTTCTTCTTCTTCATGTGCCATCTCCTCTAAGAAGGTTGGCAACCATCACGGCAATTCGCACTTTCGATACCGCTGCTCTAAAGAGATCAGCAGAAGTGCAATTAAACCAAGCTCTCAAATTGTTTAACCAGGAGATGCGTCTTCTTCCGCGACTCCTTCTACCCTGTATTCTTCCTTGCATTATCAATTGTAACAAGTTATAACGCTCGCCCCTCATAACATGTCCCAGATATTGCAGTTTTCTGACTTTAATTGTATTTAAAACCTCTTTATCTTTTCCCATTCTTCTCAACACCTCGATATTCGTGACTCTATCCACCCAACTTATTCTTAATATTCTTCTGTAGGCCCATAACTCGAAGGCTTCTAATCTGTCCGAAACATCCTTCTTTAATGTCCAAGCCTCCAACCCATAGAATAATACGGAGAACACGTAGCATCTCAGAAGTCTTATCTTTAAAGAAATTGTAATGTCCCTGCTACAGAGTACTTTTTTTAGTTTGTTGAAAGCATTTCTTGCCTGTCCTATTCTTGCTTTAATCTCTTCTGTGTACTCATTAGTTTCATTAATTATTGTACCCAAATATTTATATTTTTCAACCTTTTTAATTTGTTCTCCATGTATTGTTATGCTTTCTTGGCGCTGTTGAACTTTTGTGATTACCATAAATTGTGTCTTTTTTGTGTTTAGGGACAGTCCGTTTTCTTGGCTGACTTCTACCACTCTGTCAACCATTTGTTGTAAATCCTCAAGACATTCGGCTAATAAAATAGTGTCGTCGGCAAACCGTATATTACTGATTGGTCGACCATTTACTTTTATTCCCGTGGTTAGGTCTTCTAGTGCTTCCTGGATTATTTCCTCTGAATACAAATTGAACAAAGTAGGAGACAGGACACAGCCCTGTCTGACGCCCCTCTCAATACGTATTTCATTTGAAAAGGCGTTGTTCTCTTTTACCACAGCGATCTGATTATAATAGATAGCACTAATGATCCTGATGTCCCTCATATCTAAGTTTTCTTTTCAAGTAATTCGATAAGGCGGTTATGTCTGACCTTATCGAAGGCTTTGTTGTAATCCAAGAAACACATATATACTGGCTGATTAACATCCATGCACCTTTGCACAAGTACATTTACAGCGAACAGGGCTTCCCTCGTTCCCATTGCATTTCTAAATCCAAATTGCGTGTCGCTTATGTCCTGCTCAAGTTTGTTATGTATTCTCCGGTGTATAATTTTTAAAAATATTTTGAGTGTATGACTCATTAAACTTATTATCCGGTGGTCTTGGCATTCTTTTGCATTTGGTTTTTTTGGCAGTGTTATGAACGTTGACAGCAGCCAATCTCTGGGAATTATTCCTGTACTGTATATTGTATTAAATAAGTCGACCAATATTCCAATTTGCTGGTCCTCTATTAACCGTATTATGTCTACAGGTATTTGGTCAGGACCTGTTGCCTTGTTGTTCTTTGTTCGCTTTATCGCCTCTAGTACCTCATCTTCTGTTATGTCTGGGCCGTTGTCGAACTTTTCCTGCTCTAGTACTATTTCAGTCCGTTCGTCTTTAAATAGCTCTTGAATATATTCCTGCCATCTTTTAAGCCTTTCACCGACGTCTATAATTATTTTTCCGTTTTTATCCAGCAGTATGTTTGATTTTTTCTTAATATTAGTGCCTGTTATTTCACTAATTTTCTTATGAAGGTTTAAGTTATCATGTTTCTCTACCAACTGTTCAATCTCTGCGCATCTGTCACTATACCATCTTTCCTTTGCCTCTCTGATCTTTCTCCTTATTTCTGTGTGTATAATATTATACATGTTTTTGTCTTTGGTTTTATAAGATCGCCTTGCTTCCATGAGATCTAGAATCTCCTCGGTCATCCATTCATTTTTATTCTTAATTAGTTTAGGTGTAAGTGTTGTCTCACATGTGCGGATAAGAGCATCTTTTAACATGTGCCATTTCCTGTTCGCATCTTCAGTAGGAATAATTTCTATTTTGGTGAGCTCTTCTTTAATTTTTAGTGTGACTTGCTCTTTTGTTGATGGATCTCTCAAACGAGATACTTGTATCGTCTCTACTTTAGTTTTAACCACAGGCTTCTTTAGATTAATTCTAAACCTTCCTACAACTGGGTTGTGATCTGATCTCACATCAGCTCCAGGGTATGATTTTACTGATTTTATGGAATTTCGGTATCGTTTGCAGATGAGAAGGTAGTCAATTTGGTTTCTGATGACGTTATGTTGGTTGTCTGCTGGTGATTTCCATGTATAGAGTCTCCTGGTCGGCAGATCATAATAAGTATTCGTGACAATAAAATCGGTCTCTTGGCAGAATTGAGCCAATCTTTCTCCTCTCTCGTTACGAGTGCCCAGTCCAAAGTTTCCAATAAAATCACCTTGACTTCCTCTACCGATTTTTGCATTTAGATCTCCCATTACTATTGTAACGTCTCTAGACTTGGTTACTTCTAAAGCTTGTTGTAATTCGTTATAAAACTGTTCGAGCTCTTCATCCGATTTATCTGCTGTGGGAGCATATCCTTGAATTATATTGACTCTAGACTGGGCTGTTTTGAGTGTTACCATCATAACTCTATCCGAGATGGGTAAGAAGCCAGTTACAAATTTCTGGGTGGTTTTATCAACTAATATCGCTACCCCGTTCCAGTGATTTGGGTCATTGTCATTACCAGAGTAGTATATCTTTGTTTGGCCTACTAATATGTCACCTGAATTGGGCCATCTGGTCTCACTTAATCCTAATATTTTTATGTTAAGTCTTTCCATTTCCTGAATGACATTATGGACTTTACCTGCTTGGTATATTGACTTAACATTCCACGTGCCTACCTTCATGCACTTTTTGTCGATTTTAGTCTTCTTTTTGGACGATGTGTTACTGATGGGTATTTCACAGGGATTTCGTTTGATATCGACCTGAGAGGCCCTGTGGTCTATCTGTGATTTGCCTCCCCTGCCGGATCTTGGTCTCCGATATCCATGATCAGAGTAGATGATCTAAACGGGTGTCACTACAGATATAGGGAATTCTGTGTGTTAGAGAGAGAGGTATGTGATGTCACAGCTGATATAGGAAAGTATGTGTGTTAGAGAGAGAAACATGGTATCTCTGCTGCTATTGGTCCGATTTAAACGTACGACGGCTCGTTGGAATGGGCGGGAGATAACGAATACAAAAAAACATGGCGGCATAGTGTCAAAAGGGCGCTTTCCGATGTGACGACGTCCGATGGGGCGCGTTCCGATGTGACGGCGTTCTAGCGCTGATCGATCGGTGCGCGATACCAGATGTGCGATCGGTACCTTAATTTTTCGCGGAACGCGAAGCAGATGCGCGGTCGGTACCTTTTTCGCGGATCTCGTAGATACGAAGCGCGCGGTAATTTTGGAATTTAAATAAAACAACAACATAATGCAATTTTTTAAAAGAACTTAAAAGGAACACAGCGGCGCAGCGGTGCGCGATACCAGATGTGCGATCGGTACCTTAATTTTTCGCGGAACGCGAAGCAGATGCGCGGTCGGTACCTTAAGTTTTTCGCGGATCTCGTAGATACGAAGCGCGCGGCTGGTAATTTTGGAATTTAAATAAAATAAAAAAACATAATGCAATTTTTTATTAAAAGAACTAAAAAGGAACACAGCACGTCAACGCGTCACGTAAAAACGTCACATCAAAACGTCACGTAGGCTTGTGAAATGTCACGTGAAAACGTCACGTCAAAGCACGTCACGTAAAACGTCACGTCAAAGCACGTGAAAACGTCACGTCAAAGCACGTCACGTAAAACGTCACGTCAAAGCACGTCACGTAAAACGTCACGTCAAAGCACGTAAAAACGTCACGTCAAAACGTCACGTGGGCTCGTGAAATGTCGCGTAGGCCTTATTGTCACGGGGAGCTCGATCGCAAGACCTGATTGCCACAGCGCGACGTGAGGTAGTAACATCATGTCTTTGAATGAGTATAGACGTAAATTAGCAGAATTTAGAGAAAAACTGACACAGTTAAGAAGTCAGGTTTTATTTTATGAGGATAAAAATAAGGTTATAAAACAAATAGAGAACCTATCACTGGGAAGCAGCATAGACTGGACACCAAAGGAATTTAGTCAGCAGCTGCGACAAGAATATTCAAGTGCTGCGGACTACTTATTTAGGGAAACTCCAACAAGGCGAATTCATCCAATTACTATTAATGATGTTATCGACGCCGGCGCCAACAACGATGAACAAAGAAAACATGAAAAGTGAAATAGATAATGTTTTTGCAATGACTTGTGTAATATTAGCTTCAGTGTTTATTTTAATTATAAAGATTATATTTAAAATTGTTAAGAGAAAATTTGAATCATCATGTAATATAAGACTTGAACAATAAATAAGGCGTTTAAATAAAAAACCCATAACTCTAAAAAATATTTAGTTGAAAATAATGAAAATAAATGTTAGCAGATAATTTACATATCGCATAGGAAATAGCGGTTGAGGGTCTAATCGCATTACTATGCAATTTTCGTTATCATACCCACATTTTGTTATTGAGTTATATTTCTTATCATGTGCATAGAAAATGTTGGAATTTTTAAAACCAATGACAATGATAAAACTGAATATAATTTTGCACACGCACACTTTCTACAACACGTCATAGGGTGGGGCACGCAACCGTATAAATTTCAAAATGCACCTCAGGACGGTCTATTCCATAGTCTATTCCTTACTGTTAGTGTACTGTTGTGGTTCAACTAGTTTTGCAAGGTAAGTGTTCTCTTAATTATTTTTTGTTAAATATGTTTTATTTTTCTTGTTTGATTTTGAATAAAACTTAATGTTTTCTGCTCTGCTATTTATAAAATCTCTTCATTCCAGCTGAGATTTATTATTTCGACATTAAATAATTATCTAATTGTCGACATTTTGAATGACATTTATTTTTTATTTTCTCGTAATTATTCGTTGTTAAAATCTTTTCGGTTTTTTGGTTAGCTATTTATAAAATTCCTTCATTCCAGATGAGATTTATTATTTTAGCACCTGATTGTCTACAAGACCTCATGTCAGCATGACAATTATTTTTTATTTTCTCGTAATTATTATTTGTTAAATCTGTTCGGTTTTTTCAAGTTTTTGGTCAGCTATTTATAAAATTCCTTCATTTCAGATGAGATTTATTATTTTAGCACCTGATTGTCTACAAAAAAGACATGCTAGCATAACAATTATTTTTTTATTTTCTCGTAATTATTCGTTGTTAAATCTGTTCGGTTTTTTGGTTAGCTATTTATAAAATTCCTTTATTCCAGATGAGATTTATTATTTTAGCACCTGATTGTCTACAAGAACTCATGCCAGCATGGCAATTATTCTTTTTTATTTTCTCGTAATTATTCTTTGTTAAATCTGTTCTGTTTTTCTTTGATTTTTTTAATTAATGTTTTCTACTCTGCTATTTATCCCTTTATTCCAGATGATAGTTATTATTTCGACATCTGATTGTCTACAAACAAAAAAGACTTAATGTTAGCATGCTGAATGTCAATTATTCGTCATTCTTCGTAATTATTCTTTGTTAAATCTTTTCGTGTTTTGATTTTGAATACAACTCAATGTTTTTTGCTTGGTTATTTATATCACTCCTTCATTTCAGATGGATTTATCAAAAATTAATGCCTCATCTGTCGTAGCGAGGAAACCCGTGAAGAAACTCAAAGAATTACCGATCGACATTCCAGTACCCATTACGGGAGCCAAAATTGTGAAGACAAAGTTTGGGCAAGCTGTTCTGTTAGATTTGGGGGAAGAGGTGGTGTTTCTACCGCCTAGAGTCACAGATACCTACAGCCCCGTCATTGAGGAGTTTTCGAGCGGGAAGTATTCGATAGTTTATCACGGCCTGGTGGACTGCGGCCAACAGTACCAGCCCATGACATCATTTAAAATTATCTAAGCGAAAATACTGAAAGAGAGAGGTAAGCAATATGGATATTGTTAAACAATGTAAAAATTTACTGTTATTCATCAAAAGAATCAGAAAGATAGTTTTTGATAAATTCACAGCTAAAGACAAAGAAATTTGGGTGAAACGCTTAACGAAACAAATCAAAACTTGTAATAAAGTAATAAAAAAACGCACTTTGCCTATAGGTACAATTAGAAAACTGCAAACGCATGTAGGACATTTTAAACATTTTAAACAGATTATTTTCAATAGACATGTCGGTATGGGGCTAGACAACAAACTAAAACATAGAGTTAAATGGGAAAATGTAGTTTCCGCGTTTAAAAGTCGAATTAAAACTGGAGTTATAGTTAATTTATGGCATAAGGACTTAGCACATTTCCTAAATGATTGTTATATTATTTTTAAAAATAAAATCAGAAAAATTTTAAAAGCAGATAAAGTTGTTAAAGTTAATGTTTGTTTTTGTGGAGAATTTATTAAAAAATCGGGGGAGGAGGAAATTGTAAATTTTAAATATTTTAATACAAAAAATGCTGTACTAGACGTATCTACCGATACAGAGCGGTGGTTTTTTGAGAATGTTAAAGATAAAATAAATCTTAAATTATCCGAGTTTCAGGAAAGGGACTCCGGTTTTGCATTAAATAAAATTGTATCTTTAGAAGTAAATATTAATCGATATGAAATTGGAAATGGTTCCTCGTATATTAAACTTCCTGAGAGTATTCAAAAAAAGCGTGCTTGTATTAATGTAAAAAATTCTGATCAAGCATGTTTTTATTGGGCAATAGTTAGTGCCCTCTATCCAGCTAAAGCACATAAAGAACTCCCATCCTCATACCCATGGTACAGTACAGTACTAAAAACAGAAGACCTAGAGGCACCAATGCCGTTACATCAAATTTCAAAATTTGAAAAATTAAATAATATATCAGTCAATGTATTTGCTTTAGAATTAATAGAAAATAATGAAAAGTCATTTTTCACAGTATATCCAGCTAGATTAACTAAAACAGTCGTTGCCAAACATGTAAATCTTCTTTTAATTCAGAATCACTATTTTCCTAAATTAAACGATTATGAAGCACCTCCAGTGGATAATGATAATTCAGAAATTAAGTACCACTACTGCCACATTACGGATATGTCTAAATTAGTTGCTGGTCAATTAAATAAAAGAAAGGCCAAATTATTTCTTTGCAATAGATGCTTAAATTATTTTTCAACTGAAGGGAAATTGTCGGAACATGAAAAAATATGTGCAGATATGAATAATTGTAAAATGTCTTTTCCTAAATATGATGCTGTTAGTTTTAAAAATTATACTTATAAACAAACAACGCCATTTGTCATATATGCAGATTTTGAGTGCATGTTAGAAAAAGTTACAGACCTCCAAACATCCTGTTGTACTAAAAAATATCAAAAACATATTCCGTATAGTGCTGGATACTATGTAAAATGTAGCTATGATGAAAAGTTGTCTTTTTTTAAGAGTTATAGAGGCATTGACTGCATGGAGTGGTTTGCTAATGAATTACCAAATTTAGCTCAAAGTATTCATTCGAAAATTAAGAAAATTATACCAATGCAGGAAAACCCGAGTACCAGTAAAGCCACAAGGTGTCACATATGCGAAAAATGTTTTTCTCCTACAGATATCATTGTTAAAGACCACGACCATTTTACGGGGGAGTTCAGAAATTTCGCCCACCAAGCCTGTAATTTAAATTTCAAAAAATTGTTTGTCGTCCCAGTTATTTTTCACAATATGAGTGGCTACGACAGTCATTTTATAATTTCAGAGTTAAGCAAAAAAGGAGATATTAGTCTACTTCCAGTCAATAAAGAAAAATACATTTCATTTACACTTAACGATGCTGTTACTAATATAAAATTTCGATTTATTGATTCATTAAGATTTTTAGGAGCCTCTTTAGATGAATTGGTCTCAACATTAAATAAAAATGACTTTAAAATTTGCAAGCGAGAATTTAGCAGGTTAAGTGACGATGAATTTAAATTAATAACTAAAAAAGGGGTATTTTGCTATGATTTTATTGATTCTTGGGAAAAATTAAACATTACCGATTTACCTCCAATAGAGGCATTTTATAATAAGCTAAACGATACGAATCTTACAGATGAGAAGTATGCTCATGCTAAAATAGTTTGGGATACCTTTAACATTGAAAATTTAGGTCAATATTCAGATTTGTACTTAAAAACCGATATTGTGCTTTTAGCAGATGTTTTTGAAACTTTCCGCAAAAAATGTTTTATAACTTATGGGTTAGATCCAGCCTGGTACTACACAATGCCCGGTTATTCTTGGGATTGTATGTTGAAATACGTGGGGTGTAACCTCGAGTTATTGCGTGACGTTGACATGATACTATTTATGGAGAAAGCAATTCGTGGAGGAATTTCAGTATGTAGCGGTAGAATGTCGGAGGCCAATAATAAGTACATGTCTAATTATGACCCCGCACAGCCCTCAAAATACTTAATGTATTTTGATGTCAATAATTTATATGGGTGGGCTATGGGAGAACCCTTACCCTACGGAGGGTTCGAATGGATGGATGCCAAAGACATTGATGTTATGTCTGTACCTGATGACTCTCCCGTAGGGTACATGTTACAAGTTGACTTGGACTATCCTCGCCAATTACATGATCTGCACTCAGATTTTCCATTCGCTGCCGAACACCGCAAAGCTTTGGGTTCAAATCATACTAAACTAATGACAACACTTTATAATAAAAAAGAATATATCGTTCATTATAGAAATTTAAAACAAATGCTGGCTAATGGGTTAGTTTTAAAAAAGATTCATAAAATTTTGAAATTTAAGCAGTCTGCGTGGCTGCGACCCTACATAGAATTAAATACTCGACTTAGAGCTGCAGCTACGAACGATTTTGGAAGAAATTTATACAAATTGGCCAATAATAGTGTATTTGGAAAGACTATGGAGAATATAAGGAAACATAGAATAGTAAAACTAGTCAGATCATGGAATGGGCGATATGGTGCTAAAAATTTAATTTCTAGTGCCAGGTTTCATAGCAGAAAGATATTTAATGAAAATTTAGTAGCTATAGAACTGATTAAATCAGATCTAGTTTTTAATAAACCCTTATACATTGGCATGACTGTTTTAGATATATCAAAATTATGTATGTACCAATTTCATTACGACTATATGCTTCCAAAATTGGGCGCAGATAAATGTAATTTAATGTATATGGATACCGATAGCTTTATTTATGAACTGTACTGTCATGATGCATATGAGGAAGTAATAAAACAAGATCTATCAAAATTTGATACATCCGATTACGCTGTAGATAATATCTATAATATTCCTCGCGTAAATAAAAAAGTTTTAGGAGTAATGAAAGATGAAAATAAAGGAGAAATTATGACAAAATTTGTGGGATTACGATCAAAAATGTATACTTTTAAAGTTCAATCTGGTCGAATCACTAAAAAAGCAAAAGGGACTAAATATAATATAGTAAAAAATGTTATAAAATTCGATGATTATGTAAACTGTTTAAATGATTTTAAGGAACAAACTGCTACTCAACACTCCATTCGGTCATATAGCCATAACGTCTATAGTATAGAACAAACAAAAATTGCGCTAAGTCCTTATGACGATAAAAGATATTTAATTCCAAATAGTTTTAGAACCCTACCATTGGGGCATTACAGTATTTTAGAATAGATTTTTTTTTGTAGATGAATGTTCCATCATTGACCGACCTGTCTATCAAAAAAATCTGTGAAACAACAGTATCAGCATCATATTTCATCGAGCAGTCCCCCTTGCCGTGGACATTAACAAAAATAATATTAAAAAAATTTCCTTTATATAAATGGGAAACGATGATAAGCAGTGCTAAAAATGATCCTATTCCTTCATATAAAGGAATAGAATTTATTGCTTGCTCTAAACACATACCGTCACATTTAAGAAATGTCGTATTAGGAAAGTCAGATTGGGGGAGTATATTTGAAGATGAACACTCCAGTTATTGTGTATGGGCTAATGGATATTATCTTAAGCAGCATCGCCTAAACGTATGTAAATCATGTTTTTTTGCATTCAAAAATGCTCATGAGACCTTAAATAAATTTTTACTGGTGCGTTACGACCATACTCACGAAGTTTATGATGCTGATGATATCGTTGAATGCGTATATCAGCAACCATATTATTGGTGCAATAGTTGCTTTACTCAAGTTTTATTCGACTTAAAAGATTACGAGTCTTGCGTTAATGCATTACATGAAATGCCTAGAAATAACAGGTTTGATGATTCTGAACCAGAAGTCTGAAGTAGGCAGTAATATTGATTCTTTTTTAAGGAACAAACTGCTACTCAACACTCCATTCGGTCATATAGCCATAACGTCTATAGTATAGAACAAACAAAAATTGCGCTAAGTCCTTATGACGATAAAAGATATTTAATTCCAAATAGTTTTAGAACCCTACCATTGGGACATTACAGTATTTTAGAATAGATTTTTATTGCAGAAGAACGTTGAAATGTCTCACAGATGTGTTACACCAGACCTATGGACTCCCGCTAATCTGCAACAAATAGCAGCCAATAAAATTTATTGGGATGTAGTTGATGCTAATACAAAGACATTTACGCTTCCAAGTGGAGAGCAACATCCTCTCCCTCAAGATGTGATTGGTATTGAACGATGGTACAGCAAGCAAGGATGTACCGCGAATTTTAAGATTCCCAAGCAAATACGATTCAGTTTAAACGTAAATTGTATAAGAGAATTAAAACTACAAATTGTGAAGAACTGTGAAAAAGTGATGTCATGCGGGTGTCGAAGATGCGGGGCTCCCTATGGATTCCCCCCAATTTACAAAAAATAGCGAATACAATCCTAAGTAAATTGTCTAAGAGAATTAAAACTACAAATTGCAAATATTTAAAAATTGATTTTTGAGACGAATTATGTTCATAAGCTACTTTTGTACTAAACGCATAACAATATCCACTTGCTATCTCTCTCTTTCTTGTATATATATTGTAAAATAGTGTGTAATATATATATTATGGTAAAATAAAAACTCTAAATTGGTATTTTTTTTTTATTTATTCAAATCATTAATTACCCTAATTTTATAAAAATAAATGAACTCCCTAAGAGCATTGTTTGTCATATCATCTGACATTATAGAACAAAAAGCATACAATATTTGCAAGGGGTTTAAACTATCTGCAGCATTTTTACAAAAATCTAAAACATTATAATAATATTCACAAAAGTTCAAATTTTCTAACAACTGCATACGAGGCGATAGCACACTAGTGTTAAGTTCAACAATTTGCTTCACTTCTTCTTCATCCATATAGTACTCCACACCATGCTTCTTAACAATAATGAATTTACAATCATCGTAAACTATCGGGGTAACAGTGCAGTATTCTTCGCATGGAAAAGTTGGGTGCATGAGGTCATCAGTTGATTGGAAAAAATCAATTAGTTGTTGTGTAATGATTGAAATAAAGGAATACCATTCGTATGCGCTGAGTGATATTCTGGTTGGTTTATATTGCTGAGATAAAATCACTGCAGGCGAAAATGATCTTGCAGGGCTTATACCACATTGTACTTCATAGCCCGATAACGTGTATTTTGTTGCAAGCAGGTAGAAAACTTCTGATTTGGCGGCAGCCTCATAATTTTCCAAAGCTCTATCTAATTCTTGATTATAGTCTTCGTTGCTAGGCATATCGATGCTAAATTCACAACCACCTGAGGAATACCCACTATCTTGAGAGCCACCTGAAGAATACCCACTATCTTGAGAGCTCATGTTCACTTGTACTGACATTGATACTGAAGCATGAGTTCTTTTATATTCCCCTACTCCTTGTGGTAAAAACAACCTCTTTGCAAAAAATGTATTGCTACGCGGCGGATTAAAAGATAGATCCTCCTAAACTACGTCATTAACGTTAATCCAGCTGTTATGTTTGCTGTCCATACCGAGCCATTTCACATACATCTTATTGCCTTTTCGTCTAAGTACTTTTTCAACCAAGTAAATGTCAGGGTTTAATGTTTTCTGTAATTCTTCTTCGTAAAACCCCCCGCTAATCGGTATACCGTGCATGTCTTCAAGCAAATACGTTATAGGATTTGTTATCTTAACTTTTACAATTTTAAATAATTCCGTCGTCCAATTGGGCGTGTAGGCCTTTTCAAATAAATGTTTTGTCTTTGAGACACGCACAATGTCACCAATTTTATATTTTCTTGGACCAGCAATTTTTAAATGACTATAACTCTTGTTTAAAATAGCTTTTTCGTTGGATTTGTTGACCTGAGATGGTGTGTATCCCGTTTTACTGTGCCTTGTATTGTTGTATTCCTCGGTAATTACAGGTAGAGCTTCTAACCATTTGTATGATCCATGTAAACTGAAATACTTGTACAACTTTGCTTTTAACGTTCTAATGACTCTTTCACAAATGGCGGCTTTTTTAATCGTGTAGGTGCTGTAATGATTAATTTCGTGTTTTTTCATTAAATTTTGAAATTTTCTGTTATAAAATTCTGTTCCCTGATCGGATTGGAGGTTCTTCGGAAGTCGTCGAGTATGGGCGAGAATATCCGAAAATGCTTGAGTAATTTCCTCGCCAGTCTTGGTCTTTAGAGGGCGTGTCCAAACATATTTTGAAAAACAATCAATTACGACTAGTATTAGTTTAAAATTTTTATTTTGGTGTGCGTAAGGACGCATTTCGGCCAAATCCATTTGCCACAAGTCATCGATTCCTTTGATTATTGTTCGTCGACGAGGATAGATTTTTCGTGCTGGTTTATGCAATTCGTTCACCACCTGTTCCTTTTCTGTAGACATTTTCTTATTAACGACCAGCATCTACATCTACAACATGTGTGCGCAATAGATCAATATTACGTACTATATCCTGTAATGTTTGCTCCACTTGCTTTAACCTCTGTTCCATCTTCATATCGTGCATCGTATGGTTTGCAAGTGTTTCTGCAGCTTCTTTTATGCTTTTATCCGCATCCTTTTTTAGTGTATTCACATCATCTTTGATTATTTTTTTCAATTTTTGCTCGAGAAGTGGAACTGTGGTTTTATGAAGCTCTTCTCTTACTTGATTTAGTTCGATCGCTAAATGTGGAACTGTGGTTTTATGAATTTCTTTTTGTACTTCGTTTAGTCCGACGGCTAAATCCTGTATATCATTAGTTTTTTGTTGCAACAACTTATTTATATTGTTCTCCGTATCCTTTTTTAGTGTATTCATAGCATCTGCGATTATTTTTTGTAGCTTTTGCTCGAGCAGTGGAACTTCTTTTCTTACTTCGTTTAGTCCGATTGTTAAATCTTTTATATTAATGGATTTTTGATCTAATATCGCATCATGGGCTTTAATTATTGGAAAGTATACGCTACGCATCTCATTTATTAGATTATCAACGTATTTTTTCGTTGCAGCATCACTATATTCTGATGGGTCCTTAACATTACAAATTTTCACATTTTCGGCATTAATGTTTCCGGCAGGAGTATGTGGAAATGTAACTCGTACTGCCTTTTGGGTGATACTGTTACGAGAGTGATGACCGAATTTGTCGACACTCATAATGGAAATGATGCCATCATTCTCAGTTACTCTATTATATTGGCTTCTTTTAGTTCATTGATGATAGCCACGATTTCGTTGTCGTGAGATGTGTTGCCGGCGTCTTTCGAAGCCACCAAGAGTTTAAGACGATCAACTAACTCATTGACGTCATCCCAATAAATATACTCTAAGGGTGCAGCGTTGTATGTTAAACGAGAGTCATCCAACCCCGTTCCTTTGACCGTAGATGAAGATGCTGACCGAGCTGTTTTCGTTCTGTGGTCGAGTTCTTTTTGTGATCGAGTTGCATGCTTTTTCATTGTTGCATCAGATGGTTTGAATAGAGGTTTAATAATAGAATGATATTTTTCTCCGCTGGAACCTTTAAGGCGTCCTAAGGTATCCAGATGAATCTCTGTGTTAATCAGCAGTGTTTTATACTTTTGTAAATCCTCATCATTATACTGTTCTGGGTTTGGGTTGGCATAAAATAAAAGGTGATATAGGCCTGGCGTACCACTTAACCTACGTTCTTCAAAATCCCGTTCTCGAATTATTACTATGTCTCCATTGTCTTTGTCAAAGTTTATTCGACGTTTTCCCAATATCCAGCCACTAATACTATCGTAAAATGGACCATAGTTTTTATCGATTTTATCGTCTTTTATCAAATATTCTTTTATGTACTTGTGACTTATTGGAGGATAGTGGTCGATATATTCGTCTGTGGCGTCCATCGGAATCTCGTTAGAACCAGAGATTGGCTCTTGAATGTTTTCATCAGATGCCTCGGGTGCATCAAGAAATACATCCTCATCCTCCTCCTTTTTCACCTCTTCTTTTTTAACATGTCCAAACTTGTTAGTGATAGTATGATGTAACGTTTTTGATGATTGAGCAATATCCTTGAGAGGCTTCGAGATTGGTTTAAAAAGTTTATTTAGTGACTCATCTTGATCTGTTCTACCTAACTTCAATGCCAAATATTTTTTGCGAATTGATCTAGCCAATTCGGTAACTTTCTTCTTGCGAAGGGCAATGGCGACCGTATCATCTGGCATTTTGCTGGCGACTAAACAAACACCTTACAATTTTATATATTTATCAAATCCTTTGCGATATCGTCCATTGTTGAGAGCAAAATCTTTCATAATTACCACAGTACCATACCTATCTCTCCAACATTCTGAACACATTTTTTTAAATTCATCAAATGACATGTCTGGCGATACGTGTTCATCAAATATATGTTTCAAATTTATCTCGTCTTGCTTGAACAGCACAATCATGTTACAATTGTCTCTTATTAGCTGCTTAGGTATTTTTGAATATGTTTGGCATAAGTAAGCCGCATCGATATCTTTATGTCTGCACATGGAATAATACTCACGAATCTTGTGTTGGCCATCACATGCGACATCGTCAAATAAAAACACAGAGTTTGGTTGAGCTTTGTTGGGATCAATAATTTCTTCATTGTCTTTAAATGGAAAATACCCTACACCTTTGACTTGCGCTAATGCATCTCGCAATAGTTGGTATTTCGGTTGAAAGAGGGATTTTGAATAAACATAGACATTTTTAAACTTGACGCCATTTGGACTAAATAAAAGTGATAGCATGGCGTTAGTTTTTCCACATCCACTTGGACCACAAATAATGGCTCTGAATGAGTTTGGTAATAATTTTCCATGTTTACTGTTGGTTGCTTTCTGTACAATATCTAGATTATCAATTGGTAACGTCTGCTCTTGTTGAATGACTCTCATCGTGTGTTAAACATAGTAAAAATATGAACAATATATTACCAATGTCACCAAATGCATGACCATCAGTCCAATGTTGGTGTTCAAAGGGGAAGGTCTTTTGAACTCTCTAATTAATAAACTTCCAGTTGAGCTTCATATTCCTGGTTATCAGTATTGTGGACCTGGAACAAAACTAAAAAAACGTCTTGCACGCGGAGATCCGGGAATTAATCCTTTAGACGCAGCTTGTAAACAACACGATATCGCTTATTCGCATCATACATCTCTCGAAGAACGTCACAAGGCCGATAAAGAATTGGAAGATAGGGCTTGGGAGCGATTCAAGTCTAAGGACGCTAGCTTTGGCGAAAAAAGTGCTGCTTTACTTGTAACCGGTGGAATGAAAACGAAAAGAAAGTTGGGAATGGGATGTCCTCGTCGTCGTGGAAGAAAGGGACGTTATTCTTTCAATCGGGATGTGGTACCTAAAATTGCAAAGTCCATGAAGAGAGGAGCATCGTTAAGAGATACTGCTTTGACAGCTGTACGAATAGCAAAATCGGTAATTAAAAAACTTGGTGGACGAAAAACAGTTGATCTTCCACGAGTGTTGCCACTAAAATCTGGAGGTTTCCTACCCCTCATACCCCTATTTGCAGGTCTTTCTGCATTGGGGGCTTTAGCCGGTGGTGCAGCAGGGGTGGCGAAGACTGTGGTTGACGCAAAGAACGCCCAAAAGAAATTGGAAGAGGATATGCGCCATAATAAGGCGATGGAACACATCGGCTCAGGTCTGTACTTGCGTAAGAAACCAAGAGGCGGATTCGGTTTGTATCTGAAAAAAAACTTCCAATAAAGCTACCCAATCGTCCGCTGTACGACTTAGAGATTGCGCATTACGCGAAAACACTTAAAATCCCACATTTTCGAGGTGTTTTCATGAATGACACTCTGCCTAGACACGGTCCTCGAAAACGTGAATGCGCAATAGTTAATCTAGATGCATCATCACACAGCGGAACACATTGGGTAGCATATAGAAAGATAAACAACGACGTAGAGTATTTCGATTCATTTGGTAATTTGAAGCCGACCAAAGAACTTGTTAAATATCTAGGTACACATACAAAAATTTTCTATAATAACCATCAGTATCAAACCTACAATCAAATCATTTGTGGACATTTATGCCTAAAGTTTTTATATAATGGAGCATATTAAAGGCATGGAACTGCTTCTGGACCATATGTTTCACAAAAAACGTTTTGAAGGATTCAGTGAAGAAGAACTAAAATTAATACCGCTAGATTATATTATACGAACTGTAGAACCTATAGAATTGTTATATATATGGCATAAATTGCCTGGGGAATATCGACAAGAATTTAACCTGCAGATACTACTTCCCTGCTTCGTGCATTACAACAGACCTGATTGGAGGACTCATTGTGATGGCCCACCCGGTTCTCAAGCATCTTGTCATTTATGTAAACTTGCTTTAGAACAAATAAAAAAAATGTGAATAAATTTGTTTTTTTACTGTATATAAACCTATTAATCTCTTGACCTGAATCAGTCATCATGTCGCAGTTGTTGAGAGTAAACAGCACGAATAACATATTCTCGTTTCAACCTCCCACACCGATCGTATTAGATCCGAAAAAAGATTACGAAATAGCTCTTCGATTTTTCCATTCTTACAACAGTATACCAAACATCGAAAATTGCAAGTTTTATTACTACGATGTCAATAACCGAGTGCAACATTTTGATTTCCCCGATGGATGTTATGAAATTATCGATATTGAGGAATACATACAAAAGAAATTGGGGGCTGCCAATACATCTAAACCTGACATGATATTTAGTCTAAAACCTAACCACAATACGTTGCAGTGCGAAATCTTCAGTCAATTTAAAATTTCATTTCAACCAAATGACAGTCTTGGTACAATATTAGGGTTTTCTCCCGTAATACTAAATCCTAGACAGACACATTCTTCAGATCTACCTGTTAGGATTATTAAAGTATCTAGCATACGCTTTGAATGCAACATTAGTACCGGAGCCTTTGACGGTAACAGACCTGCTCACACGCTCTACGAATTTGTCATACAATCAAATCCTGGGTACGCAATTGACGAAACCCCTCACAATTTGTTGTATTTACCTGTTGTGCCACAGCGTGAAATTACCAATATCACTGTGTTGGCTGTCGATCAAGAAGGACGACCTGTGAACTTTAGAGGAGAAGAGAGCACATTGGTGCTGGAACTTAGATCAAAAAGCAGATGGGATTAGTAATAGAACAATCTACCCAGAGAACGCCATTAGTTGTGCAACCATCTCAGCAGCAATATCTTAAACAATCTGCCTACAGAACACCATTAGTTGTGCAACCATCTAAGCAGCAACATCTTACGTCCGCAAACAAATTGTTTTTACAAACGTTGGGTTTTAAACTGAAAAAATGACTACAATGTATGGAAAGAGAGCGCGTTCAAACAACATCACAATGCCTCCAATATTTGATATTTATCGTAAGCCAATATTTGATGAATCGATTCGAAAGGCTGAATACCGAACTTATGCACCATTCATCAAATCATTCAACTGCAATGATATTGTCGAATTTAGCATTAATCAAGTTGACTCGTTTTTTGCAATGAGCGAAACCTTGTTATGCATTAAAGGATCACTCGAAATAACTGGAAATGGTGGCGTCAAACTAGCAAATAATGTGGGTGCCTTCCTTTTCGATTCGTGTACGTACAGCGAAAGCGCAAGGGAGATGGAAACAGTGCGGGATCCTGGCATCGTAAGTGCTGTACGTGCCATGACATGTTATACGCAAGAAGATTCTAATTATATGGTTATGGCTGGATGGAATTACCCTAAGGATCCAATTCTAAACGCTGCAGATCATTCATTCAGCATACAGATGCCTCTTAAGCATGTTTTCAACATTTTTAATGATTATCCATTGATTACGTGTGGTCGTCAAACAATAAGACTAGTTCGAGCTCGAAATGATAACGATTGCATAGTTATTACAGAAAAACAAAACGCTGACAAAACTACAACTGTTACAACCGCTAAGATTAACATTACCAATATTGAGCTTAGAGTGAAGCACATATTCCCCAATGATGATATTAAATTGGAACTCATGAAATCTATTCAACAAGATCAACCTATAGTTATTCCGTTTAGAAAGTGGGAATTACATGAATTACCTGCTATTACGAGAGGTGCCAGACGTGAAGTTTGGGCTGTTAAAACTAGCACATCAGTTGAAAGACCTCGTTATGTCATTGTTTTCTTTCAAACCAACAAACGCGACAAGATTACAGCTGATCCTACTTTATTTGACAATGTCAACATCCAAAGTATTAGATTATCGTTAAATGGAGAATACTGGCCAAACGAGAGAATGCAATTGGATTTTAGCAAAACCGATTACAATGAAGCCTATTTTAACTATACCGAATTTTATCCTAGCTACATACATTCCCAACAAAAACGACCTCTACTCGATTTCTCAGCTTTTAAGAATCGTGCATTGTTCGTTATCGATTGTTCGAAACAAGAAGAAAGCATGAAAGCATCCACCGTTGACGTAAAACTCGATATTGAAGCGAATAACGGTTTTCCCGACAATACCAAGGCCTATTGTATTATTATTCACGACTGTGTAATGGAGTACTTCCCTCTCACCGAAATTGTAAAAAGTCTAAATTAGATGCATGAGGTGTCAGTAGTACACGAGCAATCATCATGAGAATAGCATTCGTAGATATTCAGGGATTCGTTGTGGATGGGTGGTTTGTTCCTAAAGAACTTTCCATTGAAATAGGTTATAAACGAAGTCATTACATCTTTTTGCCTCCGAAACCATTCAATGCGCTAAGTAATGTGGATAAGAAGACCGCATCATACGTGGAGAAGAATCTGCTAGGCATCCGGTACTCTGATGGAGAAGTTGAACTATCTGAAATAAATAAGATACTGCAAACCGAGTTGTTATATACAGCTGACTGTATCTACGTTCGAGGGAAACAAAAAGCAGAATATTTGGATAAGAAACGCCACGTTTTTGGAATTTTTCCTCATATTATTGATGTTTGCAAGTTCGATGGTACGCCTCGTGCTGCTGGAAATCTTGGTTTTACTGCAAACCCTCCATGTCATGCCGCTGGATTATTTTCATGTGCAGAAACAAATGTGAATCGCCTGCGTGACTGGTTTGTCAATAAAATAATGCCAATGTAATTTTTCTGTGTACAAAATAAATATTTTTTAAAGTTATGGGTTTTTTATTTAAACGCCTTATTTATTGATCAAGTCTTATATTACATGATGATTCAACCATGACAATAAGGCCTACGCGACATTTCACGAGCCCACGTGACGTTTTGACGTGACGTTTTTACGTGCTTTGACGTGACGTTTTACGTGACGTGCTTTGACGTGACGTTTTACGTGACGTGCTTTGACGTGACGTTTTACGTGACGTGCTTTGACGTGACGTTTTCACGTGCTTTGACGTGACGTTTTCACGTGACATTTCACAAGCCTACGTGACGTTTTGATGTGACGTTTTTACGTGACGCGTTGACGTGCTGTGTTCCTTTTTAGTTCTTTTAATAAAAAATTGCATTATGTTTTTTTATTTTATTTAAATTCCAAAATTACCAGCCGCGCGCTTCGTATCTACGAGATCCGCGAAAAACTTAAGGTACCGACCGCGCATCTGCTTCGCGTTCCGCGAAAAATTAAGGTACCGATCGCACATCTGGTATCGCGCACCGCTGCGCCGCTGTGTTCCTTTTAAGTTCTTTTAAAAAATTGCATTATGTTGTTGTTTTATTTAAATTCCAAAATTACCGCGCGCTTCGTATCTACGAGATCCGCGAAAAAGGTACCGACCGCGCATCTGCTTCGCGTTCCGCGAAAAATTAAGGTACCGATCGCACATCTGGTATCGCGCACCGATCGATCAGCGCTAGAACGCCGTCACATCGGAACGCGCCCCATCGGACGTCGTCACATCGGAAAGCGCCCTTTTGACACTATGCCGCCATGTTTTTTTGTATTCGTTATCTCCCGCCCATTCCAACGAGCCGTCGTACGTTTAAATCGGACCAATAGCAGCAGAGATACCATGTTTCTCTCTCTAACACACATACTTTCCTATATCAGCTGTGACATCACATACCTCTCTCTCTAACACACAGAATTCCCTATATCTGTAGTGACACCCGTTTAGATCATCTACTGATCAGTAACAGAGTTACTTTTTTGTACAGCCATGACAACTGTACTAGGGATATCCGTATATGATCTTTAATGTAGTGGTTTCCCCTTGCCTTCTACATCCTTATGCCGTTGACCGTTTTTTTTTGTTCATCCGCCTTCGAGGCCGATTTCTCAACCCCAGGACAAAAGAGTGCCCTACCACTTACTAACTCATCCGCCCGAAGCCGTTGGTCGGTAAGTGGGAGATTGCTTATACCGGCAATCACTCGGTGAAATTATCGCCATATCTGGCTACCCTCACTTAGTTTAGCCTGCAGACCAATGCAGTTGCCCGGGGTGTGGCACGTGGAGCCATAAGTGAGAGTTAGTTGTCTTATGAGGACCAGTTATCAAGAACCATCTCCCGTCTATGACGCTTGATGTGGTCTTTCCGATAAAAGGTGCTACCTCTATAACACAACCCTACAACCCCTTTTTTTTTGACGTGTTTAAGCTTGTTATTAATAGCATGATGTGAGGATTGTGCAATATCTTTTAGTGGTTTAGTTATGGGTTCAAAGAGTTTATTTAGCGTCTCGTCTTGTTCTGTCCTACCTAGCTTTAGTGCCAAATACTTTTTGCGAATGACTCGAGCTAATTCAGCAACTTTACGCTTGCGTGCAGCTACCTCTTTGTCTAACATGTTGTTATGGAATGCGAGTTATCATAACTACATAACTTGTCGAAGCCTAAACGATATCGTCCGTTAGAAATATCGAAATGCTTAACAATTACGAACGTGCCATACCTATCCTGCCAACATTCAGAACAATTTTTTTAAATTGGACAAATGTCATGTCAGGTGAGACGTGATCATCAAAGACGTGTTTTAAATTGAGCTCATCCTGTTTAAACAATACAATAAGGTTGGCATTATCACGCAGGAGTTGTTTGCCTGCTCGACTGTATGATTGACATATGTATGCACAATCGATATCTTTATGTCTTCCCATACAGTAATATTCACGTATTGTTTGTTGTGGATCCGTAGATACGTCATCAAATATGAATACTGAGTTTGGTTTAGCTTCACCAGGACTTATTACGGCATCATTGTCTTTAAATGGAAAATAGCCAACCTCTTTCACAGATTCCAACACTTCCTTCAAAAACTGATACTTGGGTTGAAACAACGATTTTGAATATACGTAAAATTTTTTGAATTTAGCGCCATTTAGATCAAACAGTAATGCTAGCATAGCATTCGTTTTTCCGCATCCGCTTGGGCCACATACGATAGCACGAAAAGAATGTGGTAGCAATGCACCATGTTTACTGGTTCTTGCCACGTTATCGACAAAATCCAAGTTCTCCACCGCTAGTGTCCTATCTTGTTGAATGACCTTCATCTTGTGATTAAGATGTATTTTATACGCTCGGTTATATAAAGAAATTTTTCAAGAAGCGATTAATTTCAATGTTAGTCGTTCAAGGTGAAGGAGTGTTGAATTCTCTGATCAACAATATACCGTTTGAATTGCATGCCCCAGGTTACCAGTATCTAGGACCTGGAACTAAATTACAGAAACGTCTAGCTCGTGGAGATCCAGGGATAAATCCATTAGATCGAGCTGCGAGAGATCATGATATTGCATATTCCCAAAGTAATTCATTGAAAGATAGACATAAAGCAGATTGGGTATTGGAAAACAAAGCGTGGGAACGAGTTACAGCAAACGACGCATCTTTGGGTGAAAAAGCTACTGCCTGGTTGACTACTACAGCAATGAAAGCTAAACGAAAACTAGGTATGGGAATGAAACGTGGTAAAGGTGTTGGTTCATTTAAGCGACATGTGCTGCAACCAATTATCAGAACGTTGAAACGAACTCCTCCGTCACCAAATTTGCGTAAATCAGCTCTAGTTGCACTTGCAGCAGCTAGAACAGCCGTGAAGAATATAGGTGGGAAAAGAAATGTACGAGTTCCAAGAATCATTCCATTCGAATCAAAATCTGATGGTATTTTACCTTTAATCCCCATCTTTACATGCTTATCAGCTCTTGGTAGTTTGACTGGTGGTGCAAGCGCTATCGCAAAGACTGTAATTGATTCAAAGAATGCTCAAAAGAAACTAGAAGAGGACAAGCGTCCTAGGCAAAGGATTATACCTTCGAAAAAACGCTAAAGGAGGCTTTGGATTATATTTAAAAAATTCAAAAAACCACTGCTGAAGCTACCTAATAGACCTTTAACCAATGTGGACTTGAATAAATTTGTTAAACTACTTAAAATTCCAAATTTTCGTGGCGTGTTTATGAGAGATAATTTACCTCGTAACCCTCGTAAACGTGAATGTGCTATAATTAATCTAGACATTTCAACAAACCCTGGTACACATTGGGTAGCTTACAGAAAGATAAACAAAGACATAGAGTATTTTGATTCATATGGCTGCTTGAAGCCACCTCAAGAACTAGTTTTCTATTTGAATGGTGGAAGAATTTTCTATAATAACGATCAATATCAAAGTTATAACCAAATAAACTGTGGACATTTGTGCTTAAAGTTCCTGTATAATGGAAAATATAGCCGCTGATGTCTGGTTACCACAAGATATTCGCCATGCACTAGAATATTATTTACCCTGCAAGAAAGACTATAAGAAACACGTATGGAGTAATATTTGTGGGTCGATGGAAAGTGTATGTGTATTTTGTAGAATACCATATTATGAGCAAAATATAAATAAAACAAGAAAAACATGTAATGTTATTCTAAGAAAAATAAAGAAATGTTTAACATATTTTGGTATTTAACTTACTGCACCTTTTACCTCCTATCAGTCATGTTTCGATTATTGACCCTAACAAGTACTACAAACGAGTTTTCGTTTATTCCTCAAGTGCCTCTTTTGCTGATCCGCTACGGCAGTATTATGTAGCAGTGTTGGGATTTCATACATTTAATTCAATTCCAAACATTGATGGTGAAAAGTTTTATTTCTATGAGCAAAATGATCGTACAAAGTTGCGTCATATCGAAATTCCATCAGGATCTTATGAAATTACCGATATCGAAGCATACATTCGAAATTAATTAATGGGTATATACAATTCGGTTCAGGAGTTCACTTTAAAACCGAACAACAATACGCTTAAATGTGAAATTTTCTGTCAAGATCATACCATTACTTTCGAGAAATACGATAGTCTTGGTAAATTATTGGGTTTCTTCTCAAATAGAGTGTTAAAATCAGGAAAAATGCATTGTTCACACCAACCTGTAAACATTATAAAAGTATCAAGTCTACTCTTTGAATGCAACATTACTGAAGGAGCCTTCTACGAAGACAGACCTGTACACACCATTCTACATTTTCCGATAAATGTTGATCCAGGTTTTTCTATTGATGAACGTCCTCATAACCCTATATACATACCAATAAGCAGCAGTATACGTGAAATTACCAAAATTACTGTTAGTATAGTCGATCAGGAATTAAGACCTGTTAACTTTAGAGGACAGAAAAGTACGCTCCATTTGGATTTTAAGGAAACGATATAGATGGGTTTAATTATAAAACAAAACTCTACAAGTCAATATCCATTAGTCTCACGCAGATCCTGCATGCGACGTGACGTGTCTGCCGCCAATAAAGCCTTTCTTGTTGCCATTGGATTAAAGCTGAAAGATGTCAAAACGTCAATACATTCGACGGGGGTTCAACAGCAGAAACCTCAACCTCATATTTTTGATCTTTACCAAAAACCTCTGTTCGACAATACTATTAGAAAAGAAAAATTTCGTACATATACGCCATACATCAAATCATTTAATAATAGTTACGTTGTCGAATTTATCATAAATCAATCAGATGCATTTTTTGCGATACACGAAACGCTGTTGGAAATTAAAGTATAGAGAAAGTAGGTGATGGAGTGGTTTCTCTGGCACCGAATGCTGGAGCCTTCTTGTTTGATACATGTACGTATATCCAAAGTTCACACGATATGGAAATAGTTAGAGACCCAGGTGTAGTTAGCACTATTCGCAGTTTGCTATGTTATACTCCTGAAGATTCCAAGTTTCTCAGTACTGCAGGATGGAACTATCCGAATAATCCACATATATCGGGAGACAACTTTAGTTTACTGATTCCGATAAAACATATTTTCAACATTTTCAACGATTACAATAAATTAACCTATGGCCGTCAAGTGTTTAGATTTGTTCGAGAACGCAATGATAGAGACTGTATTCTAGTGGAAGAACCTAATGCTACAACAACAACAACAGTATCTTTAACTGTTGCCAGCATGGAGCTCAAGGTCAAGCATGTCTTTCCCAATGATGATATGAAAATTGAATTGATGACTCCGATTAAGAATAATATGCCGATAACTATACCTTTCCGTAAATGAGAGCTCAATGAACTACCTTCACTTACGTCAGGATCTCGACGCGAGATATGGAGTGTAAAGACAACTTCATCTGTTGAACGCCCACGCTATGTCATTGTGGCTTTTCAAACCTCTAAACGAGATGACATACACGCTGATCCAACGTTATTTGATCACATTAGAATGTCCAGCGTGCGATTGGTTATTAATGGAGAATACTGGCCTAACGAGAGAATGCAATTGGATTTTGCAAAAAATGACTATGCTATAGCTCACTATAACTATACGGAACTCTTTCCTAGTTATACTCTTTCCTCAACAAAACATCCCATCTTAGATTATGCTGCATTCAAGAAATATGCCTTATTTGTTTTTGACTGTTCCAAGCAGGATGATACGTCATTCAGATCAGGAACCGTTGATGTTAAACTGGAAATCGAAGCAGATGAAGGTTTTCCGGCAGGCACTCGAGCCTACTGTTTAATTGTTCACGACAGCCTACTCGAATACTTTCCTCTAACACAAGTTATCAAAAATATTATTTAAGTAGGTTTAAAGAGTATGTCACTCAGTATCAATCATCATGCTCAATAATGAGGATTGCTTTAGTTGACATACAGGGATTTATGGTAGATGGATTGTTTGTACCCAAGGAACTCAGCATTGAAATTGGTTTTAAACGACATCATTACATATTTACGTCTCCGCAACCGTTTGCTTCATTAACTAATCAAGATAAGAAGACAGTATTCTTCTTGGAGAAAAACGTGCATGGCATTTGGTATTCCAATGGTCATGTTGAATATTCCAAAATAAATCAAATACTAGAATCTAAGTTATTGTATGCTGCCGATTACATTTACGTTCGAGGAGAACAAAAAGCAGATTTTTTAAGGCAGAAATGTAATATGATTGGAATCTTTCCTGCAATTATTGATGTCTGCAAATTTGATTACACACCTTGCGTTTGTAAATTTGCTCCTGATGCAAACCCCTGTCACGCCAATGGAGTGTTTTTATGTACCCAAAGAAATGTGGATCGCCTACGCCAATGGTTTTGTAATACGATATTACCTGTATAATTATGTTTTATAATAAAAAATGTATAAAAAACTATTGACTTTTAATTAAAACTCCTTTTTTACTCATCAATTTTTATATGTCAAATCCTCTATTTACAATTTTTTTTTAAATAATTTTTAAAATTAAAATAAATACAGGCATTAAAATTAAACATGTCAATGCGAATATATTATTAATTTCATTTTTCATGTTTCCGCTGGTGGTGTTATCGTCCATGGTTGAATATGTCTATATGTATATCGCTAATATGTAGGTTCTCTAATTGTTTGATAATTTTTCTTAAATCCTGATACACTTTAATATCTTTCTGTAACTCAATGAGTTTATCTTGAAACTGTTCAACTTTATATCTGTACTCACTCAAAGACATGACGCTACTAACAAATTTGTTTTAGTAAAGATACATATGTGAGGTGGCAACGTGGTAGTGTATGGTAAAATACTTTGTTATTTTTCGTCCGTGATTATCCCGTAAATTCGAGAGTTACAACGAGAAATAATTTAGTGAAATTAGACAAAGTGTATAATTATAATAATATGTTAATGACACTGATAAGGATTGGCCGTAAAACATTAAAAAACATTTGAGTGAGTTAAAAACAAATAAACAAGGTTAACTGATAATTAGTGAAGTATTACCAATTGAACCGGTAATTACATCTAAATCTTGTCCGATTTTAAAGCGACGTTGCCAAACTGACAAGAATTTCTGAGTACAGAATAAAAACAATAAAGTATCACAGCGAAACGGTAGGCATTGTTTTCTCTGCACTGTTGAGGTGGAAAGCAGTGATTGGCGCCGAAAATGGACAGATACCTGGAAAATAAAAAATGTCTGGACAGTGACGGAACATCAGATGATGGCACAAAAAGGAGGACAAGAGATGAGGGTTCAGATAACGAAGAAGAAAGGTCAACGAAGAGTCGAAAACTCTCCAAGACTTCATCTAAAACAATAGATAACCATGATGAGACAAAACTGGATAAATTAATAGACATGATGAACATTCTGGCAAGTGATATCAAAGAAATAAGGAGAAACCAAAACAGAAGTAATGAAGCAATAGAAAGACTAATTGCTGATAACCAGACTTTAAGAGAAGAAAATAAAGACCTGAAGAAAGAAAATATATGGAAATCAAAAAGGAGTTAAATGAAGTTAAGGAAACTATTGAATTCATGGAAAAACAAAGAAGAAAGAATAATGTAGTCATGAGTAGACTAGCAATTGAAACATACGATCAAAGCGTCTTAAAAGAGGGAATGAGCAACTTCATTAAACACAATTTGAAGATAGATGTTAAAATTAAAAATGCATACAAATTGGGGGAGAAAACCTGTCTGATTGAATTAGCAGAACATGAAGAGAAGGTAAAGGTTATGGAAAATAAAACCAAACTAAGACATGTTGAAGCAGGAAAAGTATACATCAATGATGATACTACGAATAAAGAGAGAGAAATTCAGAAAATAATTAGAAAACTTGCGCAAGAAGAAAAGGAGAAAGGAAGCGATGTAAGACTTGGAGGAAATAAAATATGGATCAACAAGGTCGGCTGGAAATGGGACAATAAAGAGGACAAACTAGTCAAAATGGGGTCAAAAAACTAGTAAACAAATATGCCGGAAATACTATGACAAACGAGGCAATGACAATGGACACGAACAATTATAGAATAGGTAGTAAAGACAAAGATAGATCCATAAATAATGATTAAGGACGTGAGCAACGAGAGACAAGAAAGAGTAAACCCATAAAAATGCAGTCTGCAACGAGCGAGAATATAAACAGTAACTATTTAAAACCCACAAGAGCAGTGCTAAAGCCCAAAGGGTGGACATTAGCAACATGGAATGTCAGAGGTCTCAACGGCAAAGAAGTAGAACTTGCTGAAGAATTCGAGAAACATCAAATAGACTTACTGGGTATAACAGAGACCAAAAAGAAGGGAAAAAACACACTTTTTAGAGAATGGACACTTCCTCATCACCAGTGGAGTGTCACTTGGAGAAAGGGCAAAAGAAGGGGTAGGCTGCCTGATACACAGCAACCTAATAAATAACATTAAAGATTGGGAATGCATTTCCGAAAGAATTTTAAAGATAAGACTGGTAACCGAGGAACACAAACTAGTCAATATCATCGTTATATCTGTACCTCAGAACCAGACAAACGTAAGTCACGTTTAGCCAACTTTTCAGGAGAGAGCAAAAACTAAAAAAGTTACCTAATTGCTTAATTACAAAGCTGTCACTTTAATTTACCTTCAAACTATTGTTTGTATTATTAACAAATAAGTATCCTTTATTTATTGTTTGATTTTTTTTTACTAAATTATATCCCATTTTGTAAAAAGTGGACTTATGTTATTGTGGCTCCACACAAAACCCTACTGTAGGACTTACTCCTGGACTTGCGTTATTTTGGCTCTACAAAAATCCCTCTTAGGACTTACTTATCTAGGAAAAGGTGTTAAACTTCACGTGCTACTATTAAAAACATGTAATTATTATAAACAAACATAGATAAAAAACTAGCATTTAGTCAATGTTTTTCAATTAATTTTGAACATTATTGTCAAAGAGGTAAGGAGAAAAAAAATTATTCAAGAGCAGTCGAGTCATCCTCAGGGAAGTTGCCTTCGTGTTCACCATGTAAAAGGTTTTCAAAGAAAAATTTGTGTTCTTCAGGGATCCATTGCATCAGGTTCATGAGGTCGTTGTACTTTTCATTGCTTATTTTCTTTTTGTGTGCCCGTATTTGTGGAATTGCCAATGGCATATTAATCCTTTCCTGCCTCCGATTTCTTTTCAGTTCAACACTTTTGAATGAATCTTCCTCAAAACTGGTTTTGTAGTATAGCTTACTCTTCCCTTTTCGAAGTTGTAACTACACTTCATTGGATATTAGAAATGGTTCGTTGTTTGTGTTCTTCTTTCTTGATATAAATGGGGCGTCTTTGCTCTTCAAGAAGAAAAATTCAAAGAAGTGTTTAATGCACATCTGTCTGACAACAAATGGATTTTTTTTTGAGCATGTAGCAATAAATTTAGCCCAATCATTTGTAGTGAAAATGGTGTTAGTTTTTATTTGTTTTCTAGCTCTCTCTATTATGCTGCGTTTTCCATCAACCTCCATGTGTCCTCCAAGAACTTGTGGTTGACTGTCTTTACAGTAGGAACTTTTTCCAAGAGCCACAAATACATAAAAACCATATTCATATTTCTGTTTTGTCCACTGCAATTATCTGTCCAAATAGTCAGTACATCCGTAGGCTGATTATTAGTAATTTCTTCACTTGCCCATGTAAATAAGCAAGACGCTATTTCATTTCCTCCTCGACCCATTCGACCTGTAACTTCATTCCAGATCATGTACCAAGTTTTATCAGTTGTTGCATCACAAATAGTACTATTTAACGTCCAGAGTTTTCTTGAGTAAAAACTTTTGGTGTCTTTTAAGTCTGGTGTTGGAAGGCACTTTTGGAGATCTGACATAATCACTCTTGATCCTATGTTAGCACTTCTTTCAAGTTTGTCTTTTTTCTTTAACTCATATCTTAATGAGGCATCCTCGAGGGGTTTATTTTTTTTAATTTCAGTTCATTGAGTAGTTCATCATTTTTTTCATTTCACAATCTAGTCTATCACAAACATCACATGTATCGTTGTCTGGTGAATGAAAATACAAGTTGAAATCTTCATTAAAAATTTTAGAATAAATTCCCTTTTTTCTGGTTTAACTTGTTTTTTTTTATACTCTTCTTTATACAATGCGTATATTGTAGAAATGTTCAAGTGATTTCCCAAATATTTTCGTTAAGACCTTTCCCTGCTGTAGTGGCTTTCATATACAGGGAACTTTAAAAATATAATTTTTGATTCGTTGTAGTCCATCTATAGGTATTTTATTAACTGGCATATGTTTTCCCCTAAGGTCTGTAGTTACCAATCCAGATGCATTAGCCTTTTTTATGACTACTCTCATGAAAGTTTCTGAAATTGAAAGTGTATTTAAGAAGAAAATTTTGCAAATTACTTCCTCTTTTTTATGTAATTAAAAAAAACGAATGACTTTCAGATTTGTTCTTTCTTGTCCCGTCTCTCTGACGTTGCCTATTAACTGGCTTAGTTCTTATACAAGACAATACAAACTGCCATTTTGAGTCCCAGTTTTTTTCAGCATTCCAATATTCAGAGTGTATTTTTAATCTGTATTCTTCTGTAAACCTCTGGTTACATTTTAGGCGACACTTATCATACCAAGGGGGTTTATTGATATTTTTTAACAACCATATTTTTTGTGTTAACAAATTCCTTCCCAGCAAGTCTGTTCTTCTTACTTATATTTTTTTTTCCATTTTTCTTCATGTCTTACTCGCTTTTTGCCTTTCTCCTGACTCCCTACGTTTGTATTTTCTTCTGTATCGGAGTCACTATAAGGGACCAGTTGAGCTGCATTCACCACAGGGCTGTTCAAAAGCCTAGGCCTACTTACCAGCGGCAAAATGGTGGACTTGGGTCTGATACACTATTATTAATGGTAGAGCCACAGTGGCGTAGGTCCAGCTTGGACTTATGATTTACAGGTTTCAAGCAAAACCTCAGAGCCATAATGTAGTAAGTGGAGTTACGTTTGTCTGGCTCTGATATGGGTAAGGACTTACGCTCTTATAACTTTGGTTAATTTGGAAAGTATAATTTTTAAAGAAGTCACGTTATTATGGCTCGATGTAGAATTAAATTTTACACACAAAACATCAAAAACCCGGAAATCACAATTTTTGGACTTACGCTAGTCTGACTCTGAGGTACAGATATATGGAATAAATGATGACGAAAGAGCAGCTAGTAAAGACATATTCTGGGACAAGGCTTCAGAAATAATAGACAGTTTAGAAGGCAATACTATAGTACTGGGGGATCTAAATGGTCGAGTGGGTGTAAGAGATGAACATACCCAAGATGTATTAGGACCATATGGAGAAGAAATAAAAAATGACAATGGGGAACGTATTATTGATATATGCAGAGAAAATGATTTAATAATAATGAACACGTTTTTTAAACACAAAGATGCACATAAATATACAAGAGAAGTCAAAAGTAGAGGCGAAATATCCATCATAGACTATGTGTTAGTAAATAGATCAGCAAGGCAATGTATTAAGGACGTAAGAGTAAAACGAGGAGCTGAATTATATAGTGACCACTATCTAGTTGTAGCCAGGACCAGCTTGGGAGTGCGACAAGAATTAATAACGAAAGAGACCAAGAAAACAAGTAAAGCTCATGATACACCTACTATAGGGCTTTTCATCGACTGTCATTTGTTTCGAGCTTCTGTCATATGTTATATAACCTGTGTATAATATTAATATACACGGATTATACGACATTTGACAGAAGCTCGAAACAAATGACTGTGAATGAAAAGCCCTATAGAAGTAATCAGGTCACATAAGCTAGCAGACAAGGAGACAGCAAACAAGTTTAAAAACTACGTTAATAACTACCTAACAGAGCACGCTGAACATGACTTTGAGATTCTCATTAGATATGTGGCACGAGTAACACGTGTTTTCGTTCGCTCTTGGCAAAAGTCTTTAGTTTTGTGTGAAAAAGAAATTAACAGTTATAAAAAGACGTGTAGGTAATCATTTGATGGTAGTACTTGTTAAAAGTGTACCCAAATTTTGGAAAACTCCAAAAACAAGGTAAAATTTGATATCTTTTATTATAAACTAAATCGACTAGTTCTTCCTTTTCGATCAAGTCGTTGTCAAAGATGCCGGATACAAGGCAAACGAAACAAACTCCACAGACGACTCAAGATGGAATGTTGAGTGAAGAACTGTTAACGAAAATTTGTAAACAACAGTCTAATTTAATTATGAACGAAATAGATGTTAAGTTTACACAATTCAAAGTCAGTCTGGACTCATTAATTGGGCAAGTTACTGAGAATAGGGAGAAAATAAATACCATATCCATGAATCAAAATTTGATCGAACAACGCTATAAACTTAATAATTTACTACTTTTTGGTATGGAAGAAAAAGACTAAGTGGGAAAATCTTTAGAAGACACAGTGGTAAAATTTTTAAATGATAAATTATCAGTAAACCTAACCCAAAGTGACGTAGATATGTGTTTTAGAATAGGTAAATTTTCTGATAAGAACAGTACCAATCCTCGACCAATTCTCCTACGGTTTTGTCATATAAAGTTAGAAGAAGTGTTTTTGATAGGAAAAAAATGTTGAAAAGTTCCGGAATAAGTATTAAAGAAGATTTAACCACTACTGCTAGTAAAATTTTGAGGGCGGCTATGGAGAAATACGGGAAACATCGAGTTTGGACATTGGATGGAAGAGTTTATGCGTTAATTAATAATATAAAAAAGTGTCTTTCTGATCATTCATTCAACTAATTTTAAATGTTAATAATTACTTTATCGAACAGGTACTACTACTAGTTTTAGTTTCAATATAAATTTGTTTTAAACATGAATCAATTATTCTTAATGGGTTTTGTGTTTTATTAGTGATAAAAAATATATGGGTTTATTTTATGCTCGTTATTTTAACTGGAACGAAAATTCTGCGTATTATCATTGTATTTTTTATATTTCTTTTTCAATACTAGTTATTTATTTATTTAGGAACTATGATGGGTATTTTGTCAGGAGCAGCGTGCTCATTTTATTTGTTATATTTAATAGATTTCATACAGTTTTTTTTGTGTTGTTATTTTAGATATCAGGTACTTTTATGAAAAAATTTTCTTTTGCTTTCTTTAACGCTAATTCATTATGTAATAAATTTAACGAATTTAAATCTTATGTTTTAAGAGAGGAATATGATGTAATAGGTATTGGGGAAACTTGGTTTAATCAGAATATTACTGATCATTTTGTGCACATTGACGGATTCAACCTTATAAGAAATGACCGAATTACAAGAGGGGGAGGAACTGCAATATACATTCGATCTTCACTTAATTATAATATTCTTTGTGATTTTACTAATACAGATTCTGTTGAACAATTGTGGATTAGTTTCAAATTACATAATACAAAATACGCATTTGGAAATATATATAGACCCCCGGATAAAAATATAAATGATTTTTTATGCGACTTTGAAGAAAATTTAGCTGAAATTTTCACACAGTTTGATGAAATAATTTGTGGAGGGGACATAAATATTGACATGTTAAAGGGGCCGTCCTGCAATAACGTAACAAAGTTTATTAACATTACAGAAATATTTAATCTACAACAAATAATTAATGAACCTACTCGAATCACAGCTACTGGTGAATCACTTATTGATGTCATTTTAATTTCAAATCAAAACGATTCTTACATTCATGGTAATAAAGAACTATTTATTACTTCTGATCATCAGTTAGTATTTTGTGCATTAAATTTTGATATCAGTAATAAAGAAAATGTTATATATACAAGAAATTTAACTAACATAGATAAAAATTTATTGGAAGATTTTTTATATTCGTCTCCTTTCGAAGAAATATTTCGGTTAGAAAATATTAATGATAAAGTTTCACTTTTTAATCAGTTAATGGTAAATATTTTTGATACATTAGCTCCTATTAGAAAAAGAAAAAATAAAAAAATAAATCCTCCATGGCTTACAGATAACATAAAACTATTGATAAAGCTGAGAGATAAAGCTCTTTCTAAATACCGAACAACAAAACGTCCAGCTCATTACCAGTATTACAAAGATTTGAAAAATTTCACTACTGTTGCAATAAGAAACGAAAAAAGGGGGTATTTTAATTTTTGTTTGAATACTTATGGTAGAAATAGTAAACAAATGTGGCAACAAATCAGAAAGTTGGATATTCGTTCGAAACCGGCAAATAGAGAAATACCGCAAACTTTAGATAATCCTAATAATATAAATAATCATTTTCTTTTAGTAACTGGTAATATAACTGAGCCAGATCAGAACTTATTACTTTTCTATAATAATAATTTAAAGACAAATTTTAATGAATTATTGAATTTCATCACAGTTAATACAAATACTGTGTATAAATATTTACTAGAAATTAAAACTAAAGCAGTGGGAGTCGACGAATTACAAATTGACATGCTTTTGCTATGTTGCCCATACATTTTACCATTCATAACTAATATTGTTAATACCTGTATTGAATTATCAGTTTTTCCCGATGAATGGAAAATATCAAAAGTTTTTCCTTTGCCTAAGAAATCCAACATAACTAGTATGAGTGAACTCGGACCTATTTCCATTTTATCTGTGTTGTCGAAAGTTTTAGAAAAAATAATAAAAAATCAAATTGAACAACATACAAGTCAATATGATATTTTACCAACTAGTCAGTCAGGCTTTCGGCGGGGCTACAGCTGTGCAACAGCGCTATTGGAAGTTACCGATGACATACTTCGAGACATAGATAAGGGAAATTCTAGTATACTAATACTTGTAGATTATACAAAAGCTTTTGATACAATGAATCATCAGTTATTATTCAATATTTTGCATTATGTAGGGTTCTCTCCAAATGCTATTAAATTTATTAAACACTATCTTACTAACAGATCTCAGTTTGTGGAAACAAGTTCGGGAATATCTAATAAAAAAAATATATTTAGTGGTGTGCCCCAAGGTTCAGTTTTGGGACCGGTTTTATTTTGTCTATATGCAAGTAACGTATCTACTGTTTTAGAAAATTGTAAAACTTACATTTATGCAGATGATACTCAGATAAAAATTAGTATAACCGAGTTCGATAGTATTATCATAAATGAACGTATTAATACAGAATTGTCAAAACTTGTAAACTTTTCAAAAGACATCAGTTAATCATAAATCCCACTAAAACTCAAATGTTAGTGTTCGGAAAAAACAAAGACGTCATTTCAGAGCAACTGTCAGTCTCAATTGATGGTGTTGATGTATTATCTGTTAATGTGGCACGAAATTTAGGTTTAGAATTAGATACAGATCTCAAATTTGGCAGTCATGTGAATAAGTGCATTAAACGGGCTTATACCAATCTAAAAATGCTTTTTCCGCATCGTCACATTTTAGATCAAAAGACAAAAATTTTATTGTGTGATACAATGGTTCTCAGTCACTTTAATTATTGTGATACAGTATATGGTCCGTGCCTTGACAATATAGAAACAACACGTATTCAAAGGGCTCAAAACTCTTGTCTCCGGTACATCTACGGTATCAGAAAATTCGAAAGAATTAGCCATAAACTGATTGAAGCTAAATGGTTAAATATGAAGAGTAGAAGAGAGTTACATTTGACCACATTGTATCATAGAATAATATTATATAAGTCTCCACCATATTTATACAATAAAATTACGTTTCGCAGTGATGTGCACAACATACATACTCGTTTCAGAGGCCAAATATCACCACCTGCTCACCGAACTACTAAATTTCAAGGATCATTCACATATATGATTTTTAAAATATATAACCAAGTACCCCAACATCTAAAATATCTACCAATAAGTACGTTTAAGACCAAGTACAAAAGTATTTTACAAGAAAGTAAATAGCAATTCTCTTTCTTTGTATTTTTTTTAATGTCATATATCATTTGTTTTTGTTTATAGTAATAAAGGGATGACACTTCATTGTATCAGCCTAGCTGTTTGTCATCTCTTTTTTGCAGAAATGTATTATTGAATTTAATATGTAAATATTATAATGTATTGTTACATATCATTCTGCAAATAAAACATATTATTATTATTATCCAGATTTAGCCATACGGCTCACACTCCCTCTAAGGGGAAAATTGACTCATCCCAGATACCTACGGTATCAAAAGGATTGAGCTCTGGTGGGACTCTTTCCGTGTTATCGAGCCCTAGGTGACTTGGTATGCAGGTGTATCTCCCAAAAATTTCCGTACACATCTGGCTGTTGCGAGTAGTACTGCTTTCTGCATGGTCTTATAAAGATGTTCATTCAGACCCAGCTTTTTTATGCTTTCGAGGAGGGTCTTCGGAATGACTCCAGTAGTAGACATGATAATCGGTATCGTCTGGGTACTTTGCATTCTCCATTGCCTTCGTATTTGAATTTCTAGATCTCTGTACTTGGCGATCTTTTCAGTGAATTTACTACGTAGATTATTGTTGTTAGGTATCGCCACATCAATTAGTGTTGTTTGTCTTGTTAATTTATTAACTAGTACAAGATCTGGTCTATTGTGTGCCACTGTTTGGTCTGTGAGCACAGTGCGGTCCCAGTATAGCTTGTAGTTGCCATCCTCAAGCATACTCTCAGGGACGTATTGATAATACGGGAGATGGTCCGTTTGGAGAAGTCCCAGCTTGATAGCTATCTCTTGATGAAGGATTTTTCCCACTGCGTCATGCCGTTCCTTGTATTCAGTTGCAGCAAATGCCTGGCAGCCCCCTGTAAGATGTTGGATGGTTTCTTGGGCTTGACATCCATATCGGCATCTGTCGTTTTGAACCTGAGGGTCTTTGATGATATATTTCAGGTAATTTCTCGTTGGTATAACCTGATCCTGAATGGCCAGTAATGAACCTTCCGTTTCAGGGAACATCTTTCCTGATGTCAACCAGTAGTTCGACGCTATATTGTCGACGTAATCTTGGCTGACCTCATTGGGATGCCGCCCGTGCAGAGGTTTACCCATCCAGGCGCGCACTTTTTCGTCCTTGGTAAGGTGGTTTATGCGCATTTCTGGTTCCCTCAGTTTGATCGGTGTTGTGTCATCTACTGCGCAGATAGCGCGATGAAGAGTAGATGTCTCAGCCTGCATCTGAAAATAAGTTCTTAAATTAGCAATTTGTTTATCTAATTGCTCACCTATATCCATAAGTCCTCTTCCTCCTAGATTCCGTGGTAATGTTGTTCTTTCTACTGCACTTTTAGGATGGTGTTTTTGTGCCTTTGTGAGGTGTGTTCGCACTTTTCGCTGAAGAGCATCTATATCTGTTTTTGTCCACTTAACAATACCAAATGAGTAGCTAAGCGCGGAACATGCGTAGGTGTTTAGTGCCTTAAACAAATTTCTACTGTTAAGGTGTGAGCGAAGCAGCTGTTTTACCCTTCGTATAAACTCAGTAGTTATCTCTGTTTTCATTTGTTTATGGTCAATTTTCCGCGCCTGCTTTACTCCAAGATATTTATACATATCGTTTTCACCCATGGCCTCGATGTTCTGGCCATTTTGCATATCGAATCCTCCGGGCTGTACTTTTCCTCTGACTATATTTAAAATACGGCACTTGTCTAGTCCAAAGTGCATACTAATATCATTAGAAAAAGTTTCTACAGTTTTTAGCATCTCGTCGAGTTGGTCTCGAGTGGAAGCCATTAATTTCAAATCATCCATGTACAATAAATGATTAAGCTTCGCCACCACATTGTTGTTATTTTTGATGCTAAAACCTGCATCTGTGGAGTTCAATAGCTGAGATAGTGGGTTCATAGCTAGACAGAACCACAGAGGACTCAACGAATCTCCTTGAAACAGGCCCCGGCTGATTGCGATATTTTCAGTTTCGATGTTACTTTCACCAGGTATTTGAAGGTGAATTCTAGTTTTCCACTCTGTCATTATATGTTGTAAAAAGGTCACTATATTATCATCGACTTTATATATTCTCAATATATCTATAAGCCATTCATGCGGCACTGAATCAAAGGCCTTCTTGTAATCAATAAAAGCAGTAAATAGGTTCCTCTTTTTGGAATATGCTTGATTAGAAATGACTGAGTCGATGATAAGTTGTTCTTTGCAACCCATGGAACCCTTAGCGCATCCTTTCTGTTGAGGCTCTATGATATTGTTCAGAGCACAGTGTTGGTAGATACGCCGGGCTACACAGGATGTGACCAATTTATACAAAGTTGGAAGACAAGTAATTGGGCGATATTTTGCTGGATCTTGGGTGTTATTTTGATCCTTCGGTATTAAATAAGTGGTTCCCTGAGTTAGGAATGATGGTATATCCTGCGGATTAGAAATAACATGATTAATTAGTGTTGATAAGCATTCATGAGTACTCCAAAACTTCTTGAGCCAAAAGTTTTGAACTCCGTCTGGTCCAGGTGATTTCCAGTTATGAAGCTCTTTGATGATATTTGAGACTTCTTCAGTGGTGAAGGGTTCGTAGAGAGTAGTAGTGTAGTGTTGGCAGTTCTGTGCCGTATCTTCTATCCATCCAGCATTGTTGTTAAGAGAAGCTGGTGTGGAAAGTTGATTTCCCCAAAACTCATGAATTTCTTCTTGGCTTGGGTAAGACTTATCGAGATTGTCTACGGTGGAATTGAGTTTTCGATAGAACGCCTTCTCAGCAGTTTCAAAAAGGGCATTGTCGGATTTTCGGTTGTTACTCACTTTGTACCTTCTTAGTCGTCCTGAATAAACTGAGAGTCTTTGTTTTAATGTATCTAGGCACTGTTGGGCTGTGTTGTTTTCTGGATCGAATCTTGAGTGTCTGGGAGTATTCCGTATTATTTCTTCAGCTCTTCTGATGACTCTTGTACTTCTTACACCTCGTATATATTCTGTGACTTGACCAATATCCCTACGCAGTAATTCAATCTTTCCGAGCAGTCTTTTTTCCCAGGGTGCAATTCTGCTACCAGTCCTTCCGTTATTAGTACCCCGTCGTGTTCTGATCTTAATGCCCATTACATTAGCAATTGCTGTTGCTGCACAGTAGATTAGCATGTGCAGATACTCTAATGTGTGGGCTTCTACGACATAATTGGGTAGGACTTCAGTGTTCACAATTTGTAATAGCACACCTAGTCTCTTACAAGAGTTTATTCGTGGTAGCGGTGGTCTGCTAAGTGGGTTTGTTCCATTAAACTCTTGTACAGCACGTGCCATTTCGCTTACTAGGTTATCATGTAGCTCGTTGTTTTCCTGCTCTGTATTGTCAGGTTGAGTTTCTTGTATGGCAAGCTCAGGAATCTGCTCATGAACTTCATTGGGGACTTGATCTTCAATTACAATATTGTTATGAATCTCCCGTTCGACTTCGCTTCTGATGGTATTGCGTCTAGTCTCTGGGATAAGGTTGTTTCTTATAATTACCCGGTATTGGTCTGATACTCGTTGCTCCGATACTTGAATATCTGGGTACGTCCTGCAAAATTCGGCATACAGCTGTTGTCGGTAGCCGATTGTTTCTTGACCGAGGTTTGTCACCTTGTAGTAGAAGCGCAAAATATTTTCATTAATGGACACAGTCCATTTCATGCGCTGCCTCGGTCGTCCCGCTTGAGTGAGCGCCGGCTGATGATCCAGCGCAGCACCTTCGGCGGGTGGAGCTCTTGTTGTTGTTTGGCTCGCTTGTGGTTGTGGTTGTGGTTGGGCTGTAGCTGATTGTATGACAGGGGCCCGCCTCCTCAACACCCTGCCACCGACGTCCCGCATGCTGTCACGTCCAGCGCCGGCTCCAGACGTGCCCTGGCGATCCCCAGGCAGCGATCCTAAACATAAATTATTATTCTCCATTCTCATGGGTGTGCATTTTATACCTACTGCCAGGTGTCAGTTTTTGTTCCACGGCAAGTATCTCTGCTACTCTCTGGGTATTGGCGCTACGAATACCCAGAAAGCATCCCCCATTCGCAGGGGGCCGCGCCTGATAGAAGAACTGACAAAAAACTCCCACAGGTTATTATTATTATTATTATTATTATTATTACTTAGACCTAACTTGGCAAATACTGAAAGAAGCACTCCTAAACGGTGGTAAACAAGTATGCGGGATAACAAGAAATAACAGAAGCAAAAAGTGTACAAACTGGTGGGACAATGAAATAAAAGCAGAAGTGAAGTCTAAGAAGATAGCTTGGAAAAATTATTTAAGGAACGAAACCGCAGACAACTACCAAATATACAAACTGCAAAGAATCAAAGTCAAAGATATGGTACTAGCAGCGAAACGGAAAAGTTGGGAAGAATTCGGAAACAAGATGGAAGAAGACTACCACTCTAACGAAAAGTTATTCTTTAAAACCCTGAAGAATTTCAGAATCGAAAAGGCTCCACAAACACCAAAACAAATAAGGGACAAAGAAGGACACTTACTTCATGACAATGACCACATCCTAGAGAGATGGAAGCAATATTTCGAGGATCTACTGAATATCCAAAACGATGTGGACATTATCACAGAAGAACCAGAAGAGGTAGAGCAGGAAGACCAAATTCAAGACGAAATAACTATAGCGGAAACAAAGGAAATCATACAAAAGCTTAAGAAAGGTAAAGCGGCTGGATTTGATAAAATCACAGCGGAAATGCTTAAAAACATAGGCGACAAGGGCATTGAACTGCTAACAAAAGTGTGTAATAGGGCATGGAGTGAGAGCCAAATACCAAAAGATTGGGAAGTGGGAGTTATTCTACCCATTTTCAAAAAAGGTGACAGACGCGAATGTAGCAACTACAGAGGAATAACACTACTGAGCATCCCATCCAAAGTATATGAGGGAATACTAGAAAAACGTATTTTACAAGAAGTTGATTCTAAAATGGAACAATCACAGAGTGGATTTAGAAAAGGCAGAAGCATCCAAGATCACATTTTTACTATCAAGAAATTAATACAAAATGCACGGAACTCAAGCACCGAGTTATACCAAGCCTTTATAGACTTAGAAAAGGCATTTGATAGTACTCAAAGGAAGGTGATTGACATATGTTTAAAAAAGAAAGGTGTGAAAATCAAACTCAGGCAAGCCATTATAAGTATATATAGACATACAAGGAACAGAATCAGAACCGATAATATGGAATCCGAAGAGTTCATAGTAAATGAAGGGCTACGTCAAGGAGGAGTCCTAGGCCCCATACTGTTTAACATTGTCTTGGATGACATAATTAAAGAAACTAGAGCAGAAACAGTAAAGTTATATTCCGGACATAGAAATTTAGAAGCAGTGTGGATCTCAGAGTGTGCATACGCAGACGATCTAGTGATATTTGGGAAAAATGAAGAAGCACTCAATCGAAATTTACAAATATGGAACGCTGCACTAATTAAACGAAATCTGAGAATCAATAATGAGAAGACGAAAGTAATGGTATGTGGAAAAAGTAGAAAACAAACGAAGATAACAATTAACTGAAATACACTTGAACAAGTCGATACTTACAAATACTTGAGAGTACAAATAGAGAGCAGAGGAACTGAAGAAACTGAAATAAGTTCCAGAATAGAAAGTGCTGCTCGGATGTACGACGCAATCAAAAGTACGTTTCTGTCAAAAAAAGAAGTATCCCAAAAAGCCAAAGTGTCCATATACAAGACGGTGTTTGTACCGATTTTAACTTTTGGTAGTGAAAGTTGGACGCTTACTGATAAGTTAAAATCGAAAATACAGAGCATAGAAATGAAATTTCTTAGAAGAATAATGGGTATAACCGGGTTAGACAGGATTAGAAATGAGGCAGTCAGAGAACATCTTAAGGTCCAACCAATTATTAAAAAAATTGAAGAGGCCCAATTGAGATGGTATGGACACATGGTTAGAATGAACCAAGAAAAACCAGTTAAAAAAGTATGGGAAGCCAGAAGACAAACCAAGAGACCAAGGGGCAGGCCAATGAAGACATGGGATGATAATGTAACCTCAATCCTAGAAACACGAGGAATCAGCAAAGAACAAGCAAGAAACCAAGCAAAGAATAAGAAGCAATGGAGAAAAATTGTGCATGCAACTAACTAAAGACATTACACCCGACACCTTAGGGTAAATGGGTTTAGGATTATATATATATATATATATATATATATATATATATATATATATATATATATATATATTAGAGCGGAGTAATTTATATGACAAAAAAAAAGTCATCGGGTCACAATCAGTTTCTGATTCTACAATGAATTCTGTGAAAAAAAAACTTTACACCATAGGTATCTGATGAATTTCGAGGCGCCACATTTTTCATTTTAGTTTTGAGGTACATCAGAACTCGTCATTTTACGACTTCTGATGTACATTGAGGTTGATTGTGGACAAAATTTCAACTTTTTTTATTACGGAAAAGTTTATTTTAGTAGATTTTGAGACGAGGAATCCATTTTTAATATCTATTTTTACCAAAATTACTCACCAGGGGGCGCTACAATGCAATTTTGTGAACGTCAGAAGTTGTCATTTTATGACTACTGATGTTCATTGCGGTTAATTGTGGACAAGTTTTAAACTTTGTTTACGGAAAAGAGAATTTTAGTATTTCTTGAGACGAGAAATTTAAATTTAATATGTTTTTCTACCAAAAACACTCAATAGGGAGCGCTACAATACAATTATATGAATATTAGAAATTGTCATTTTATGACTTCTGATCTACATTGCAGTTGATTGTGGACAAACTTTAAACTTTTTTTTACGGAAAAGTGTATTTTAGTAGCTTTTGAGACGAGGAATCCATTTTTGTTATCTATTTGCACCAAAACCACACACCAGGGGGCGCTACATTGCAATTTTATAATTATCAGAAGTTGTCATTTTATGACTTCTGATGTACATGGAGTTTGATTGTGGACAAATTTTAAACATTTTTTACGCAAAAGTGTATTTTAGTAGTTTTTGAGACGAGCAATCCATTTTTGATATGTATTTCTACCAAAAACACTCACCAGGGGGCGCTACAATGCAATTTTATGAGCATCAGAAGTTGTCATTTTATGACTACTGATGTAGATTGCGGGTGATTGTGTACAAATTTTAAACATTTTTTTACGAAAAAGTGTATTTTAGTAGTTTTTGAGACGATTAATCCATTTTTGATATGTATTTCTACCAAAAACACTCACCAGGGGGCGCTACAATGCAATTTTATGAACATCAGAAGTTGTCATTTTCTGATTACTGATGTAGATTGCGGGTGATTGTGTACAAATTTTAAACATTTTTTTACGAAAAAGTGTATTTTAGTAGTTTTTGAGACCAGGAATTCATTTTTTTATCTATTTGTACCAAAAATACTCACCAGGGGGAGCTACAGCGCAATTTGCGTCATTTTGTGAGTAAAACAATGTTAATATTATTATTTTTTCTTTAATTTTTATTTGGTAGATATTAATTTTGTGTTATTAAAAATATTTAACATTAACTTGATAATTATAAAATTTAAAAAAATTAATAATTCTGTTAATGAAATTAATTAAAATATAATAATTAACTAGACCTTAAGCAATTACTTTTATATTAGGTAGGGGAGCCCAAGCGGGGATTTCTGCAGTTACTCGAGCACATCAGAATATCACATGGGGAGAAACATTGTACCCTGTAAATGTACCCCTACCATAATATATATTATATGGACTGTAACTACAGGGGATTTCGTTAAGGGGGGTCCGAAAGAATTTATCCTTAGAAAATCTCGAAATCATCAGATTAAGATAAGGTAAGTTAAGTACATGCAGTATATTTAAAAAAATCTTGCGATTTGAGCAGATCCGTAAGGAAATGGATGAGTCACAAAGTTTTACAACTTTGATCGTCGGAAATGAACGTCAGATCGAAAAACTGAAAACTACGTGTTCAATATGTTTCACAAATCTATCAAATGATACCAAACACGACACCCCACGGACAGAGGTGGAGTGTAGGTAACTTTAAAATTTTAAATAGGAACCCCGCGATAATTCGCGAAATGAATATGAGATCAAAAAACTAAAGAATATGTGTTCAATATTTTTTAAAGATGTATCAAATGACATCAAACACGACCACCCACGGTGGTGGGGTGGGTGGTTACTTTAAAACCTTAAAATAGGATTCCCCATTTTTTTATTGCAGATTTGGATTTCTTAGGTAAAAATAAGTAACTTTTATTCGAGACATTTTTTCGAATTATGGATAGATGGCACTGTAATCGGAAAAAATGATTTTTGGAATTTAAACTAAAAAATGGAAAGTCTCCAGTAAAATGGAAAACTTGACTTAAGTTTTTTTGGTTTTCGGACTTAATTTTCACAATCCAATAGGTCTCCATAACGCTCGAGTAAGTGCAAATTTAGCACACCTGTCTCCCCTACTAATACGAACGTATTACATACTAAAAATACATACAGTTCATTCCAAACCCTTCTTTCAGTGCGTCAACGATAAAATGTCGAAATATGACAATTGTAACTAACCTAGAATGACAATTGTAATTTCTCCTCTTGACATTGTGAAAGTATGTAACTATTCTTCAATGAATACATAATTTTCTGACTTCTATTTATAATAATCACGATCGAGAGAATTCGACAAACTATGATGCACAGAAAGAAGGGTTTGGTATTAGCTTTAGTTCAATTAACCAATTCAAATTTTAATTTGACTGTCAAATAAGCGTCAGATCGTTTACGTACCGATCTGAAAATTAGTGTCGATTTTTGCTATTATTACCTTAAATACTAGTTTATAATACTATTTACTCATCAGATAGTAAGTATCAACTGTTGTGTAAAGTGTTAATCATCAAGAGAAAATTGTAACCTCGATCAGTAATAGATGTTTACCTAATAATATTCTATGTTATAGTGTTACAGTGATGTTTTGCCGTACAGTGATGTAGCCATTGAATGGCTACATTCAATGGTATAAAAACATTAACGCTACAAATTAGTCCAGTACTTTTGACTATATAAGTAACAGATAGCAACAACATGTCTGAACTCAACTCTACCAGTAATATTTCTAGTTCACATGCAACTGTTACTATGTCAAAGCCGAAACCTAAATACCTATCCAAAAAGAGCAAACCATAGGTACTAATCAATGCAGAACCAAATTTACTACTACTCGAATATGTCAAGTACATAGGTAATTGGTAACATTGTTAGTCCCACAAACATTTGCTTAGCCTCAAGAATCTCCAATAACAGAATATGCATCTACCTAATAAACTCTGAACTTGCGGAACAAATTATAACTGAATATCCTACGATTACAAAACTACTGTTGAAGTACTAGTAAGACGACTAGTAACCCACGCTAAAATACTTATAATTTCCAACGTTTGCCCATCAATATTTCACGAGATTACATAGAAACATCTCTAAAGGTTTACAACTTGCTTCACCAATGTCATATCTAAAAGCCGTAATCCCCGGTGATGTGTTTGTGAGATTTTTATGATTTGGGCGCGGAAATTGATAAAAACTTCAACCAATTGTAATATTACTTGTAGCGGTTTGCAATGTAACAAATATTGTCTAAAATCGTTTTAAACAATTATTGTGTATAATTATGAGTTACAAAAATCAGCGAAGGAGATTTAAGAGCCCGCAGTCATGTAACTCCAAGACAAAAAAGGTATAAAATTCTTACAATTAAGATAAAGGCGGAAGTGAGCGCTCTAAAAGTATACAGGCCTGGATCGCGCGTACAAAAAAATAGTTGATTAATAGCAAGCTGAAAATTTGTTAATAGCTTAACGGTGTCTAGTCGGACAAACTTTGATCTTTGGGAACACTGGAACAAGGGAAGTTTTTGTGAAACAGGTTAAGGTTTGGAACGTCAGACTACGAAAACGTCCCATATATTTTGTCAGACAGAACTTCCAATTGATTTGTTACCCTTTCATTAAACACTCACACATTTGCGAAAATCAGAATACTATTATTAACACCAACTGGACATTTTAATAAGTCATAAGTCCGATACGTAGAACATGTCAAATGACAGGAATTATGCTTGGCAAAATATTGCCAAGATGATCAGCAAAATCGAAGTATACAATATTTTGGGAATGGAGGAAAATGTAAGAAATGGCATTCTAACGTTTTCTACACCAAAATTTGACCAAAACCTCGTTTTGAATCATAATAATTTGTTATAATGCCTTATAATGACATTTTTGAGTCCCTCGTATTAATACCTTATATTTTTCCATTGATGCTTTATGATAAAATATACAAATTGAGAAAAAAGAAGAAGACTGTTCGGGCTTAAATGTCTCAGCTTGAGCTTATTTTTACGTTCCTCAGAAGCTATACATCAAGTTTTAGAAAAATCGAAGATCCAAATTTTTCTTGATCCAAAATTGAGTGGTTTGGTTACTCAAAAACATCTAATTTATTATATTTCAAATAAATTTAATTAAGCAAAATATTCTTTAGTAAAGTTTATAATAAACTAATTAATATTACCTATTTTTTGTAACATAAAATCAGGGCTTATTAAATAAAAACGTTGAAAAAATAATATTAACACTGTTTTATCCAAAAAAGTAGTCGTAAAATGACAAAAATTGCATTGTAGCGCCCCCTGGTGAGCGTTTTTGGTACAAATAGATATCAAAAATAGATTCCTCGTCTCAAAAGCTACAAAAATACACTTTTCCGTAATAAAAAAAGTTAAAATTTTGTCCATAATCAACCTCAATGTACATCAGAAGTCGTAAAATGACGAGTTCTGATGTACCTCAAAACTAAAATGAAAAATGTGGCGCCTCGAAATTCATCAGATACCTATGGTGTAAAGTTTTTTTTTCACAGAATTCATTCTAGAATCAGAAACTGATTGTGACCCGATGACAAAAAAAATTACTCCGCTCTAATATATATATATATATATATATATATATATATATATATATATATATATATATATATATATATATATATATATATATACATACAGGGTGATTGATTAGTGCGAGGAAGCTCAGTAGATCTGTTATAGTAAAAATACAAAAAAAAGTTATTAACAAAAATTGTAGGCAGATTTAAACTCCACATTTTAAAATTAGTTACAATCTTACAGGGTGTTCCATAAGATGGTGGCAGACCAAACTTATGTTTTTTTAAATGGAACACCCTGTATTTTATTTTAAATTTGAAATCTGCTTCACTTCCACATCACAAAAATGTAAAGTTTTATTATGTTATACCGGGTGCTTAAAAAGTTATAGCCAATATTACCTGAAAATCGTATCAAGTTTAACTCCCTGTATAATTAAAAAGAAGTATAGGAACATTGATCTATTGCAACCATAGTTTTTAATAATTGTTAAAAATTATAAAACATATTCGTTTTCATAATATTCGTTAAATCAAATACAGGGTAAGTCAAAATGCAAGTACATTATTTTCTTGGTAATTTTAAATAGAACACCCTGTATTTTATATTCCTATCGAAAAGTACTACTATCGAACTTCAAATTTTATGAAGTACTCCCTATACCTAAAGTTATCAGTTTTCTAGATATTTTTATTTTTCCATCAAAGTATTAATTTGGTAGATATTTTAACGTTTACCAATAATTATTGTGAGTTGGCCATTATTGATTTGTCAGAAACTGACAGTTTGACATTATTATTTATTAATTCAGGAACGAAATAACGACACAGAAAAGAAAACAATTTATTTCAAATAAAATTTATAAAAAATAACCGACGGAAAAAAAATAACACATAGAAAAATAAAAAACAACAGTAATTTTAACTTATCTTACTTAAGTAAGGTGTTTAAAATGACCTCCCAAAACATCTATGCATACTTGAAAGCGGTCATTGAAAGAGTTGCTTACATTATTAAGCATTTGTAAAGAAATATTTTGAAAGGCAATTCGGATTCTATTTTTCATATCATCCCTTGTTGTTGGAGGTATTTTGTATACTTCGTTATTAACGTAACCCCAAAAAAATAACTCCATTTTATTGAAATCCGGTGACAATGGAGGCCACCTTACCGGTCCATCCCTTCCGATCCACCTTTCACCAAACTGATCATTAAGTTCACCACGTAATAATTCATTGTGGTGCGCAGGAGCACCGTCATGTGGAAACCACATTTGTTCACGTATATTAAGTTACTCTTCTAGTAATATCGGTAACTGATTTACGATAAAATCTAAGTAAATCTCACCATTTAAGTTATCTTCAAAAAAAATATGGTCCTACTACATGGTTACCGACAATACCTCCCCGCACATTTAGAGACCATCTTGTTTGACTATGTGTTACTATGTGGTATGGATTACTTGTTGAATCTTAGTGAAAGTTATGTCTATTAACAGAACCGTTTCGATGGAATGTAGCTTCATCACCAAATAGGACATAATCAAAAAAATCTCTGCTCATTAATTTTTTCTAAGTCCCATTCACAAAATACTATTCATTTGTGCTATTCTTGGTGCTTTTGAATATGATAAGGGTGCATCTTGTTTTTAGATAGAACGTTTTGAACAGAGTAGTAACTAAGTTCTTGTTCATTGGAAATACTCCTTATACTTGTGTGTGGGTTTTCTGTATCTGCCATCAACACACTCATTTCGTTTTCCTCTGTCACACTAGTTTTTGTTCGTCCATGTTTTTCATAATTCACTGAACCAGTGCGGTTAAATCGATCTTTCAATTTTTCAAATGTATCTTGTCTAAGTTGTCGCCTATCTGGAAACCGTTCTTGATCAATTCTAGCTGATAGTAATGAATTTTTATTGCATTCCCCCAAAATCCAGATCATATCTACCATTTTTTCATCAGTAGTAAAATTCATTATTGCTAATTTAAATTAAATTAATTACTGAATTACTAAATAATAATTGTTGCTAATTTACGGTGTACCCCAATACTGAATTAATAAACAATAATGTCAAACTGTCAGTTTCTGACAAATCAATCATGGCCAACTCACAATAATTATTGGTAAACGTTAAAATATCTACCAAATTAATACTTTGATGGAAAAATAAAAATATCTAGAAAACTGATAACTTTAGGTATAGGGAATACTTCATAAAATTTGAAGTATGATATTAGTACTTTTCGATAGAGATATACAGGGTGTTCTATTTAAAATTACCAAGAAAATAATGTACTTGCATTTTGACTTACCCTGTATTTGATTTAACGAATATTACGAAAACGAATATGATTTATAATTTTTAACAATTATTAAAAAACTATGGTTGCAATAGATCAACGTTCCTATACTCCTTTTTAATTATACAGGGAGTTAAACTTGATACGATTTTCAGGTAATATTGGTTATAACTTTTTAAATACCCGGTATAACATAATAAAACTTTATATTGTTGTGATGTGGAAGTAAATCAGATTTCAAATTTAAAATAAAATAGAGGGTGTTCCATTTAAAAAACATAAGTTTGGTCTGCCACCATCTTATGGAACACCCTGTAAGATTGTAACTAATTTTAAAATGTCGAGTTTAAAGCTGCCTACAATTTTTGTCAATAACTTTTTTTTTGTAATTTTTACTATAACAGATCTACTGAGCTTCCTCACACTAATCAATCACCCTGTATATAATTGTGTTTTCGATTTATCAATCAAAGGCAAAATGAAAATTAAATTAATTTTTTTTTAATAACGCGGGCACATAAATTTCATACACCCTGTATATTGAGCTGTAAATATTTATTAGAATTTAGTTTGGATGTAAGTGGATTTCTCTTTTAATGAGCTTTCCGATGAACCATTAAAGACTTTTGTGAATAATTAAAGTGAAAAGGACGATGTATTAAGATTTAAAATGAAAATAGATTGTTTATTACGAGAACTATAGAATCCACAGGTAGATGCAATTATCACTTTCTGGGAAAGTGGTTTAAAAAGAAAGTTTGGAATTTTAATATCTTTGTTCAACACGAGTAAATGTTGTAGAGTTTCCCCGAAAGTAATTAGGATGGTCGGAATAATTTTGAAAATGACTTGTTTGTTTGTCGAATGGAAAAGATTGTTCTGATTCTTGGCAAGTTGGAAGGGGAAAGGTAGTTTGAATGATTGAGAGAGTTTGAAAAAGAAGTCATTATGTTTTTGGCATCGCTGAAGAGCAGTTCGACGTTTTCGTGGATAGATAGTTAGCAAGTACCAGTGGCTGTTTGATAGTTGAGAATAGTGTTGAAAAGTGGAACGAGACAGATCAAATTGAGACGAAATACCTCTTTGATTCTGTATTATTGTGAGAAGGAGAGCAGAGAATTTTTGGAGTTTTGTTTGAATCGAGTACGTGTCAAAAGAGGCCCGGCTTGTTGGAGAATTGGTGCTGGTATGCTGATAATTTTGAAGCTGGAGAACGGAGAGGGCTTTGATGAGTAGCCTTTAACATAGTCAACGAGGGAGAGCTGTTTTTGGGTCACGAGAAGACATCAGAGTGATTGAAGCAAAAGGTCAGTCAATTTATGTGAAAGAGATTTTTATGTTCGGCAACTAAATTTTTGAGTAAAAAGTATATGAATTAAAATTCCAATATTTCAAAAAGTAAATAGTAAATATTGGTAATCTTGCGAATACATAAATTTGTTTTGTTTAGTTTGTTTTACCAAAGTCATCGGGAACAAACCGATAAATTGTTTTTTTTTAACTATAATAAATTTAAGTGGTAAACATTTCATTCGGACATCTGTGTCCACAGGTTCTAGATTTGAGAGATTTTAGAGTATTGATTTTGATAAATAAAAGACAATTCTGTATGTTTATTTTAATATTTTGCTTTATTTCTTTTCCCTATTTGATCCCGATTAGGATCAACTAAGAGATACTGAACCCACGAGAGAAGATAAGTATAACGTGAGATAATTTAGATTTTTCTTAATAGTATAAAAAGGCACCCTGAGATTTTTTATTCATTTTTATGTATGATTTGCGACAATTAAATAATTAATCAAATAAATAATAATTAATACAAAATTAATAAGAAGCAGATCATAACAACATGGCGAACCAACGTAGGACATTAAACTATCTCTGGTTGTGAATTTGAGGGGAATAGGAAACGGAAAAACAGGTGAAGGAAAATTTATTTGCCCGTCGGAAAAAGTTGATATATTTAAAATTTTTGAAATATTTGTTTGACTTAATTTTTTTATCTAGGTACAGTTTTTACATATTTATTTTATTTTTGATTGATTTGAATTTTGAATCATTTAAAAATTTGTGGGATAAATTGATTATATTTGGGGAGAGAAAAATTTTCGTCTCGACAGCATACAAGGTATTTTCGGATTTCATATTAGGCGGGGATAAATTTTAAATACATGTCGATAACAACCAGAAGCAAAAGCAAAGAAAACAAAAAACAAGAAGAACATTTGGAACAAGAAGAACATATAGAACAAGAAGACATTTTTGAAACAACAATCATGGCATCAGAACAACAGGAATTATCAGGATTAGATAAAGTAATACAACTGATGGAACTCCAGTTACAAAAATGGGATGAAATATTAAATAAAAGGGATAAAAATCAGGAAGAAACATCAAAGAAGATGGATAAAATGGATAAAATGCAAGAAAATCAGGAAGAAACAAAACGAGCGATGAAGGAAACAACAACAAATGGATAACAGTCAACAGGAAACAAAACAAGCAAAAGAAAAAGAACAGGACATTCTGGAAATGGACAAGGAACATGAGAAACGGAAAAAGGATAATTTTGACAAAAAACAAACGGTGGAAATGAATTTGGCAATGAAGCAAGAACAGAGAAGAAAGAGGAGAAAGCAACAGAAGATAAATAAAAACAATGAAGCCTGGGATTCCTCGAAAAAAGAGATGAGCCCAGAAGAAGAAAAAGAAGAAAAAAGAGTGACAAAGGAAATTGACGATTGGAATTCCTCGAAAAAAGAGATGAGTCCAGAAGAAGAAAAAGAAGAAAGAAGATTGATAAAAGAAAATGAAGATTGGGATTCCTCGAAAAAAGAGATGAGCCCAGAAGAAGAAAAAGAAGAAGATTGTCAAAAGAAAATGAAGATTGGGATTCCTCGAAAAAAGAGATGAGCCCAGAAGAAGAAAAAGAAGAAAGAAGATTGTCAAAAGAAAATGAAGATCGGGATTCCTCGAAAAAAGAGATGAGCCCAGAAGAAGAAAAAGAAGAAAGAAGATTGACAAAAGAAAATGAAGCTTGGGATTCCTCAAAAGAAGAGATGAGCCCAGAAAAAGAAAAGGAAGAAAAAAGATTGACACAGGAAAATGAAGCTTGGGATTCCTCAAAAGAAGAGATGAGCCCAGAAAAAGAAAAGGAAGAAAAAAGATTGACACAGGAAAATGAAGCTTGGGATTCCTCAAAAGATGAGATGAGCCCAGAAGAAGAAGAGATCAGAATAGAAAAAGAAGGCGAAAGAGATACCTTTGAAACTGTGTTATTTGAAGAAGAAGTAAACAGGGGAGAAGCCAGAATTGAAAAAAGTGGTATTTGCACAGCAGTCGCGCTGGGATATTATTTTATTTACGAAAATGTAGGCGGAGGAGAACCTGAACTTCATTTTGTGCAACATCCCTTAATCGAACTAGTGAGTGGCGAATTTTGAAAAATCATATTTCGAAAACTGTATATCCTAATGACCTCTACCAAACATCATTTTAAAGAGAAAATATGTAAGTTTTTTTTCTGTGAAGCAATGTCTATACCTATATCCCCGTGGACAAAAGTTATGGGACAAAAAACAAAATTTCTTTCTTTTGGGTTTCTTTGTGCTTTTCTTTTGAATATATTTTTGTAAAAAAAAGTATCTTTGACTTTAAAAAGTTATATTTAGATAGGAAATTTAACCAGGAACAATTTTTATGTAGACGTATTTGTATCAAAAGTGCATAGAACTCACCCTAATGTAACCTGTGCCCAGGGACTAATTCACCCATTTCTCAAAAACGCACCCCTTTAAATGGTAGCACTCCGCGGTTTTTTCATATATAGACGTCCATTGACCATATCAAATAATAAAACCCCGTTAACGTTGTAGTTCCTTTTAGCTATCTTATTTTGAATATAATCAATAGCCTATAAAGACTTAGGAAATTTTCGATCGAAAACTTACCATATCCCATCTAAGTACAGACACTGGGAAAAAGAAAGCAATTGTTTTTCAGGTGGGACTCAATATTTTGACACAATAGAAAAGTGTTGTTGTCGAGAGAAAATCATATTTTTGTTGCACTTATTAATACTGATTTTATCTCAAAACAAGGCGGGGATGTTATTGTGTTTTCAATTTATCAATCAAAGGCAAAATGAAAATTAAATTAAATTTTTTTTAATAACGCGGGCACATAAATTTGATACACCCTGTATATTGAGCTGTAAATATTTATTAGAATTTAGTTTGGATGGAAGTGGATTTCTCTTTTTAATGAGCTTTCCGATGAACCATTAAAGACTTTTGTGAATAATTAAAGTGAAAAGGACGATGTATTTAGATTTAAAATGAAAATAGATTGTTTATTACGAGAACTATAGAATCCACAGGTAGATGCAATTATCACTTTCTGGGAAAGTGGTTTAAAAAGAAAGTTTGGAATTTTAATATCTTTGTTCAACACGAGTAAATGTTGTAGAGTTTCCCCGAAAGTAATTAGGATGGTCGAAATAATTTTGAAAATTACTTGTTTGTTTGTCGAATGGAAAAGATTGTTTCTGATTCTTGGCAAGTTGGAAGGGGAAAGGTAGTTTGAATGATTGAGAGAGTTTGAAAAAGAAGTCATTATGTTTTTGGCATCGCTTAAGAGCAGTTCGACGTTTTCGTGGATAGATAGTTAGCAAGTACCAGTGGCTGTTTGATAGTGGAGAATAGTGTTGAAAAGTGGAACGAGAGACAGATCAAATTGAGACGGAATACCTCTTTGATTCTGTATTATTGTGAGAAGGAGAGCAGAGAATTTTTGGAGTTTAGTTTGAATCGAGTACGTGTCAAAAGAGGCCCGGCTTGTTGGAGAATTGGTGCTGGTATGCTGATAGTTTTGAAGCTGGAGAACGGAGAGGGCTTTGATGAGTAGCCTTTAACATAGTCAACGAGGGAGAGCTGTTTTTGGGTCACGAGAAGACATCAGAGTGATTGAAGCAAAAGGTCAGTCAATTTATGTGAAAGAGATTTTTATGTTCGGAAACTAAATTTTTGAGTAAAAAGCATATGAATTAAAATTCCAATATTTCAAAAAGTAAATAGTAAATATAGGTAATCTTGCGAATACATAAATTTGTTTTGTTTAGTTTGTTTTACCAAAGTCATCGGGAACAAACTGATAAATTGTTTTTTTTTAACTATAATAAATCTAAGTGGTAAAAATTTCATTCGGACATCTGTGTCCACAGGTTCTAGATTTGAGAGATTTTAGAGTATTGATTTTGATAAATAAAAGACAATTCTGTATGTTTATTTTAATATTTTGCTTTATTTCTTTTCCCTATTTTATCCCGATTAGGATCAAATAAGAGATACTGAACCCACGAGAGAAGATAAGTATAACGTGAGATAATTTAGATTTTTCTTAATAGTATAAAAAGGCACCCTGAGATTTTTTATTCATTTTTATGTATGATTTGCGACAATTAAATAATTAATCAAATAAATAATAATTAATACAAAATTAATAAGAAGCAGATCATAACAACATGGCGAGCCAACGTAGGACATTAAACTATCTCTGGTTGTGAATTTGAGGGGAATAGGAAACGGAAAAACAGGTGAAGGAAATTTGTTTGCCCGTCGGAAAAAGTTGATATATTTAAAATTTTTGAAATATTTGTTTGACTTAATTTTTTTATCTAGGTACAGTTTTTACATATTTATTTTATTTTTGATTGATTTGAATTTTGAAACATTTAAAAATTTGTGGGATAAATTGATTATATTTGGGGAGAGAAAAATTTTCGTCTCGACAGCATACAAGGTATTTTCGGATTTCATATTAGGCGGGGATAAATTTTAAATACATGTCGATAACAACCAGAAGCAAAAGCAAAGAAAACAAAAAAACAAGAAGAACATTTGGAACAAGAAGAACATATAGAACAAGAAGACATTTTTGAAAAAACAATCATGGCATCAGAACAACAGGAATTATCAGGATTAGATAAAGTAATACAACTGATGGAACTCCAGTTACAAAAATGGGATGAAATATTAAATAAAAGGGATAAAAATCAGGAAGAAACATCAAAGAAGATGGATAAAATGGATAAAATGCAAGAAAATCAGGAAGAAACAAAACGAGCGATGAAGGAAACAACAAAAAATGGATAACAGTCAACAGGAAACAAAACAAGCAAAAGAAAAAGAACAGGACATTCTGGAAATGGACAAGGAACATGAGAAACGGAAAAAGGATAATTTTGACAAAAAACAAACGGTGGAAATGAATTTGGCAATGAAGCAAGAACAGAGAAGAAAGAGGAGAAAGCAACAGAAGATAAATAAAAACAATGAAGCCTGGGATTCCTCGAAAAAAGAGATGAGCCCAGAAGAAGAAAAAGAAGAAAAAAGAGTGACAAAGGAAATTGACGATTGGAATTCCTCGAAAAAAGAGATGAGTCCAGAAGAAGAGAAAGAAGAAAGAAGATTGATAAAAGAAAATGAAGATTGGGATTCCTCGAAAAAAGAGATGAGCCCAGAAGAAGAAAAAGGAGAAGATTGTCAAAAGAAAATGAAGATTGGGATTCCTCAAAAAAAGAGATGAGCCCAGAAGAAGAAAAAGAAGAAAGAAGATTGACAAAAGAAAATAAAGCTTGGGATTCCTCAAAAGAAGAGATGAGCCCAGAAAAAGAAAAGGAAGAAAAAAGATTGACAAAGGAAAATGAAGCTTGGGATTCCTCAAAAGAAGAGATGAGCCCAGAAAAAGAAAAGGAAGAAAAAAGATTGACACAGGAAAATGAAGCTTGGGATTCCTCAAAAGATGAGATGAGCCCAGAAAAAGAAGATATCAGAATAGAAAAAGAAGGCGAAAGAGATACCTTTGAAACTGTGTTATTTGAAGAAGAAGTAAACAGGGGAGAAGCCAGAATTGAAAAAAGTAGTATTTGCACAGCAGTCGCGCTGGGATATTATTTTATTTACGAAAATGTAGGCGGAGGAGAACCTGAACTTCGTTTTGTGCAACATCCCTTAATCGAACTAGTGAGTGGCGAATTTTGAAAAATCATATTTCGAAAACTGTATATCCTAATGACCTCTACCAAACATCATTTTAAAGAGAAAATATGTAAGTTTTTTTTCTGTGAAGCAATGTCTATACCTATATCCCCGTGGACAAAAGTTATGGGACAAAAAACAAAATTTCTTTCTTTTGGGTTTCTTTGTGCTTTTTCTTTTGAATATATTTTTGTAAAAAAAAGTATCTTTGACTTTAAAAAGTTATATTTAGATAGGAAATTTAACCAGGAACAATTTTTATGTAGACGTATTTGTATCAAAAGTGCATAGAACTCACCCTAATGTAACCTGTGCCCAGGGACTAATTAACCCATTTCTCAAAAACGCACCCCTTTAAATGGTAGCACTCCGCGGTTTTTTCATATATAGACGTCCATTGACCATATCAAATAATAAAACCCCGTTAACGTTGTAGTTCCTTTTAGCTATCTTATTTTGAATATAATCAATAGCCTATAAAGACTTAGGAAATTTTCGATCGAAAACTTACCATATCCCATCTAAGTACAGACACTGGGAAAAAGAAAGCAATTGTTTTTCAGGTGGGACTCAATATTTTGACACAATAGAAAAGTGTTGTTGTCGAGAGAAAATCATATTTTTGTTGCACTTATTAATACTGATTTTATCTCAAAACAAGGCGGGATGTTATTGTGTTTTCAATTTATCAATCAAAGGCAAAATGAAAATTAAATTAAATTTTTTTTAATAACGCGGGCACATAAATTTGATACACCCTGTATATTGAGCTGTAAATATTTATTAGAATTTAGTTTGGATGTAAGTGGATTTCTCTTTTTAATGAGCTTTCCGATGAACCATTAAAGACTTTTGTGAATAATTAAAGTGAAAAGGACGATGTATTTAGATTTAAAATGAAAATAGATTGTTTATTACGAGAACTATAGAATCCACAGGTAGATGCAATTATCACTTTCTGGGAAAGTGGTTTAAAAAGAAAGTTTGGAATTTTAATATCTTTGTTTAACACGAGTAAATGTTGTAGAGTTTCCCCGAAAGTAATTAGGATGGTCGGAATAATTTTGAAAATTACTTGTTTGTTTGTCGAATGGAAAAGATTGTTTCTGATTCTTGGCAAGTTGGAAGGGGAAAGGTAGTTTGAATGATTGAGAGAGTTTGAAAAAGAAGTCATTATGTTTTTGGCATCGCTTAAGAGCAGTTCGACGTTTTCGTGGATATATAGTTAGCAAGTACCAGTGGCTGTTTGATAGTGGAGAATAGTGTTGAAAAGTGGAACGAGAGACAGATCAAATTGAGACGAAATACCTCTTTGATTCTGTATTATTGTGAGAAGGAGAGCAGAGAATTTTTGGAGTTTTGTTTGAATCGAGTACGTGTCAAAAGAGGCCCGGCTTGTTGGAGAATTGGTGCTGGTATTCTGATAGTTTTGAAGCTGGAGAACGGAGAGGGCTTTGATGAGTAGCCTTTAACATAGTCAACGAGGGACAGCTGTTTTTGGGTCACGAGAAGACACAGAGTGATTGAAGCAAAAGGTCAGTCAATTTATGTGAAAGAGATTTTTATGTTCGGAAACTAAATTTTTGAGTAAAAAGCATATGAATTAAAATTCCAATATTTCAAAAAGTAAATAGTAAATATAGGTAATCTTGCGAATACATAAATTTGTTTTGTTTAGTTTGTTTTACCAAAGTCATCGGGAACAAACTGATAAATTGTTTTTTTTTAACTATAATAAATCTAAGTGGTAAAAATTTCATTCGGACATCTGTGTCCACAGGTTCTAGATTTGAGAGATTTTAGAGTATTGATTTTGATAAATAAAAGACAATTCTGTATGTTTATTTTAATATTTTGCTTTATTTATTTTCCCTATTTTATCCCGATTAGGATCAACTAAGAGATACTGAACCCACGAGAGAAGATAAGTATAACGTGAGATAATTTAGATTTTTCTTAATAGTATAAAAAGGCACCCTGAGATTTTTTATTCATTTTTATGTATGATTTGCGACAATTAAATAATTAATCAAATAAATAATAATTAATACAAAATTAATAAGAAGCAGATCATAACAATATGTATAAATTATATATATATATATATATATATATATATATATATATATATATATATATATATATATATATATATATATAGACTTTAGTTTTTTATTGAGGTTGCAGTCATTTATTTCTAAGGGGCAGGGTAAGAGAAACTCTGTGTTATAATCAAGCTTTCGCAAAATTTATTTGCTTCGTCAGGATTAGCTAAAATTATTATATAGTTATAAATAAATACAACGAAATGAAAGAACATTGCATAAAAATTAGTACAAAAACTTACAACGTGAGGCTTGTTCCTTAATTTGACATTTCTACAAAACATAAAATATCTAAAAAAATCTTTATCCTAATGGTTTTCAAGTTTCAATGTTTTAATTTTTACAATTCATGATAAAAAATATGATTTATTAATTTAGTTCTAAATTTGACTAATGCCAGAAAGACACTTAAATAATGTCAAAAAGACACTCGTAGGTATTTGTTTATTTGATTTTAAGTTGTTAAGAACTAGGTTTTTGATTATTACTTGCTACATATTTTAAAAATTTAATAAACAAATACCTACGAGTGTCTTTTTGACATTATTTAAGTGTCTTTCTGGCATTAGTCAAATTTAGAACTAAATTAATAAATCATATTTTTTATCATGAATTGTAAAAATTAAAACATTGAAACTTGAAAACCATTAGGATAAAGATTTTTTTAGATATTTTATGTTTTGTAGAAATGTCAAATTAAGGAACAAGCCTCACGTTGTAAGTTTTTGTACTAATTTTTATGCAATGTTCTTTCATTTCGTTGTATTTATTTATAACTATATAATAATTTTAGCTAATCCTGACGAAGCAAATAAATTTTGCGAAAGCTTGATTATAACACAGAGTTTCTCTTACCCTGCCCCTTAGAAATAAATGACTGCAACCTCAATAAAAAACTAAAGTCTACATATTGTCAGTCAATAATACCAAACTTCTTTATATATATATATATATATATATATATATATATATATATATAATTATTAATATGTAGTGACTGTTAATAATACAAAAAGAATAATTTTGGGGAATGCAGTCAATGTGTTTTGGGCTGATTAGAAGTGAAACACTTTGAACTTTTGTCGAGCTTTCGGACAATTTATTTCCTTTATCAAGACAATCTAAAAATACAAATGTTTAAATTTAGATGAAAACTAGAAAAATAAAAACTTACTGCTCGTGGTTTACAAAATAACTAACATAATTATAAAAAACATAAAAATTCTTTCTAAAAAATATAAATTGTAAACGTAAATTAATTTTGAAATATGTCAAAAAGACATTAATCAAATGTAGTTAGACTACTTTAATAAAAGAGAATTTAAAGAAATGGTTTGGATAAAAAAATCAAATTGTATTAATAAGAGATCTGATATCAATAATCTAAGCATTATTTATAATAACATTTTGGCTTTGACTAACTAACTTTGACTGTAATTTTTACTAACTTTGACTTTAATTTTGAGATCTGATATTACTAATTTATGCATTTTATAAACAATTTGGTCTTATTAATTTTTAAAATTTCACTAAATAGTATCAAAAGAAAAATATTTATAACATTCTAAATCAACTTGTTTTACATTACTATCAGTTTTTTTTTTACTAATAATTATAACTTCAAATTTACTTACATCTTTATATCATTATTTTATACACTGTTAACTAACTTCTTTCCCAATCTATCGAGTTATTAAAGTAGTCTAACTACATTTGATTAATGTCTTTTTGACATATTTCAAAATTAATTTACGTTTACAATTTATATTTTTTAGAAAGAATTTTTATGTTTTTTATAATTATGTTAGTTATTTTGTAAACCACGAGCAGTAAGTTTTTATTTTTCTAGTTTTCATCTAAATTTAAACATTTGTATTTTTAGATTGTCTTGATAAAGGAAATAAATTGTCCGAAAGCTCGACAAAAGTTCAAAGTGTTTCACTTCTAATCAGCCCAAAACACATTGACTGCATTCCCCAAAATTATTCTTTATATATATATATATATATATATATATATATATATATATATATATATATATATATATATATATATATATATGTTACACTTGAAGTTTCCGCGGGAGCTATATGTGCTTTCTGTTGTTTTCCGGGTTTGACTCCGCGTTGAATAATTTTGGTTTTGATAAAAACCATTATTTTGACGACGTTTCGGCAAGATCTCACTTGCCATTGTCAAGTCAGGTAGTTCCGCTTCTCGCTGCTGCTTGAAGTAAACTGAATTTTTACTCACGATACCGTCGCTTATGTAGTTGATCCTGATGCTGCTTGCCCTGCGCGAACTCTGGCTCTTGTTATTGGTCCGGTGTAGGTTGCAGTCGTCGGCGGGATGTTACGCGTGGATGTTGCGGCCTGATTTATTTTGGTCTTTTTCTTCAATACCGTTTTCCAAGTTGTAGGAAGCCGTTGCGCATCATCTCTTTGGTTTAAGCCGTTGGGATTTCTTTCAATTTCTATCGATTCTCTGATTTCCCGTTTTCTTTTTATTTCGATGTTAGCTAACATCGTTGTTTGGTTCAGGTTTATTGTGTGTCCTGTATTTGCGACATGTTGAGCCAGGGATGACGTGGTTTCTCCCCTTTCGATAGCATTTCGGTGTTCTTCTCGTCTTACCTGGATTCTTCGGTTGGTCTGTCCAATGTACGACTTTCCACAATCCCCACACGAAATCTCGTATACACCTTGGCTTTCTAACGATATTTTGGTCTTTGGTGTTGGTAAAATAGTTGAGATCTTTCTGTCCGTATTAAATATCGTTTCTATGTTGTGTTTTCTCAGCACTCTCCCTATTTTCTCTGTCGTACCCTTCACATATGACAGAATGGTTTTGCCGATCGGCTTATTGTCTTCTGTAGGGTCCTTATCTCTTCTTCGAGCATTTTGAGCTTTTTCGATGTTGTATGTTGAGAAGCCGTTTTTTCTTAACGCTGTTTTCACGTTATGCATTTCTTCATTTTGATGTTCTTGGTCTGTCAGTCTTTCGGATCTTGTAATCAAGGTTTTGATGACTGAATGCAATTGTGCAGGATGGTGGTGTGAAGCAGCATTTAGATATCTATCGGTATGTGTCGGTTTCCGATACACTGTATGGCCTATGTGTCCGTCTTGTTTCTTTATTATTAACACATCTAAGAATGGAATTTGATCGTTTTCTTCCAGTTCCATGGTAAACTGAATTTTATGGTGGATATTGTTGATGTGTTCTAAAAAAGCCTTTAGTTTTTCTTCTCCGTGGGTCCAGATAATAAAAGTGTCATCCACGTATCTAAGCCACAGTTTGGGTTTGTATTCAGCTGTTTCTATTGCCCGCTGTTCTATTTCCTTCATAAACAAGTTCGCTATTACTGGTGACAGTGGAGAACCCATCGGTGCTCCCTCAATTTGTTTATATCTTTGTTCCTTATAGATGAAATAAGTGTTATTTAAACAGTGTTTGGTTAGGTTTAGTGTATCCGGTGATATTGGATACTTTTTGCTTATGATGTCCAGTGATTCATCTATAGGAACATTCGTGAAAAGTGAGACAACATCGAAGCTGACTAGCAAATGTCCCGGCTCAAGAGTCACACCTTTTATACGCTCGATGAAGTGGCTCGCGTTCTTGACGTAAGACTCCGCTTCTTCCGCGTATGGTTGCAGCTGTTGGGCCAGAAATTTCGCCCAGCGGTTGTAAGGGAGATCCGATGGAACTCACAATTGGTTGCAGTGGTAATCCTGCCTTGTGTACCTTGGGTAGGCCGTAAAATTTTGGGCATCTAGATGACTTCTCTCTAGGTATGAGATGGACCTGTTGTTCTTTATTGATATTTTGAGGCTTTGATCTTGGCTTTTGTTATTTTCTCTAGATAGGTTGTCGGGTCTGACGAGATGCTTTGATATGTTGTATCATTTAAGATGTCGTTTATTTTTTGTTTTCGTAGTCTTGAATATTCATCACTACCGTAGCGTTGCCTTTGTCAGCTGGAAGCACGATGATTTCTTTGTTGTTCTTCAAATTATGTAAGGCTTCTTTCTCTTCCCGTGTTAAATTTCTTTTTGGTGGTTTAGCTGTTCTTAATATTTTTGATACGTCTTGGCGTATGATCTCGGCTGTTTCTGCTGGGAGATTAGTAATTGTAGTCTCTACCTCAGTAATGATGTTTTCTACGGGAATGTATGTAGGTGCAACAGCAAAATTGAAACCTTTTGCAAGAACACTATTCGTGGCTTCATCCAGTGTCAGATTTGAGAAGTTATATACTAAATTGTTTGTTTCTATTTGTGGATTTTCTTTCTTTTTTGGCCGCTGTTGTAGTAACAAATTTTCAAACTTTTTAATTTGTTTGGTCTTAGTGAGATCAGCATCTGTTTCTGCTCGAAAGTTTGTCAGTTGTTCAAAGAAATTCCATAATGTTGGATGGATTGTGTTACTTAGTTTAAGATGCAGCTGTAATGATTCTGCATTCATTTTGTCTATGTCTCGTCTGGTATCATGGATTGCCTCTCTAATAAGCGCCAGGCTTGCTCTTCTTAAGATGTTTTTAGTTTTATAGTTGTGTTTGTGAAAAGTGAGCTTCATACAAGTCGGTATAATGCTTTCGTCACGGCAGCGTTCTAAAAACGTAAGGTTGCATAACAACGTCCTTCGTTTCGATCGTAGTTTTTCGTATCTTCTGATGTCTGGTAGAATTTCCTCCCCGTAGAGGTTAATTATGTTACACTTGAAGTTTCCGCGGGAGCTATATGTGCTTTCTGTTGTTTTCCGGGTTTGACTCCGCGTTGAATAATTTTGGTTTTGATAAAAACCATTATTTTGACGACGTTTCGGCAAGATCTCACTTGCCATTGTCAAGTCAGGTAGTTCCGCTTCTCGCTGCTGCTTGAAGTAAACTGAATTTTTACTCACGATACCGTCGCTTATGTAGTTGATCCTGATGCTGCTTGCCCTGCGCGAACTCTGGCTCTTGTTATTGGTCCGGTGTAGGTTGCAGTTATGAGGGTTTCCTGGGTAGATAGAGTTACAAACAATGAAGTACTGAGAAGAATAGGTAAAGAAAAGGAAGTTGAACTTACAATTAAAGAAAAGAAGCTACAGTATCTCGGACATGTGATGCGGGGCGAGAAGTATGGCATCCTACGACTCATAATGCAGGGAAGATAGATGGCAGAAGAAGCATCGGAAGAAGACGAATTTCATGGTTGAAGAACCTAAGAGAGTGGTTTGGATGCAGCTCGAAACAACTATTTAGAGCTACTGCCTCAAAAATTAAAATAGCTATGATGATTGCCAACCTCCGTAGCGGAGATGGCACCTGAAGAAGAAGGTTGCAGTCGTCGGCGGGATGTTACGCGTGGATGTTGCGGCCTGATTTATTTTGGTCTTTTTCTTCAATACCGTTTTCCAAGTTGTAGGAAGTCGTTGCGCATCATCTCTTTGGTTTAAGCCGTTGGGATTTCTTTCAATTTCTATCGATTCTCTGATTTCCCGTTTTCTTTTTATTTCGATGTTAGCTAACATCGTTGTTTGGTTCAGGTTTATTGTGTGTCCTGTATTTGCGACATGTTGAGCCAGGGATGACGTGGTTTCTCCCCTTTCGATAGCATTTCGGTGTTCTTCTCGTCTTACCTGGATTCTTCGGTTGGTCTGTCCAATGTACGACTTTCCACAATCCCCACACGAAATCTCGTATACACCTTGGCTTTCTAACGATATTTTGGTCTTTGGTGTTGGTAAAATAGTTGAGATCTTTCTGTCCGTATTAAATATCGTTTCTATGTTGTGTTTTCTCAGCACTCTCCCTATTTTCTCTGTCGTACCCTTCACATATGGCAGAATGGTTTTGCCGATCGGTTTATTGTCTTCTGTAGGGTCCTTATCTCTTCTTCGAGCATTTTGAGCTTTTTCGATGTTGTATGTTGAGAAGCCGTTTTTTCTTAACGCTGTTTTCACGTTATGCATTTCTTCATTTTGATGTTCTTGGTCTGTCAGTCTTTCGGATCTTGTAATCAAGGTTTTGATGACTGAATGCAATTGTGCAGGATGGTGGTGTGAAGCAGCATTTAGATATCTATCGATATGTGTCGGTTTCCGATACACTGTATGGCCTATGTGTCCGTCTTGTTTCTTTATTATTAACACATCTAAGAATGGAATTTGATCGTTTTCTTCCAGTTCCATGGTAAACTGAATTTTATGGTGGATATTGTTGATGTGTTCTAAAAAAGCCTTTAGTTTTTCTTCTCCGTGGGTCCAGATAATAAAAGTGTCATCCACGTATCTAAGCCACAGTTTGGGTTTGTATTCAGCTGTTTCTATTGCCCGCTGTTCTATTTCCTTCATAAACAAGTTCGCTATTACTGGTGACAGTGGAGAACCCATCGGTGCTCCCTCAATTTGTTTATATCTTTGTTCCTTATAGATGAAATAAGTGTTATTTAAACAGTGTTTGGTTAGGTTTAGTGTATCCGGTGATATTGGATACTTTTTGCTTATGATGTCCAGTGATTCATCTATAGGAACATTCGTGAAAAGTGAGACAACATCGAAGCTGACTAGCAAATGTCCCGGCTCAAGAGTCACACCTTTTATACGCTCGATGAAGTGGCTCGCGTTCTTGACGTAAGACTCCGCTTCTTCCGCGTATGGTTGCAGCTGTTGGGCCAGAACTGTTGGGGTTTTGATCAAAACCAAAATTATTCAACGCGGAGTCAAACCCGGAAAACAACAGAAAGCACATATAGCTCCCGCGGAAACTTCAAGTGTAACATAATTAACCTCTACGGGGAGGAAATTCTACCAGACATCAGAAGATACGAAAAACTACGATCGAAACGAAGGACGTTGTTATGCAACCTTACGTTTTTAGAACGCTGCCGTGACGAAAGCATTATACCGACTTGTATGAAGCTCACTTTTCACAAAAACAACTATAAAACTAAAAACATCTTAAGAAGAGCAAGCCTGGCGCTTATTAGAGAGGCAATCCATGATACCAGACGAGACATAGACAAAATGAATGCAGAATCATTACAGCTGCATCTTAAACTAAGTAACATAATCCATCCAACATTATGGAATTTCTTTGAACAACTGACAAACTTTCGAGCAGAAACAGATGCTGATCTCACTAAGACCAAATAAATTAAAAAGTTTGAAAATTTGTTACTACAACAGCGGCCAAAAAAGAAAGAAAATCCACAAATAGAAACAAACAATTTAGTATATAACTTCTCAAATCTGACACTGGATGAAGCCACGAATAGTGTTCTTGCAAAAGGTTTCAATTTTGCTGTTGCACCTACATACATTCCCGTAGAAAACATCATTACTGAGGTAGAGACTACAATTACTAATCTCCCAGCAGAAACAGCCGAGATCATACGCCAAGACGTATCAAAAATATTAAGAACAGCTAAACCACCAAAAAGAAATTTAACACGGGAAGAGAAAGAAGCCTTACATAATTTGAAGAACAACAAAGAAATCATCGTGCTTCCAGCTGACAAAGGCAACGCTACGGTAGTGATGAATATTCAAGACTACGAAACAAAAATAAACGACATCTTAAATGATACAACATATCAAAGCATCTCGTCAGACCCGACAACCTATCTAGAGAAAATAACAAAAGCCAAGATCAAAGCCTCAAATATCAATAAAGAACAACAGGTCCATCTCATACCTAGAGAGAAGTCATCTAGATGCCCAAAATTTTACGGCCTACCCAAGGTACACAAGGCAGGATTACCACTGCGACCAATTGTGAGTTCCATCGGATCTCCCTTACAACCGCTGGCGAAATTTCTGGCCCAACAGCTGCAACCATACGCGGAAGAAGCGGAGTCTTACGTCAAGAACGCGAGCCACTTCATCGAGCGTATAAAAGGTGTGACTCTTGAGCCGGGACATTTGCTAGTCAGCTTCGATGTTGTCTCACTTTTCACGAATGTTCCTATAGATGAATCACTGGACATCATAAGCAAAAAGTATCCAATATCACCGGATACACTAAACCTAACCAAACACTGTTTAAATAACACTTATTTCATCTATAAGGAACAAAGATATAAACAAATTGAGGGAGCACCGATGGGTTCTCCACTGTCACCAGTAATAGCGAACTTGTTTATGAAGGAAATAGAACAGCGGGCAATAGAAACAGCTGAATACAAACCCAAACTGTGGCTTAGATACGTGGATGACACTTTTATTATCTGGACCCACGGAGAAGAAAAACTAAAGGCTTTTTTAGAACACATCAACAATATCCACCATAAAATTCAGTTTACCATGGAACTGGAAGAAAACGATCAAATTCCATTCTTAGATGTGTTAATAATAAAGAAACAAGACGGACACATAGGCCATACAGTGTATCGGAAACCGACACATAACGATAGATATCTAAATGCTGCTTCACACCACCATCCTGCACAATTGCATTCAGTCATCAAAACCTTGATTACAAGATCCGAAAGACTGACAGACCAAGAACATCAAAATGAAGAAATGCATAACGTGAAAACAGCGTTAAGAAAAAACGGCTTCTCAACATACAACATCGAAAAAGCTCAAAATGCTCGAAGAAGAGATAAGGACCCTACAGAAGACAATAAGCCGATCGGCAAAACCATTCTGCCATATGTGAAGGGTACGACAGAGAAAATAGGGAGAGTGCTGAGAAAACACAACATAGAAACGATATTTAGTACGGACAGAAAGATCTCAACTATTTTACCAACACCAAAGACCAAAATATCGTTAGAAAGCCAAGGTGTATACGAGATTTCGTGTGGGGATTGTGGAAAGTCGTACATTGGACAGACCAACCGAAGAATCCAGGTAAGACGAGAAGAACACCGAAATGCTATCGAAAGGGGAGAAACCACGTCATCCCTGGCTCAACATGTCGCAAATACAGGACACACAATAAACCTGAACCAAACAACGATGTTAGCTAACATCGAAATAAAAAGAAAACGGGAAATCAGAGAATCGATAGAAATTGAAAGAAATCCCAACGGCTTAAACCAAAGAGATGATGCGCAACGGCTTCCTACAACTTGGAAAACGGTATTGAAGAAAAAGACCAAAATAAATCAGGCCGCAACATCCACGCGTAACATCCCGCCGACGACTGCAACCTACACCGGACCAATAACAAGAGCCAGAGTTCGCGCAGGGCAAGCAGCATCAGGATCAACTACATAAGCGACGGTATCGTGAGTAAAAATTCAGTTTACTTCAAGCAGCAGCGAGAAGCGGAACTACCTGACTTGACAATGGCAAGTGAGATCTTGCCGAAACGTCGTCAAAATAATGGTTTTTATCAAAACCAAAATTATTCAACGCGGAGTCAAACCCGGAAAACAACAGAAAGCATATATATATATATATATATATATATATATATATATATATATATATATAACAGGTATATAATCTTTGCTGAACAGTTAGGAAACAAGGTTGAAATATTGGGGTAGCAGCAATCTCAAAGAAAACTCTTTATAATAATTCCAAGCTTTCGATAATGTTTATTATCATCTTCAGGAAACTACAAATATAAATATACAGTATTTAACAATTAGTCTAACTAAAATCAATAAAAATTGTTATCTTTGTGCCATCAAAAATCCAAAACACCATAGTTTTCTCTCACTAAACTAGGTGTCTAGGATCCCCAGAAACACAAAAATAACAAAATATTGCTCTGAGAAATGCAGAGCTAATACTCTCACTATAAACACCGCATATCACAGAACAACCTTACTAAAAAATTATTTATATGTTTTGGTACTTACATTATTTGAGGATGTAGAGCCTAGTTGTTAAATACTGACATAACAATGAAATTTTGTCTTGGTAAATAGTAAATAATATAAATTAAAGTAAAAACTATATAAAAACTTATAAAAATCTGAGTATAAAGCGATAAAAGCTAAAATATTTTTTTAAAAATTATGTATGTCTAATTGGCATTTTACAAAATGTCTAACAAAATGTTATGGATGTTTATTCATTTTTCTTTGAATTCATACGGAAACGTCACATTCACTGAACCAATTACAATTTTGTTATAAATTTCTAATAATTTTGAAATAGGAAAAGAGCGAAATGATAATATAAAAGTTTTAATAAATGCAAAATTGTTTCATAGTCCTTGTCTTTTATTATTATGTAGTATACTGAAAAAATCTACAAATTATGTATCAAATTAAAGAAGAATCTGAATTATTAAATTTAAATTGGTTATTTTTGTCTAAAGTGAGCAAATAAGAATAAATTTCACTGAGATGTCTTACATCTGATTTTTTGTTTATCGAATTTTCTTCTTGAAAGATAAAAGCCATTTCCAAAAAAAGTCTTTTTTTATATGAGTTCTCAGAAGCTAGTACTTTAGTATGTTGATAATCCATTACATGACCCTCTTTGGAAACATGTTCTGCTAAAGCACAACGTTCAGGATGTAGTCTAGAATCACTTTTATGTGAAATTATTCGAGATGATAAAGTTCTCGAGGTGATACCTATATAGCTCATATTACAACTACGACATGGTATATTATAAACTACATTTGAACAAGACAATGCAGGAGTTTTATCTTTCAGTCTAGTAAAAATTGAGTTAATAGATAATGTGATACTATTAGCTATTTTTATGCCACTAATTTGATTAAAGATTCTGCTTAGCTTTGGTGTGATGTTCTTAATGTAAGGGAGTGAAAAATATTTAAAGTTAATGGGTTCCTGGTTTTCTGCAACATTAGTAAGATTATTTAAATTTTGGTTGTTAATATTATTATTATTTGTGTATGAGATGTCAGATGTATTAAAAAGTAATTTCTTTATAAGGGTTTTTGGATAGGAATTGTCAATGAATATATTATATAATATTCTTAGATTTGTATTATGAAATGAGTTGTCTGATATTTTTAAAACCCTTGATTTCATTTGTTTTATTAAATTAACTTTTTGAGAAAATTTATGGTAAGACCAGTAATTCATATACCTGCCTGAGCTTATTGGTTTTTGGTACCAGTCAATCATTAAGGTGTTTGTAGTAGTATTACGAATAAATTTAGTATCTAAGAAAGGTAGAGATGAAATCTATGCTTTGGATGAAATCTTGTTCATCTTCAACAGTTATGATCCTTACATTCAATTTACCTTAGAAAGAGAAGATGAAAATGGTACTCTACCTTTCTTAGATACTAAATTTATTCGTAATACTACTACAAACACCTTAATGATTGACTGGTACCAAAAACCAATAAGCTCAGGCAGGTATATGAATTACTGGTCTTACCATAAATTTTCTCAAAAAGTTAATTTAATAAAACAAATGAAATCAAGGGTTTTAAAAATATCAGACAACTCATTTCATAATACAAATCTAAGAATATTATATAATATATTCATTGACAATTCCTATCCAAAAACCCTTATAAAGAAATTACTTTTTAATACATCTGACATCTCATACACAAATAATAATAATATTAACAACCAAAATTTAAATAATCTTACTAATGTTGCAGAAAACCAGGAACCCATTAACTTTAAATATTTTTCACTCCCTTACATTAAGAACATCACACCAAAGCTAAGCAGAATCTTTAATCAAATTAGTGGCATAAAAATAGCTAATAGTATCACATTATCTATTAACTCAATTTTTACTAGACTGAAAGATAAAACTCCTGCATTGTCTTGTTCAAATGTAGTTTATAATATACCATGTCGTAGTTGTAATATGAGCTATATAGGTATCACCTCGAGAACTTTATCATCTCGAATAATTTCACATAAAAGTGATTCTAGACTACATCCTGAACGTTGTGCTTTAGCAGAACATGTTTCCAAAGAGGGTCATGTAATGGATTATCAACATACTAAAGTACTAGCTTCTGAGAACTCATATAAAAAAAGACTTTTTTTGGAAATGGCTTTTATCTTTCAAGAAGAAAATTCGATAAACAAAAAATCAGATGTAAGACATCTCAGTGAAATTTATTCTTATTTGCTCACTTTAGACAAAAATAACCAATTTAAATTTAATAATTCAGATTCTTCTTTAATTTGATACATAATTTGTAGATTTTTTCAGTATACTACATAATAATAAAAGACAAGGACTATGAAACAATTTTGCATTTATTAAAACTTTTATATTATCATTTCGCTCTTTTCCTATTTCAAAATTATTAGAAATTTATAACAAAATTGTAATTGGTTCAGTGAATGTGACGTTTCCGTATGAATTCAAAGAAAAATGAATAAACATCCATAACATTTTGTTAGACATTTTGTAAAATGCCAATTAGACATACATAATTTTTAAAAAAATATTTTAGCTTTTATCGCTTTATACTCAGATTTTTATAAGTTTTTATATAGTTTTTACTTTAATTTATATTATTTACTATTTACCAAGACAAAATTTCATTGTTATGTCAGTATTTAACAACTAGGCTCTACATCCTCAAATAATGTAAGTACCAAAACATATAAATAATTTTTTAGTAAGGTTGTTCTGTGATATGCGGTGTTTATAGTGAGAGTATTAGCTCTGCATTTCTCAGAGCAATATTTTGTTATTTTTGTGTTTCTGGGGATCCTAGACACCTAGTTTAGTGAGAGAAAACTATGGTGTTTTGGATTTTTGATGGCACAAAGATAACAATTTTTATTGATTTTAGTTAGACTAATTGTTAAATACTGTATATTTATATTTGTAGTTTCCTGAAGATGATAATAAACATTATCGAAAGCTTGGAATTATTATAAAGAGTTTTCTTTGAGATTGCTGCTACCCCAATATTTCAACCTTGTTATATATATATATATATATATATATATATATATATATATATTTATATATATATATATATATATATATATATATATATATATATTTATACAAAGTACATACATATATATTCTCTCAAACATTACTATATATATATATATATATATATATGTATATATATATATAGATATATATATTTTTTTCAACCTTGTTTTGTTGTATATATATATATATATATATATATATATATATATATATATATATATATATTGATACATGTATCCATGTGACTTCCAAAGTAGATTCTCGTAATACGTTGTTACTTCATATATACCGTTATGACTTCCGATTTCGGAAGTCACAACGTTTTGCCTATATTTTTACGAATTTGGCTACTAGATGGTATCAGAAGGCTTATATTAAAAATTTCGCTGGAAGTCATATCGTATCTAACATACTCATAAGATCAGATTTTAGTTCGACGGTATATCACCAGCGCTAGTGTCGCTCCCGTGCTACTATACAGGTTATGTACACAACGCGTAGCGTCTTCCGTATACCACACCGCTCGGTGTGACTTCCGTTTTTTGGCAACCCTGTGTAACGGTTTCCAGACATTTATCTGTTGTAGATTCGCGGTCCTAATCGTACTTAGTGTTTTGTGTGCCTTTTGTTTTTAAACATGAATAATAGCAGATCTGCTTTACTTTTAAAGTTAGCCTTAAATGAAGGTACAATAAGTGATTATATATCTCTATAATTATATATGTTCTGTACTTATTTCAATCTATAATATTTACTTACCTATTTACTTATATAAATTCATTTTTCTCGTGTTTTTGTTTACTTCCTTTTTTACAATGAACTTCTAATTTAATCTACACTCACCGGCACGAAAAACGGGCACCCTAAAAAAATGGGTAATTTTTGATGTCTCGTATCTCCCAAACCTTTGGTCCGATTTAAGTAATGTTTTTAATATGTTATAGCCTTATTATTTAACAATATAGCTATGATAACATTGTTGATAGACAGGTAAATTTTCATTGTATACCGGGTGTACCAATCAAACTGGGTTTTTTTCTCAATTTTCACAACACCCTGTGGAATATTCTAGCCTTTATAAAATATTTAAATTAAAGCCTAACTATAGCTCCAGGTTTTATTAACATTCTGTTTTTTTATTCATTCGCTTACGTTGGATAATAAAAAAGTTAAGGACTTTAACAACTAGCCATGTTCTTTATCGATACAGGTGTTTCTAAATATAAGTGCGACAAATTTTAAGGGGTAATTTCCCCTTTAAGGGGGGGGGCATGAAAAAATAATGATCGTTTGGCAAAATAATTTTATATTTGCAAGCATTTGCGGACATAGCTTTATCAAGTAAACGATCATTATTTTTTCATGCAGAATTACCCCTTAAAGTTTGTCGCACTTATTTAGAAACACCATGTATTGGTAAAGAACATGTTTAATTGTTAAAGTCCCTAACTTTTTTATTATCCAACATAAGCGAATGAATAACAAACAGAACATTAAGAAAACCTGGGGCTATAGTTGGGTTTTAATTTCAATATTGTATAAAGGCTAGAATATTCCACAGAGTGTTGTGAAAATTGAAAAAAAAAACCAGTTTGATTGGTACGCCCAGTATACAATGATAATTTACCTGTCTAGAAACAATATTATTACAGCGATATAGTTAAAGAATAAGGCTATAACATATTAAAGAAATACTTAAATCGGAGAATAGGTTTAGGAGATACGAGCCATCAAAAACGACCCATTTTTTGGGGTGCCCGTTTTTCGTGCCGGTGAATGTATCTATTAAATAATCCAAATTATTTTTAAAAATCTTATTAAAAGCTTAAATACAAGAAATGTTCTCATTTAACGAAATTTCCGAAAATTGTGTATTTTTTTGACCCAAGTAGGCTGAAAAATCGATTTTATAGTTATTGTTATTTCGAAAGTAATAAAACGTGTAAAAATTACAAAAAAATTGAATGTACAATTACAATTGAATGGAATTAAATACACGATAAAATGAATCAAGAGCGATAAAAAGTTTAAAGTAATAAATTCTAGTAATAATATAAAATACAGTAAACTTTCTCTTAAGGGGGTAGGCGCAAAATCTCTGTCCAATGCTATTTAAATACATTTATTTTTTTCGAATCCTGAGAAAACTAATAAATATTTTTTAAAACATACACCCAGAATGAAAGATAACATTATTACGGGGGACCGAAAGTCCCTTAGAATAAAAAAAAGTTTCTTTTGAATGAAATATTCGAAATTAAAAATCACACTAACTTTTCTCTTGTTTTTTCATCCCATTATCTTTATTAAAATAAACATATATTAGGTATATAAGTTATTAAAATAAACATTATATAAGTTTTCAGGGACTTTCTGCCCTCGGTAATAATGTAAGCTTCCATTCTGCGTTTAAATTTTTCAAAAATACTTATTAGTTTTCTCAGAATTCGAAAAAAATTAATGCATTTAATTAGCACTGGACTAAGATTTTGCGCCTATCCCCAACGAGCACCTCCTCTATACGGACGGTATTTAAAACAAAATTCATTTGCCGATATACTGAGCCTGTACTCTTCCGGATAATCCCTTAAAATGATGTGTACCTAAATGAAAAAAAAATACATAGATATTTTTTCCAAATATTTTAGAATACAAAACTACAATATTTATATTTTATTATTTCAAATTAACACAGAGATGACAACGAGTGATTTTTAATAACTCTTTACCTTATCAGCAGTAGGTAATAAAAATCTGGTTCTAGTGTGGGATCCGTCATTAAAATATTTTGTGTGTCGGTCATTAAAAGAAATGTGACACCATAACGCGTTGCTCTAATAATACTTTAACATTGATATTATGTTGTGACTAAAAATGTTAACGGAATGTCTGCTTGGCAAAAGAAAACATCGGCACAATATCAATTTTCTTCTTTGATATGTTACCTATGTGTATGCCAAATTTCATGTCAATCTTAAGTGGTTTTTTAAAATTTACGGGTTTTGCAATATTTTACCGTCAACGAACGGACTAATAGAAGAGGATCCGATATAAGGCCGATCTGCATCGATATATTTAATGGATAACAATAATTATTGGATATGTAATTTAGTATGTTAACAATTATAAAAAACAAGGGGTGCATGATCTAATTTTCTTCTGACTATAATCAATTAATAATTAATAAATGACTTTTATCTACTCTATGTCATATTATAATATATAAATTTTTAGTTTGTGAAAACTGTCATTATAGATAGCAGTGCTTTAAAGTAAGCATGAAGTAACAATGTATTTTAAATGGGATTTACTTTTTCTCACTGTTTTTGACACACTTTCATATAATTAAATATTCTTTCTTAACTTTCGCGTTTCATGGTGATGACATCTTCTTTTTCTTCAAGTGCCATCTCCGCGAAGGAGGTCGGCAATCATCATAGCTATTCGGACCTTGGAGACGGCTGCTCTGAAAAGTTCGTTTGATGTACATCCGTACCATTCTCTCAGGTTGCGCAACCACGATATTCTGCGTCTCCCTATGCTTCTTTTTCCTTGAATCTTTCCCTGCATAATGAGTTGGAGCAAGTTGTATCTCTCTCCACGTGTAATATGTCCGAGATATTCCAATTTTCTGGTTTTAATTGTATTTAAGACTTCCATTTCTTTATTCACCTTTCTCAGAACCTCTTTGTTTGTGACGTGTTCTGTCCATGATATTTTTAGAATTCTTCTATATACCCACATCTCGAATGATTCCAGTTTTTTCATTGATGCCGCATTCAAGGTCCAAGCTTCCATTCCGTAAAACAGAGTCGAGAAAACGTAGCACCTAGCCAACCTTATTCTTAGCTCTAACCTTAGATCTCTTGTGCAGAGCACAAGAGAGGTGATGACATAATGAGCAATAAATTACAAAAAAAAATTTGACAGTTTTGTGGTTTGAAAGAAATTAGAATTTTTATATGTCACAGTTCTAAGAATTGTAGAATAGAAATGAATTCCAGTGACGAAGAGTTACAGTATTTTTATTTGTTTATCGTAGATAAAATATTGTATGAAATTGTGCGTGAAGTACTTTTTGCGAACTTACGCGATGTATAGCACTCACTCCGTTTCATAAATAACTATTTTCATATATTAAAAAAAAATGTTTCGACCCGGGTAGATATTATTCCAGATTTTCAGATTTGGGCACAGAGTTGGATTGTTGGGGCATATATGGAGAGCAGGTAGCGCAACCATAAGCGTAACCAGGATGATCCTAAGGGGGGGGTTACAACTACCTGAAAGGGGGGGGTTACAACTACTGGAAGATCTCTGAGGGCTATGGTGTTAAGCGTATAGAGCTCAAAGTACATCCCAATGGGGGGGGTTACAACCCCCAAAACCCCCCCTGGTTACGCCTATGAGCGCAACAACTATAAACTCAATTTTACAATGGAGACCCGGAGTTAGAAGGAGACGCGGAGGAACTAGAATAAATGGTTACAGGAATTAAAGGAAGATTTATATAGGGCAGGAATTAGAGACTAGCAGAAAAACAAAAGAGGATAGAAAGAAATGGAGAAGCATAGTCAATAGTATCGAGTAGCAGATTGGGAAAAATCTGCTCGAAAAAGATGGATCTAGATAGCTTTTTAGCGGGTAATCCCCACCTGGAGGGTTTAGCCATTTAATTTTTTATTACATATTATTATTGGTACATCAAAAATTAAAAGGACGGTGCCTGTAATAAAATCTAAAATATTAAAATTTTCTATAAGTTCAAATTTATTTATTAACATTTTTGATATAATTTTCATAAATAAATGACTTACTATTAACACTTTTTTAATTAATTCCAATAAATCCATTTTACAGCAATAATAATATATTAGTATTTTTGTTAAAATAAATATCAATCATATCATCATAAATAACACAGGTTTACAAAAAAACTAAATTTCGGACAATTTGACGAAACCATATGACAAGGGGGTTTTTGGAGTGGCTGATCAGAAATCCGGGGTCTGCTCACCTCTATCGCGTCAGGTAAAGGTCATTTCAAGGTCAAATCAAGATAAATCAACAGTCGCTCTGAAAAAGTATATTAGGGGGTTCTTGGGGTCGCTGAAGATGAATTCGGAGTCCGCTGACCTCTATCTCGTCTAGTTCAACGTCATTTTAAGGTCAAATGAACATAAATTGACACAATTGCTCTGAAAGTATAGGGAGTTTTGGGGTCGCTGATCATGAAAACTGCGGTCCGTTGAGCTCTACTACGTCATGTAAAGGTCATTTCAAGTTCAAATCAGGAGGAGTTAACAAAATTGATTTGACTTGAAATGGCCTTTACCTGACGTGGTTGAGCTCAACGGGCCCCAGTTTTGTGATCAGGGACCCCAAAAACACCCTAATATACTTTTTCACAGCGATTGTGTTGATTTATCTTGATTTGACCTCGAAATGACCTTCAGCTACACGTGATAGAGGTCAGCGGATCCGGGATTCGTTATAAGCGACCCCAAAACCCTCCTAATATACTTTTTCAGAGCGACTGTCGATTTATCTTGATTTGTCCTTGAAATAACCTTTACCTGACGTGATAGAGGTTAGCGAACCCCGGATTCGTAACCAGCGACCCCAAAAACCCCCCTAGTCATATGGTTTCGTCAAATAGTCCGAAATGTATTTTTTTGTAAACCTGTATAATCAAAAGAATATCAATATTTTAATTTAAATAGACAACTTTAAAACACAGACAACTGTATTCACAGTAAAAGTTTCAAAAGATCACACATTACGCTCAAAATAGGAGGTAAATCTAGCAGACGAGTCGTTGTGACTTCCAAAATATGACAACACCGCTGGAAGTGACAACGCGCCTTGAACTACCCTATATATGGAAGCCATAACGTATGCTGTACGCTTCGGTATATACGTATATATATACAAAATTTATTTTGGTAAATCCTTTCCCCTCAATAGGTAGACCCATTTTATAAGCCCCCCTTTTACCAAATACACAATTTTTAAAAAATAATTCCTAGTAGAAAAGGTGGAAGTCGGACAGCCTCTTCTGTATACCGGAAGTCACAACTTAACGTGCATCAATATATATATATAAAGATGCATATCTAATGCCTTTATGACATGATGTTTAATTTTTCTATTACGATAAAATTATATTATATTATATTATATTATATTAGATAAAATATAGTATGCAACTCGTAAAGCTTAGATTTCTGAACGTGACTGGTATAAATAACATATTATTTTATGGTCGTAGATAAAATATAGTATGCAGCTCGTAACGGTTAGTTTATGGATTAAATAACATATTCGATACTCCCACACCTTTAACGTATGACAATCTCCAATCAGACCAATGCTAACGAGATGTCACCATCGCTTAAACATACTAAATTATCGGTCGTAGATAAGATATAGTATGCAACACGTAGAGCTTAGATTTCTGCACGTGACTGGCTTAAATAACATATTATGTAAAAGTAGAAGAATAGACAGTTGACAAAAAGAAGAAGAGCGTTCCGTGGCGACTAGCACAGAACGGAAAATTGTTTTATTTTTAATTTATTTACTATTTTAATTTAAAAATAGCGTCATCTGGCGGCTAATAGCTAAACTACGGTAGATTTCTTTGACGTAATGTCAAGGAAAATTGGATCAAAAATGGCGAATTTAAATAAAAATACTGAAATGGAATAAAAATGGTGAATTGGAATAAAATAACGAATTGGTGACTCCATCTAGCGGATAATAGCTAAACTATGGTAGATTTCTTTGACGTAATGTCAAGGAAAATTGGATCAAAAATGGCGAATTTAAATAAAAATACTGAAATGGAATAAAAATGGCGGATTTGTGGCGCCATCTAGCTAAACTATGTGACGTCAGCATCTATCTCACTCTTACTCATTGGAAAGGTACTTCTCTCTCTAAAACATTGATTTCCCTATCTTGGTAGTCATGCCGGCATTCCCCTTCTACTCAGTTCCTCAATTCAAAATCATTAAAATTAAAAACGTGATCAAGTTCAACATTTCAGTTCAAATCTGGGTTTCTTGTTTTTCAAGAAGATAAGTCTAGTGTTACAATCTTTCAAGAACAAATATAAGCAAACCACGCCCCATATGTTGGGCGCCAAAATTATCACCCTACCACACTATCAAAACGAATGTGGATAGGGCGACAAAAGCATTTGCGGCTAGCTTTTAAAGTAAACAGTGGAGACGGAGTGGGTCCGTTAGCTAAAACTATTTAAAAATGATGGAATTTAGGGCGCCAGTCAACTCGTACTACAAATGCTACAAAGAATTCACCCGATTTACCAGTTGACCAATAAATCTCGTTATAGGTTTACTTACATCTATTTACTGAACAGTTGCAACACAAATAAGTATGAAAATAAACAAGTACAGTCATTGGTAGTATAAAGTGGCTAAGGAAACGAATATCAAATTAATTTAAATTTACAGATTAGTTATATTTTAAATATTGGCGATACTAGTGCCTACCCTATAGTTGCCGCATGAGCTAATGAGTGCCACTAATACAAATCTAAAAAGTAAGGTACTATACTATATTGACCTCTATAATAAGTTTTATGTGTATTTATGACTATCCCCAATAACTTCTAATAATAAAAAAAACAAAGAGAACACGTTAATTTGTTAACAAAAAAAAGAACCGAAAATGTTTACTATCATTAAATATATAAAATAAATAGGACAAATGAATTTAAATGTTTAACATTGTTATAAAAACCTTATATCCTCCATAGTCTGGTATCAAACAACAAATCGTTAGTAGAAAACTTCTTCACCACATATACTTGTATCCAATGACGATCCTTAATATCCAAATATAACCAAAACATCCACAAAAAGTAAAACCAGAAACCAAATACAAAAATCCAACAAAAAAACTCCAAAAACGAAAACTCCAAGTAAAACAAACTCCAAAACGCCAAAAAAAAACCCTAAAATAAAAACAAAGCTAATTAGACACTTTATTACAATGAATTTATTTAAACGTTTATTCTCGGTTGCTAAACCCATTGCCTCCTCAATTCCCAATTGACAGTTGCATCCATCGAAGTAATATTGTCATCTCGTACGGTGCTATGAATCACTAAATCTATTCCATATCAATAAATCTATTTCAACTAGGTTCTTCTCGTAACACCCTGTCACAGTATATAGGTTTATACAACAATCAGTATAGTCACTTGCCGTGAAGTACGTTATGAAAAAATGTTCCATTTTTCCCACTGCGCTTCGAGACCTTGCAGCCGGACGCAAGCGCATAACAGCGTGTGTTATACTGCTCAACATTATTTTTGATACACTGCTCGAAAATAAATAGGACAAATTTGAAATATTTTTCGAAATAAGGAATACTTTTCTACAATTAACGTTTACGAAGCTCTTGACAATTTATCGATAGTTTCATAAATAATTATTACTGTTGTTCTGAAGACTAAATGTATCAGCTTTAATGGATTCATTGAGATTATGTACCTACTATTTTCAACTAAATAATTTTTTCTATATAAACAAAATTTTGGTCTAACAATGGGCTCTACTTTATCTTCATTGGTCTTCTTCTTCTAATGCCTACTCCACTAATGAAGGTTGGCTATAACCACTGCAAATTAGTTTCATTATTAGCGAATATATTTATGGATTTCTAAAGAAATATTGTTTTCACTCAGTTTTGAAAAAAATGTGAAAGCGTTGAATTATATACGTCCCTCTGTCCGTAAACACAACTCCTCAGTCATTAAACCAGATAGAATGACAAATGAGGTGTCGGATGAAAGCTTATAATCCAAGGATGGTACTAAAGGTGAGATATTTGGCAAAGGACTTCCAGTTTTAAAAATGCAATCGGAAATACGGTTTTAAATTCTCCGGGATAGTACAAGCGATATATTATTCGACGCGTCGTAGCAAGAGGAGTCTTCCTTCTTGTAGGTAGGCTTTAAAGACTGTTTCTTCTTCAATATTAGCCTCCTAAATTGTTTAAATTATCGCACCATCTTTTTCTTAGTCTGCAAATACTTCTTCATCCATTTGGTGACTTATCTCGTGCTATTCGTACTATCCTATCCTCTGCCATTCTACTAATGTGTTCGTTCCACTCCAGTTTCCGTTTTGTCACTCATCCATTTATGTCTTCTACATTGCATGATCTTCTTATGTTTTCGCATCTCTCTCTATCCAACAGACTTTTCCCTGATATTCGTCTAAGTATTTTCATCTCGGTTGTTTCTAGTAGTCGTCTCGTTTTAGATGTGTCAGGTCTTGTCTCTGCCGTGTATGTCAATATAGGTCTAATTGCTGCTTTATAGATTCTTGCTTTTGTGTCTTGTCTTAGGTGTTCGTTCTTCCAGATTGTGTCATTAAGAGATCCCAGCGCTTTACTTGCTTTTAAGCTTTGTTGTCGTACTTCCTCTTCAACATCTCCGTAACTGGGTATATCTATTCCCAGATATCTAAACCTTGCTTCCTGCTTTAATATTTTCCCATCAATTTCGATTTTACCTCGTAGTGGGTATTTAGATGTCATACATGTGTTTTTTCTGCTGATATTATCATATATTGATATTGTATTTCTTGGCTGTTGTATTGAAGATGTGTGTTAATCTTTGGAGATTGTTTTCTGTCTTGGCGATTAATGCGGCGTCGTTTGCATAACCTAATATTTGGAGTTTTTTGTTCCCCATTCTGTAACCATGATCTTTACATACTGCTTCTATTGTTTCGTCCATTATTAGATACATTAAAGAGCAGTGGGCTTAACGGGTTCCCTTGTCTGACTCGGCTTTGTACTGGTATAAACTGTGTTAGTTTTCCATTTATCTTTGCCTGTATTCGATTATGGAAATAGATGTTTTCGATGGTTCATATAATATTGATTGGCATGTATCTTCTATACAGTAAGTGTAAGACGTCTTCGACTTGGATGCGATCGAAAGCCTATGTCAGGTAAAACATAGATATGCTGGTTTATTGTACTCGCCCAAGTAGCAATTTTTCGACGCATTGGTTGTCAGTACAAACAAATGCACTGTATATAACGTTGCCACAGTGGACTTTCAGTTGTTTCGGCCAACGACCCCTAACCCGACTGACATTACGATGTTACAACGTTAAGTAATATCTTTAGTTATATGGGCAACTAAGTTATTACTATTGTGACAACTACATATCACAGTTAAGTTTTTTCAAAAATCGCAACTACTTAAAAACGTTATAATGCTAAACTAATTTACGCCCATGGGTTTTCTGGCCGACTAGGTAGTTGTCTCTCACGACCCCAGGGCCTTTACGTATAGTTCTATAGATGTGTGACACGTTTACGGCAACTTCAGGAGCAAAAAAAAGAATTTACTTTATAACCTTACTTTTTTCTTATTATTTTATATTTTATTTTGCTGAAAATTTTCGATTTATTTAACAACCTGTTTATTTGTTTTTTATTAGCTGGTTTCTCCATTGTCCATTGTTTTATCAGTAGATTTGATAAGCTTAAATCTTGGTAACAGCTTTGCTAGACAGGGTTGCCAGGCCAGTTCTTACTCTTTCAGTACTATATCCGTTGCAAGATAATTTGGCTGAAACTCCGACAAAATATGTACTTTTTGTACATATTTTGTCTGAATTCCATCCGAATTATCTTGCAGTGGATAGTAGTTTTGCTTTCAAAAAATCAATAGAAATCAGTAGATTCTTTTTAGGCCCTGTAAATACAATAAAATCTGTGTTAACGGTTACCTGTCAAAATCGCCCGGTTTCATAATCAACTTAAAGTAAACATTTAAGTAAAGTTCACTTTAAAGTTGACATTTACCCATATATGAATTGTGATAAAGTTAGGTACCAACTTACTTAAAATTTAAAAAACTGATTATGAAACCGAGCGTTACAATCATTTTGAAAATTCTCCAAACCAATTATATGAAGATTTCCTTATTTAGGGCCAATTTCTCATATCGAGTTCAACTCCAGTTTAACCTGAACTTCTAGTAAACGTCAGTTTAAAGTCAAAATCGTCTTTCTCAATTCACGTTCAACCGATTGCAGTTTAAACTTGAACGATGCTTGAACGGTGGAATTCGGCCGTTCAAAGATTTCAGAACTCAGTTCAGATGATTCCATGGACTACGCATGCGTTGTATTAACACGAAACGCTGTCATATAATAAATATATCCTATTTTATTATATTAAGCCCAACGATAAATGATAACATTATTTTTGTTTTTATAATATTTATTTATAATTATTAAAATGACTATTTGACTATAAATACTTAAATTTAACTTTATTCAAAAACAGCATAAAAATTGTAGTTCAAAATGGCGACAGTTTTTTACCTTTTGCCATCTATTGGCATTTCTCGAAAGCTGTAGAACGAGCGCTGACATGAACCCACAATGAGAAATGCATTTCAAACAAAACCACAGATCACGGGTGAACCTGGTTCAACTGAACCATAGATTAACGCAGGTATGAGAAATCGACCCTTAGATCTGGTAAAGTCTATTCGGTAGACTTACACCGGTCATGGATTAAGAAAGAAATGAACGAATTTACTGGTCCGCTGTAGATTGACTATCTACACATGGGCGCAGTAATTTTTTATTTGAGGAGGTTCTTATATAAATCAAATAATTTTAAATTTTAGGTGTTTGTATAGCCTCAGAAGCCTAAACGAGATAATTTCATGATTCTTTATAACAGTTCATTATCCGTAGCCAAAAATCAATATACCTATTATTAATTGTTGCATGAATATCAATATAATAAAAATAAAACAAATTATAACTTATAAAAGGTAGAAGGCTAAACGTTGCTGTATTGTTGATGTTTTAATTTAATCTCTAAAATGGTTTTCTATAAAGTCACAACCAATTTAAGTGATATATTGACGTTGGATGTTTTTAAATTAAAGTCAATTGACGCGTGTAAAAAGCAATTATATGACATTGTAAACTAATTTTAGCTTGTTTTATTTTTTTTTCAGATCGCATGTTTTCTATGTTAGTCATGTATATTTTATAGTTTATATGTATAATGGGGTATTTTTCCCGTAAATAAAAATTATTAAAAACAATATTATAATATTACGTATGTACCTACAATATCTACAAATAGTTTCGATTTCAAACAAATCACACCTACTAAAATGATCACGCCTTGAAAAGGATCCGGTAATCCTACAGCAGGGCATTATGTAAACATCAAATATTTAAGTAAAATGCTAAATATTATTAAGTCAATATACGTACCAATTTTTTTTACTAAAATGATTTAGTCGTTATTGTTCACACTATCATCGCCATCGCTGTCATCATCATCGCTGTCGTCACCGTTAATTGTTATTATGATTGGGCTTATTTCGTTAATTTTATTTTCACGAATCCACCAATCTTCAATTAATTTTTCGCACTTGTATATACAGTTCCGCCATACTTCTGGAGTTGCAATTGAAAGTGCTTCTCGACAAGTTTCCCAAACCGCTTCGTCTGTATACCCATTAGGCCCAATATGGTTGTCGTAATATTGTTTTGCTATTCCCCATATATATTCGATGGGATTAAACTGGCAGTGGTATGGTGGAAGACGTAAAACTTGATGCCCGTAACTTTCAATAACCTGATCCACCACAAAGATTTTTGGTTTTGCATGTTCTTTTGCCAAACATAACAACTCAGACTTTAATATATGCTGTGGAATAGGGTGTCCCGAAAAGATTGGTCATAAATTATACCACAGATTCTGGGGTGAAAAATAGGTTGATTGAACCTCACTTACCTATATACAATAGTGCACACAAAAAGAGTTACAGCCCTTTGAAGTTACAAAATGAAAATCGATTTTTTTTCATATATCGAAAACTCCTAGAGGTTTTTTTATTGATAATGGACATGAAGAATTTTTATCGCAGCAACATCTTAAAAAAAAATTATAGTGAAATTTGTGCACCCCATAAATATTTTATGGGGGTTTTGTTCCCTTAAACCCCCCAAACTTTTATGTACGTTCCAATTAAATTATTATTGTGGCACCATTAGTTAAACACAATATTTTTAAAACTTTTTTGCCTCTTAGTACTTTTTTGATAAGCCAGTGTTTATCGAGATATTTTGAATATTTGTCGAATCCACCACATATTTGTATATGGTTAAGTATGATTATAGACACCTGTTAATAATCTGAAAATTTATTTATAACTTAAATTTTTTGGTATATTTTGAAAAAGAAGCCACATCTCGATAAAAGTTGACTTATCAAAAAAAGACTAAGAGGCAAAAAAGTTTTAAAAACACTGTGTGTAACTAATGGTACCACAATAATAGTTTAATTGGAACGTACACAAACATTTGGGGGGTTTAAAGGAACAAAAGCCCCATAAATTTTTTATGTAAATATAGTAAAAAAGAAGCCGCATCTCGATAAAAACTGGCTTATTGAAAAAATACTAAGAGGCAAAAAAGTTTTAAAAACGTTGTGTTCAACTAATGGTACCACAATAATTAATTAATTGGAACGTACACAAAAGTTTGGGGGGTTTAAGGGAACAAAATCCCCATAATTTTTTTATGGGGTGGAGAAATTTCACTATAATTTTGTTTTAAGGTGGTCCTGCCATAAGAATGATACATGTCCGTTTTCAATAAAAAATCTCTGAGAGTTTTCGATATATTGAAAAAAATCAATTTTCATTTTGTAACTTCAAAGAGCTGTAACTTTTTTTATGAGCACATTTGTACTAAGGTAAGTTAGGTTCAACCGAATTATTTTTGACCCCAGAATGTGTGGTATATTTTATGACCATTCTTTTCGGGACACCCTGTATATGCGTTCATTTGTTAGCCATTCTTTAATCTTATCTACATTCCACGAATTTGTTGGACTTTTGTTTAGTATTTCTGAATGATAAGGCGCATTGTCTAAAATAATTACGCTGGGCTCACTTAATCCGGGAAGAAGTTTTTCACGCAACCATTTCACAAACATTTCCGTGATCATATTGTCATGATAGTCACTGTTTTTTGATGTAGACGAAAATATTAAATCAGCACCTTCTATAAAGCCTGTCTTCCCTCCCGCGTGCAGAATTATATGTCGCTTCTCTTCTCCACTAGTATGCTTGATCGATTTTATGTTGTCATCTTGCCATATTCTTCTTTAAATTTGTTATATTTTCTCAGAAACTCAATTCTCTTGTGTACAACAGAACTTCTTTCACAAAGCGCTTTTCTGTTATCCTCTTTTTTAAATTTGAATCCTATGTTATGTAGGACTTGCCATAAACTTGTTCTGCCGATGTCACCAAATTTCCTCTCTTTTAACTTAAGTAAAATTGTATCTAAAGTCACATGTTCCTTATTTGCACGCATTTGATATATGATATTACGAATTTGAAATTTTCGTCCTTCGAACATATCGTTCGTTTTTAATAACAGGCGAGTATGGTGGTGATCGTTTCCCGGCACTTCACTATTCTCGTTTTTAATTGTAGATCTTAATTTTGATTCGCTAATTCCTAAAGCATCGCACACGCGTTGTTGTACAGACGTTACCGATTTTAAAGGACCACCATTGTTTTTTTCCGCAATAAAGTACTTATGTAGGTTACAAATTAGAGTATCTACATCTAAAACACGTCTTGGCATTTTCGGTTAAACAGCACGAACAGATTCTCACAAAATTAACAATATAAGGCGTTACCAATTCGACAGAATAAATTCAACTGGAAGATAACAAATGTCCTTATAGTTTCTTATAGCATTCCTGATTTGTTTGTCGACCCATTTAGTTAAATTACCTATTAAAATTGCATTAGTTTGTCATACTTTCTCTAATTTGGTTTTGCACCTATTTGGGTAGTTAAGTACTTTCACTTGAATAAGTAAAATGCCAAGACAGTTACCGTAATTAAAATAGGTCAAAAAGTGAGCTTTATTTTGTTACTATACAGTATGGTGCAAATGAAAGGAATAAATTCGTTATTTCGTAAACCGGCGACTTTAAGGAAAAATCCTGAAACAGGTCGATTTTTATTTTTAAATTATGATATTTTGCCATAAATGTCATACTAGTAACGTCATCCATATGGGCGTGATGAAGTAATCGATGATTTTTTTAAATGAGAATAGGGGTCGTGTGCTAGCTCATTTGGAAGATCATTCAATTCTCTATTTATTAATATAAACATTTACATAATTGTTTATACAGGGCGCCCAAAAAATTTTTTTAATTTAAATTATTTGACAAAAAAAGAAGAATCTATATAATTTATTTAATTTAAAATACATTTTATTGCTGTTAGAAATCAGTAAAAAAATGTTTATATCACAAATAAACATTGTTTTTCGCTTAAATTAAATGTTCAAACTTCCTAAGAAACAGGTGGCTGGCGGGAGCTGGCTTGAACATTGAATTTAATCGAAAAGCAATGTTTATTTTTGAAATAAACATTTTTTCTGTTTCTGGGCAACAGTAAAATGTATTTTGAATTAAATAAACTACATACATTCTTCTTTTTTGTCAAATAATTTCATTAAAAATTTTTTTGCACGCCCTGTACAAATAATTGTGTAAATGTTTATATGACTAAATAGTGAATTTAATGACCTTTCAAATGAGCTAGCACTCGACCCCTATTCTCATTTAAAAAAATCATCGATTACGTCATCACCCCCAGATGGATGACGACACTAGTATGATATATATGCCAAAATATCATATGTTGAATGGGTTTATTGACAGATTTTAAAACACATTGTAGGTATACCCCCAAAATATATTTTATTACTATTCCTTTCTTTTATCTGTTTCAATAGTTTATTAATGTTTCTTCACTGCTTATATCAATAATACATAGTCTCAATTTACAATCAATTACTTTCAACTGAATTTTAATCCCTTCCTTTCTTTTCTTTTCTACTCTAATTCTCACCCTTTAATTTATATCTCAATTTCATGTACCTACATTGTTGTCTATCAATTCACATTTATTACTGTTATTACTATATGACTGCTAATATACCCTTTTAGCTACAATTTTTAAGCTTTCCGATGTTTCATCCTTTTTACGACCACTACTCCTCTCATTAAAACATCAAGGAGTATTGACTTTAGCAATTTAGGTTACAGCTGCACGTCCACATCTAACATATATATTAGATATCGACCCGTTTTGATCCAAACGTTGTTAGTCTTACACTAACACATACACTAATAAATAGAAGTCTTTAATAAATATAAATAAAAACAAAAATCTTTTAATAAATAGAAATAAAAATCTTTAAAACCATCACATTTTAAAAAAATTGTATATATGGCATTCACTTTAGTCTACTTCACAAACAAAATAACAGGTACAGATTTGTTGGTTGTCTTTCACCAACTATCTCTTCACCCTCAAAAATTCCCAAATTCCATAAACTTGTTTACCTTTGCAACATTCTCCGTATATTCCACCATATCCCGTTAGCATAACTTAAGCAGATATATCATGTTAATGAATACTGAGGTAGTACCTCCTTGTAACTGAATCATTTAGTTACTTGTAACCGTTGACCTGAAGATGCTCTGCATACTTTAGAGAGCGAAACCGGTCGTCGGAAGTTACAATACATGATTGAGAGTACGTCTGTCTTTTACTTCATTCAAAATATCATAATTTAAAAACAAAAATCGACCTGTTTCGGGATTTTCCCTAATGTCATCGGTTTACGAAATAAAGAATTTATTCCTTTCATTTGCACCATACTGTATATACGAGTAGTTGCAAAATTTACTGAATGCATTAACATTATTTAGTGGTGGCCGCATATCGAAATAACTACTCTGTGATAGACCACATAACGAATTAGTTACTCTGCGGTAGACCGCATATTGGATGGTAGACCGCATATCGAATCGGCACTAATCTATATATTTTTTCGTATTTAAAATATTACTTGCGGGTAAATCCTAATTGTTCTTTTAGTCAAGGAAGTCTCTTCGCATCTGCTCGGGAAAATGTTCTAGTCAGGTGTTTTGCATAATCTTACTCCTAAGTTAGTATTAAGTTTTTGCTAAGAAAGGTATTTCTAACAAGGGTGCATTGTATTTTATTATTTATCTTATTATTTTTCCTTAAATTGTCCTGTTTATTAAATTTTAATCAAAAAATTACTAAAAATTCAATAATTAAATAGATATTGGCCCTCTACGCACCCGAGGTCTACGCTTATGTTACTGGTATACCTAAAATATTACAATCGACCTGCCGATTCGTTTGTTTCTTTATTAATCCGTGACCGGTGTATCCCTACCGAATAGAGTTTATTTACCAGTTTCATTTCTCTGTCCATCTATTACCATCATCTACGTCCTGAATCTTATTTTCGGTAATGACATTGGGAAATTGTAACAAAATGTCTGAAAATTAATTTAGAAATGGGGTGAATACTATTAAAAAGCAAATTTTATTTTAGTGATAACAAAATATTGAAATATACCAAATATCTAATAAAAAACATTGCCTACTAGAATTTTTTAAATAATATCAAAAATATACCAAAACACTAGATATCTACTAAATGTGGCAACGCTGTTAAGGAGAATGATGCACTTCATTGCACTGATCACATGACCTCTGTCACCCAATAAGAGGGTGCGTTCTAAAGTGGTTGGGATAGTCGGTCCAGGGCGTAGATTCCGTGCACTGTAGATATCTACAGTCGCTTTCTGTCGATGGCAATTGTCATAAAAATATTTGAATTTTTAGTTTTAATTCAAATATTTTCTTGTTTTACTAAGTGTCACTTCAGCATCAATTAGAGTATAACCTAGCAAAACTAGAAAATAATTCAATTAAAGCTAAAAATTCAAATATTTTCATGACACGTGACATCGATAGAAGGCGACTGTAGATATCTACAGTGCACGGAATCCAGGCCCAGGCCATGTTTGGTCGGCGATTGGACTTCTCGGTTGTCTCATCCGTCTAAGGTTGGTAATAAGGTATATTTTAAGTAATATTGGTAATGTTGTTTAATGCACCATTTTGGTTTTTTTGGGATGTAAAGAAAATAAAAACACAAAATATAAAAAATTCAGGCATTTTCTAGTACCTTTAAAAGCACCATCAATACATTAAATTTATACAAAACATCTTTAACATAAATTCTGGCTTTTATATTAAAATTAGATTTTTTAAATTTACATATTTTTTGTTAAAAAGGTGATAAAAATGAGCGCGTGTGTTTTTTAAAGGTGGAATATCCATATTTGACGGTAATCTGAGATGCGTTTATAAATTTCACATCAGGTAATTTTGTTTAAGTCCTTATTTATGTATTTATATAAATTTAAATACCTGATATGATGTCAAAATAGTTTACTTTTTATATAGGTAAAAAAAACATAACCAATCCGACTCTTTGAGCAACCATTGCACGCAGTCACTTTTTATGGTCGCTTCAGTTGTCTTATGCAACGCTTAAGGTTGCCTAGGCAACGTCAAGACAACTCAAAAATCGTCCACCAAATTAGTGCAGAATTGGGTCGTCTTCTAGGCAATAACAACGTTGTAACAAAACGTTGCCACGCGGTAGACAACGTTGTCGTGTCGACAAATTGCTACTTGGGCGATGGCCTTTTCTGTGATTTGTCTTAGTACAGAAATAAATAGTACAATACTGGCGTCTACGCTACAAACGCATTCAATATGCTAAGGAAAATGTGGTCTTCACATCAGATGACAATTAAAACCGAAAGACTATTCAACAGCAACGTGAAGACTGTATTACTATATGGAACAGAAACTTGGAAAGTGTCAAGAAAATGTATTGGACAGATGCAGGTATTCATAAATAAATGCCTAAGGAAGATTCTTAACATTTACTGGCCAAACCGTATATCAAACCAAGAGCTATGGACAAGAACTAACCAGAAACCTATGTATATCTAAGATAATATGCAAAAGGAAATGGAGTTGGATGAAGCACACACTAAGGAGACCTGACACAGACATAGCGAGGCAAGCCCTAGAATATACACCACATGGAAAGAGAAGACCAGGTAGACCCGTAGAAATGTGGAAAAGAAGTGTTGAAAAAGAAATTAATGCTATAGGGCTTTTCATTGATTGTCATTTGCTTCGAGCTGCTGTCATATGTTGTATAATCTGTGTATAATACTAATATACACAGAGATATGTCAACAATAGATCAGGCTAGTCATATGCCACTCAATGCATCGGGGTGTAACGCTGATATCAAGTACGGTGGTCTAGCTATCTTTGTCTGTCGTGCGAGTGTGAGCGTATCTACCAAGAGGTGGGAGTAATGGAACGACAGTTACACAGAGGCGGCAGCCATCATATGCTAGAGAGAGAAAGCTGAGCGCCAGTAGAGAGAGAAAGATAGACCACCAACCCGAACTGTTCTGCGTTACTCTATTTTTCGAATTGGCCTAATCTATTCTGTTATATCTATGAATATACACGGATTATACGACATATGACAGAAGCTCGAAACAAATGACTGAATGAAAAGCCCTATTGGGAAAACCTGGACAGAAATAAAGATCAGTGCAAAGGATAAGACAGAATAGAGGCAGACAGTTGACGCCCTATGCTCCGCATGGAGTGAAGAGGAATAAGTAATTAAGTAAGTACTGGCATCTACGCAGGATCTTCCAGATCTGAATCCTTGTGAGAAATCTAAAAAACGAAGTACTGATGTCTTGTCAAGAGCTAATGAGAAAACTAATAAGAGGACTTTTCTATAGAGGAAAAAAATAATAATACATTCGAATTATAAATTATATTTTGAGGATTTCAATTTTACAATACCAATTTTATTTTTTACAGATATATTCCCTACAAGCATTTCAAATTCATCCTTAAAATAAAGTTTAATAGGTACATAAAATTAACTTATAAATTTCTGTTCTGAAAAGAAGATACCGACTATATACCTACTCAGATCTATATCTACTCAGCATCATATTGAGAAATCACAGAATCGTAAATATACAGTAATGAGCACTCACACTAATAACCGGCAAAATAACGCAAAAGATGGAAAACATATTAACTTGTGAGATAAAAAGAGATGAAACTGGTAGAAGTGGAACTTATCGCTATAAACGAATAAATTAACATAACCTTGGATAAGAGTTTTAACCTGCTAACTCCATTTTTCACTTTGAGTGATATTGGGCTAGTTTCTGGGTCCGTGTATTTTCATACTCCACCCCACAAACCCGCTGACACCAATGTAATTTAGAAATAGCTATCTCTAAACTACAGTGGAACCAGCGGGCTTGTGGGACATGGTATGAAGGTACACAGACCTAGAAACTACCCCAATATCACTCACAGTGAAAAATGGAGTTAGCAGGTTAACACTCTTAGCCGACGATAACATTACATAATTTCCCACCTTTAGATCTCTGTGACAGGAGTATTTTATAAAATTCTCCTGGCACAGTGACAGTTCTCATACTCATCTGATACCTCTAAAGGTGGGAAACTATGTAATGTAATGTTAATTTATATGTTTATATTGATAATTTCTCTCAGTTTCATCTGTTTTTATTTCAGAATGCATCCCATGTTTCCCATCTTTGGCGTTATATCCCATATTTTGCCAGTTATTAGCATGCTCATCACTGCATATTGGACTTTTTACACATAGTATCTTAGAATCCCTTGGAAGTAAATAATAAATCATGTACCTAGTTTTATTTTCATCAATAAATTCATGAAAGTATGACTGATGTTGAAAATTCATTTGACATACTGGCAAATAATTGTAATTCCTTCAGAGGAGATGTCCCTAGAAAGAATAACATATGTTTTATATTAAAATATATTAAAATCATATTGATTAGCAGAATAAATAGAGTTTTTAGGTTTAATTCTTCTCATTCACATAATTTAATACCAGATAATGTCGTCCTACTTCCATATGCTAATGACCTAGTTTTTTATATAACAGCCTAAACCCCATTTTGGACTCCATTCACATTAACCAATATTATCAGATATTCATGAATAGTGTCACCACAATCTTCTTTAACAACATACTATTCTTTCATAGATCTGGTCGTTATCACAATATAATCCCATATATACCAAAAATTCATGCTCGAGTGAGAAATTGGAAAGCCAAGCAAAGGATAGGAAAGAGTGGAAGCTGATTCTGGAACAGGCCAAGACGCACCATGGGCTGTAGAGCCAAGGCTGATACCTAAAAATGAACTCAAATATTTAGTGGTCTTTTTGTCCCGCAATCTTAACTAGAATAAGCATATTGAAAATATAATTGGAAAAGCTATTAAAGGCATGGCTGTGCTGCCTAGTAAGACCCATATAGATTTTTGAAGCATCTTTATGAAACCAGCATGTAAACAATTATTATAGATTTAAAAATTAGACTCACTATGGATAGGGTAGTAAGATGATACAACGAATGCAGAGGTAACCGTCTATATTTGTTATCAATGGTTTCTAGGAACATGGTTCTTCGAAACAGATGTCAATGATTTTTAGAGTTTAGATAAAGACAGTTATGTACCAAATTCATGAAAAAAATTTACACTTTCTCAGAATCATCCAACAATTAATTTGAAACATATACTCATACCGTCAATTATATATGTCATAGATTCCCTTAAGGCACTTTGCCACTGGTTGTAACTTCTCAATAGATGTGCCTACAGAATTACAAAATTATCATTCCAGTTTAAGAAAGAACACACCTTCAACTTGAATGTTTAATCTCAAGACATATTTCGTTTATTTTATTTTGCGTTGTTTTGCAACCCGCTTTTCAGTATTTCTGCAAAGGCCTGCTCCTCAAGATGTAAAGTGCACATTTAAAAGTTAATGTAACAATATTGAGGACTGTTCATAGAAAGTTTATCACATTGAACAATTTCTTTTCATTCTGCAAACCTAAAACGACAGCAGGTCAAAAATGATGTCAATGATATTAAATAGAATTTACGTTCTTACCGATTTTCATCCATGGGCAACAGGAAGAAACTCAAATTTTTATGGTGCCTGGAATTTTGCCACATAAATAAACACACATTGCCTTTGGGTTAAATTCATCATAATCCCAATTCAAAATCACCAACCTTCTTAGAAAACTGGAGAAATACCACAGTAATGCACATTAAATTCGAAGTATACCAACTTAACAATTGCAAAATATGAGAAAACAATAATAAATAACTCTAAATAAACAATTGTTTGTTTATAAGGTTATGTTTGGAATAAACATACATAAATAAACCAGATCTACTCACTGTTGCCAAATGTCACCAATTTAGATAGTTACTTGTGATTAATTGTTTGAATACATTCAATCAATAATTAGAAAATATTATTTTTCAAATTTTATACAAGTGTGTACGTAAAGGATTTTACCATTTATGAATTTAATTTTTAGCTTTTTGAAAAAAATCGATAATCATAATTATTTTATTATAATTTTGGAATATTCTTTATCGGAATATTTTAAATCTTGCAACAGCAACATTTTCCTCCTAGTCTACTGCGCAGTCTGCTAGGAGTTTCTGCAAGCGCAGGAACCGCATAAAAACTAGAGTGAACTAACTGATTCGTATAAGCAAAAAAACTGTGACCCTGTTATAATATCATAAATATTTCAATAAGTTGTTACTGATTTTATTTAAACAGGCTTTTACCACTTATAACATAGCCTAGAAGTTAGCTTGCAATGTCATCTACATTTTAGGAGGCTTAGCAACAAATCAAGAATAAACCCTTAGCCAACGGGCTTCAATAAACACTAAATAAAATTAAGACACTGCTTGTCTGTCTCTCAATACATAAAGAATCTAATCATTGCATGAATTACTTACAGCTTAAGCCTATCGGGGTTTTTACTACGGTCAATCACGCTACGATCTCCTATGGAGATTCTCTACTAAGTACAAATAATACTCCCTATAGACTTCATATACGGCGCTAGAAAAATAGAAGACCCACATAAGTAAACTGGGTTGATAGACCTTAAGATCGAACCAAAATTAATCGAAAATTATTCATACCTGCCTAGCGTGCGAAGTGACTACGTCTTTGAATAAATAATCCCTTGTCGGCTTGGGCTAAACACTAAAATATCCAATACACACTTCACCTATTATCTAGCCCAGAGTTTCTCAATCTGTGGTACATGTACCACTGGTGGTACATATCATTATTTGCGGTGGTACACAAAACACAGAAAAAATTAAAATACTAGTACTTAGTAAGTATTGATATTACAATTTAAAAATATAGGTGGTACCAAAAATAATAAAAATAACTGTAGGTGGTACATCACTCAAAAAGGTTGAGAAACGCTGATCTAGCCCCACTATGTGTAATAGGTAAATTTATCCAGGAAAGCCAGGTGCCTCAAAATAATTAGCATAAAAATTTTAATGTTGTTCTGAAGCTATTTTCTTGTGGCATTTTTACAATTTTAACTATTTATAATGGGAAATAAGCCACAATATTATTAAAAAATGATTTTTATTAACGTTTCGACGCCCAAATTGGGTGCCGTTGTCAAAATACAAAATACTATTAACATAAACAAAAATGTTGTTGCTTAGTAAAAAAATTCTTCTAATAATTTATTTAATTTGACTCATTTATATCGGCAATTCAGATACATATGATACATTTTAAAGTAGAAGACTTTAAAATGATATTGCCACTATTTATGAGTTGCGTTCCTGGGACGACTTTACTGAAAGTTAGTTCATTCGATTACATGAAATCAACCCCAACTCAAGAATATCCGTCACAAAAGAATCATAGCATGTGATCTGTCTTTAAAAAGACAACCACATGCAACGGTGACATTAAAATTCTCGCGTTAGAGATCTCATAGTAAATCACGCGGGAAAACCAGGAAAAACCTCGAGATACTATCCCGACATCGTAAGTATTTGGTCTTACATTTAATTTACTCTCAAAATTAATACCAAATTCTGACTTTACTAATTTTGTTTAAATTATAAATAATATCAATAATACATGGATATATAAGTAATACTAAAATATAAAATATGTACTAACTCGACTATTGACTCACTAATTGTGGTATTTTCTTTCTATTGACTTCCTCTTTCAGTATGGGTATCCACATCCTACTGAATTCCACCGAGGAGCTTGCGACACAATTGGTTTCGTTTAGCATAATTAGAGCCGCTTCTTTGATTTTTCTCTTTTCACTATCTGTTTCTTTCAGGACTATACTTGAGTCTCTCCACTGAACTCTATGTTCATTATCCCATGCGTGTTGACATATTTGAGATGTATCAAATTCTCTACTTTTAATATAAGATTGATGTTCACTTATTCTAACGTTTAATGGTCTTGATGTTTCACCTATATAAAACTGTTCGCATTCACAAGGTATTTTATAAATACAATTCTTTATCCTTTCTTGTTCATTGTTAGGTTTAGTTTTAGATAGAATATATCTCAATGTGTTGGTTGTTTTGAATTTTGTTGAAATGTTGAATTTATTTCCTATTGTTTTAAGTTTCTCGGATGGTCCTTTTATGTATGGTATTGATATTTTCCTCGTATTATTTCTTGTGAATGTTGTAGGATCCCGTTCTAAGTTGTTCTGATCCATTCGATCCAATCTTGACAATTCCTTATTTATAAACGATATGGGATAATCATTTTTTAATAAAACAGATGTTAACAATTGTTTTTCTTCTAAAAATGAATTTTCGTTAGAACAAGTAATTTTGGCTCTATCATATAAGGATTTTATGATTCCCTTTTTAACGTTGATGTTGTGATTTGATTTGTAATTGAGATATCTGTTGGTATGTGTTGGTTTTCTATACACTTGAGTCTCATATCCAGTATCCTTCTTTGAGACTAAAACATCGAGGAAAGTTAGGGTGTTATTATATTCCTTTTCCATTGTAAATTTTATTGTCTCTTCTTGATCGTTTATAATATTCAGGAATATATCTAACAATTCTGATCTATGAGGCCATATTGAAAACACACTGTATGGTAGAGATATGTAGATGATGTGTTTTCAATATGGCCTCATAGATCAGAATTGTTAGATACATTCCTGAATATTATAAACGATCAAGAAGAGACAATAAAATTTACAATGGAAAATGAATATAATAACACCCTGCCTTTCCTCGATGTTTTAGTCTCAAAGAAGGATACTGGATATGAGACTCAAGTGTATAGAAAACCAACACATACCAACAGATATCTCAATTACAAATCAAATCACAACATCAACGTTAAAAAGGGAATCATAAAATCATAAAATCCTTATATGATAGAGCCAAAATTACTTGTTCTAACGAAAATTCATTTTTAGAAGAAAAACAATTCTTAACATCTGTTTTATTAAAAAATGATTATCCTTTATCGTTTATAAATAAGGAATTGTCAAGATTGGATCGAATGGAACAGAACAAGATAGAACGGGATCCTACAACATTCACAAGAAATAATACGAGGAAAATATCAATACCATACATAAAAGGACTATCCGAGAAACTTAAAACAATAGGAAATAAATTCAACATTTCAACAACATTCAAAACAACCAACACATTGAGATCTATTCTATCTAAAACTAAACCTAACAATGAACAAGAAAGGACAAAGAATTGTATTTATAAAATACCTTGTGAATGCGAACAGTTTTATATAGGTGAAACATCAAGACCATTAAACGTTAGAATAAATGAACATCATTCTTATATTAAAAATAGAGAATTTGATACATCTCAAATATGTCAACACGCATGGGATAATGAACATAGAGTTCAGTGGAGAGATTCAAGTATAGTCCTGAAAGAAACAGATAGTAAAAAGAGAAAAATCAAAGAAGCGGCTCTAATTATGCTAAACGAAACCAATTGTGTCGCAAGCTCCTCGGTGGAATGCAGTAGGATGTGGATACCCATACTGAAAGAGGAAGTCAATAGAAAGAAAATATCACAATTAGTGAGTCGATAGTCGAGTTAGTACATATTTTATATTTTAGTATTACTTATATATCCATGTATTATTGCTATTATTTATAATTTAAACAAAATTAGTAAAGTCAGAATTTGGTATTAATTTTGAGAGTAAATTAAATGTAAGACCAAATACTTACGATGTCGGGATAGTATCTCGAGGTTTTTCCTGGTTTTCCCGCGTGATTTACTATGAGATCTCTAACGCGAGAATTTTAATGTCACCGTTGCATGTGGTTGTCTTTTTAAAGACAGATCACATGCTATGATTCTTTTGTGACGGATATTCTTGAGTTGGCGTTGATTTCATGTAATCGAATGAACTATCTTTCAGTAAAGTCGTCCCAGGAACGCAACTCATAAATATTGGCAATATCATTTTAAAGTCTTCTACTTTAAAATGTATCATATGTATCTGAATTGCCGATATAAATGAGTCAAATTAAATAAATTATTAGAAGAATTTTTTTACTAAGCAACAACATTTTTGTTTATGTTAATAGTATTTTGTATTTTGACAACGGCACCCGATTTGGGCGTCGAAACGTTAATAAAAATCATTTTTTAATAATATTGTGGCTTATTTCCCATTATAAATAGTTAAAATTATAAAAATTTTCGCTGTGTCTAGGTATGATATTATAATATATATACAGGGTGGTGAATCGGAAAACGGGCCATAGGAAACTCAATGTAAAATTTTAAACTGTTGAATTCCTGCTTCCCTAATTATGTTACATCAAAAGTCATGAGAAGTTATTTGTAGAGGATTGAAATCTGTATTAAAACAGAAGTTACAATCGTTCTACGATTTAAACACATTCCAAAATTTTGAAGAATATAATGTATTTACCGCAGTAGGTATGTGTGGGCATGTTAGGCCACACGTTACTATTTAACTGACAGTGAGCACATTATTGACTGAAGAAAATATCTTTATTATTAATACTTTCTCCTCAACTGAGGGTATCTGATCAACTTTATTGTGTTTTAAACAATAAATGATAAAATAAATAAAGAAATTGACAGTTCAAATTGTTAAAATAATAAATTCATTGTCACCGAATGCAATCTTATACACATTATTGCACTGTGTGTGGCGTAACTTTGGCGTATTTCTCTGAAAATTGTATTATATTTTTACAAAATTTTGAATAATTATTGTTCGTAGAACAATATTAACAGTTGTTTTCAATACAGATTTCAATTCTCTACAAATAGTTTCTTATGACTTTTGATGTAAAATAATTAGGGAAGCAGGAATTCAACAGTTTAGATTTTTACATTGAGTTTCCTATGGCCCGTGTTCCAATTCACCACCCGGTATAATATATAATATATATTTTTTTAGGATTAAAAAAATATGGTATTATAATATCACCCTGTACAAAAGATGTTTAAAACTCATTCAAAGTCATTAATCCATGTAGTATCTGTTCTTGGATTCAATAACCGCAAGTAACATTGAAATGTCATGTTTTGTTATTATTTAAATTTGTATATAAACATTAACTCGGTCGAGAAAGGAGATTATGATTATCGATGTAGTTGGAAGGTATTCACGTATAGGATAGGTCAAGTTAATATTGTAAACAACTTATGTAGTGAATCATCGGCTTCGAATTAAATATAATGTTATCGGAAAACCTGAGTTTTAATTAATTGGGACCAGAAGGCATAACATCACACTATTTAATACATGGCTGATCCTGCAGACTAGAGGAGGTCTTCTGAAAGGAGCAGAGATGGCGGCACCAGCTTGGAAACGAAGACGGCGAAAACTGACCAGGACCCAGGAAGAATACAGGAACCGAACCCAGTGAAAAGACAAAGTGGAAATAAAATGTAAGTAAGAATGTCTATCTTTATTAAAAATGCTTCCCTCGTTTTATATTATTATTGAAAATGGAATATTTATCTTTGCTATTTTTGAATAATTTATGAAGTATCGATTTTTTTTAAGAATATCTAAAAATTTTGAAACATGAAGTGATTTTTTGAAGTGAATATTTTTATCAAAGTTTATTATATATGTTATTATTGAATTTTTATTGAATTTTGAATTTTTATTGAATTTATTTGAAAAATCTCTATCCGTTTTCGATTTTTAGTCCGGTTATTTTTGAATATTTTATGGAATATCGAATTTTTTCCAAAAATTTCTATCGAAGTTTGAGATATAAACGTATTTTGAATATTTTTATCTAACTTTTGCATATGCTATTTTTTTATTGACGAATATGTATACTATTATTGAATTTTTATTAGCCAGTTGTTTTTATTATTGATATTTATTGATTCTATAGATACATTTTCATCGATTTTGTGTTAAATTTTGTATGATATATATATATATATATATATATATATATATATATATATATATATATATATATATATATATATATATATATATATATATATATATCGGTTTTAAAACGTTCTCCTACGTCTTCCGATGCCTAGTCGCCATTCACTTCGGTCCATCCAAAGGGCTTCATCCAATTCTCTTTCTCTCATTTCTCGATTTATGCCTTCTCTCCAACTAAGGCGGGGTCTTCCTCTTTTTCGTCTACCATGAGGGGTCCACGTTAGGATTTGTTTCGGGAGTCGTTCTTCGGACATTCTTTGTACGTGTCCATACCATCTAAGCTGTTTGGTACTAATGTCATCTACTATTGTGTGTTTCACATTCATTATTTCCCTAATTCTGTTGTTGGTTACCCTTTCTAATCTTGATTTTCCTGCTGAGCGCCTCCAGAAATCCATTTCTGTTGCTTCAAGTTTTCTCTTGTATCTTTCTTTTATTTGCCATACTTCACTGCTGTAAGTGATTATACTCTTAACAATTGTATTGTATATTCTATGTTTGTTGTTGTTTGATATTGACTGGTCCCACAGGATGCTATTGAGAAGAGTAATTGCTTTTCTTCCCTGGTTGTTTCTTTCTTCTATCGTCCGGTCTACGTTTCCTTCTTGTGTGATGGTCATACCCAGGTATTTATATGCGTCGCAATGTTTAATAATTTCGCCATTCCCCAGTGTAAGGTCCTGCTGTGTCCCACCGATACACATATATTCGGTCTTCTTTATGTTTATTTCCAAACCGCCTTTTTTGTACTCCTCTATTAATTTCCTTGTCATATATTCTATATCATCGTAGTCTTGCGCTAGTACAAGTTGGTCGTCTGCAAATGACAAAGTGTATATTGTATTGTTGTTGATCGGTAATCCCATGTTTTTGCATTTGCGTTTCCAAAGTTTTAGAGTTTGCTCGAGGTAGATCTTAAATAATGTCGGTGAAAGGCAGCACCCTTGTTTTAGGCCTTTGCTAATTTGGAATCCTCTCGATAGCCTGCTTCCAACTTTCACCCTTGCTGCAGTTTTGGTATACAATTGTTTCGTCGCTGTTATTAAATTTGCGCTTATATTGGTTTTCTCTAATGCTTCCCATAGTTTGTTTTGTGGGATGCTATCATACGCTTTTCTTAAGTCCACATATAACAGATGCACCTCCTGGTTGACGGCCAGTTTCTTCTCAATAATCTGTGTAATACAAAACAGATGGTCAACCGTTGATCTCCCTGCCCTGAATCCTGCCTGTTCTTCAGCTTCTATATCTTTATATTCGTTTTCGATTTTATTTTTAATCAGTTTTCCGTATATTCGTCTGATCGAGTTCGTTACAGCGATGCCTCTGTAGTTGTCACATTGATCCCGTCTGCCTTTTTTATGTATGGTGGATATCCATGATGTCTTCCATTCTTCTGGGAGTTCCGCTCCGTTGATGCATCTTTGAAAGAGTTTAGCCAGGTTTTCATATAATTTTGTTGTGCCATATTTTATTAGTTCAGCTGGTATGTTCCCTGGTCCTGGTGCTTTGTTATTTTTTAAAGACTTACATACTTCTTCTACTTCTTTTGTTGTTACTCGTAATGGTGAGGCTAAGATATTTACATTGCTGGTATCACTGTTATTTAAAAATTCCGCTCTGTCCTCATTTAGGAGTTTTTCAAAATATTCGTCCCATTGATCCGGTGTGATTGCTGATATTATATCTCTTTTCTTTTCCTGTCGTAGCGATTTTAATACTTTCCAACTTTCTGTACTTCTCCGTCCTCCTAAATGTGTGTTAATCATGTTACACTTTTGCTCCCAAGCCTCATTCTTCTTTTGGCATATCATTTTTCGCACTTTAGCTTGGACCCTCTTGTATTCTACCTTATCGGCGTCGGTCCTTGTGTTCAGAAATTTTTTATACTTCTCTCTTTTATTTTTAATCTCTTGTTCTATTTCTTCGTCCCACCAATACGGAGTTTTTCTGTGGTTTATTATTTGGAGTCCGAGGGCCTCTGTTGCTGCTTCCTGAAGACATGTTTTTATATAATGATAATGCTCTTCATTGCTGGTAAATTGCATGGTTTCTAACTTTTTATCTAGTCTGCTCCTGTATAAATCCCTCACGCTTTCTTGTTCTAAGCTGTTTAGGTTGTATTTCTTTTCTGTTAATTTTTCTATTTCCGCTGCAGCTTCTTTTAAATCTCTTGCTCTATCTACTCCTATTGTGAGCTTTGTTTTTAATAGATGGTGGTCACTGCCGCAAGTGGCTCCTCTATATACCCGCACATCCTGTACAATCAATTTAGTCTTTTGTCTTATGATTGTATAATCTATGATTGATTTCAGCCCTCGGGTATTTTGTGTCCATGTATATTTATGTATATCTCGGTGTTGGAAGAATCCATTTGTGATTTTCATATCATTTTGTTCGCATAAGGCTATTAGTCTAGTACCATTGTCATTTATAGCTTCTTCACCATATTGGCCTATGACTTTGTTGTGCTGTTTCTTGCCTGTTCTACTGTTTAGGTCCCCCAAGATTATAATTTCTCGTGATCTGCCGATATTTGCAATTTCTGAATGTAGCTTTTCAAAAAAGTCGTCTTTAATATTCACCAGTGCATCATCGTTTACAGCATATACTCCAATAATCGTAATCTTTTTTCCTTTGATAGTTAGATTCATTTTTATGAGCCTTTCGCTGATGGCTTCCCAAGCAGTTATGAATCTCCTTAGTTTCTTGCGTATAAGTATACCTACGCCTTGTTGGGCTCTTTTCTCCTTTGGTACCCCGCTGTAGAAGTAATCATATTCTCCGATATTTTCTGATCCTTGACCCTTTCGTTTTGTTTCGGTAATCACTGCGATGTCTATGTTCAGTCTATTTATTTCGTGTATTACTTCATTTACTTTTTGTTTAAACCCTTGTACGTTCCAAGTTCCAATATTCGTTATCCTTTTCCGTAGCATGTGTCGTCGTGTTATAATCAATCGATTCCGAGGCGTTTCGCTAGGTTTTTTAACAGTTTGAAATTTTTCCGAGTAACGGGGAGTTAACCCGATGCCTCAACCCCCGACCTGGAGGACCAGGGTTTGATTTTGGAGTATTCCTTCTCCTAGAGGATTTGCTTTCTCTACAGCTTTAGAGCATCCTCCGCCCTACCTGTTGGTCCGCGGGTAGTATTTTATTTCCTACCTATCCGCCAGCACTAGGCTGGTGAGGACATGCCCCTATCCGCCACCTTGGGGACGCGCTCTCTAGGAGTTACAGGTTCCCCCGAGAAGGGGGAACGTATGATATGAACCTGAATTAATATTTTTTGAGTGATAAATGATATTTTTTTTAATAAATAATGATTAGTGATGACATACGTTGATATAAGAGCTTTAAGACAAACATTGCTATAAGCAAGAGATATACTTTTAACAAACCGACCTGATGAGTCGAGATAAGGAATTTGGAGAAGAACTATATAGATAAAAAGAAGAACTAACAATATTATAAGCTAAATATTATGAGGCAACTAGAGACAATAAGAAACCCACTGCTCTTGTCAAATTAGGAAGGTACTAATGATTTATAGAAGCTTGAACGCTTATTAGAGACCCACTCTGTGTTTTGAAGGGTACCTATTTTATTCATGATTATTCGTGAATAAACAACGGCCTCAAAGCAAGGGATTGAGGTTGTGATATTTTTAGAAGAATTTGAACCGCATAAAATACCTATTTCGTGTTTTGAGTTAACTATACCACCTCCATGGTGCGTACAGATCAGGGCGAAAATTCGGGTTAATATTGGCGGAGAACTAAGACATCCGAGTGAAACCTCTTTTATTAAGGTAAAACGAAGGTATCGGAGCTAGTATATGAAGTGATGATTATGATGTTATATGAAATGATATATGAGATAAATGATATATGATTGTTATATGAAATATGTATATGAAGATGAATTATATACACTGTAGAAGTGCTATTATATGAAGAAAAATTAATTATATGAGTTGTAGTACCAGACAAGAAGAAAAGAAAGAAAAAAGAGAATTTTTAGTAAAATATGTGGGAAAAATGAAAGAAGGAACATAAAATTTGTCAGAAATCTCAAAATAAAACAGAATTAAGAATAATATCAAATAAGTAGCTAATCATTGAATTGTGGTTAAGAATTAAAGTTGTAAATTTTTGTTTTCTCTAAAGTAACGTAAACTATAAATAACTTATTTTTAAATGTATATAATGAATTCAGGTTAAATTTTTCGCGGAAAATGGAAGTGTTTGAATTAAGGATAGACAATATCTTACAATAGTGTTAGTAGATAGTAAGCAAAGGGACACCAAAAGTGAAGTTCTTAGGTAAATTAAATCTTTAGGATAGGTACAAGAGAGTTATTGAAAGTTTTATAGAGACATATTAGAAGTTTTAGAGAGATTACATTTTTATTATAGGTACAATATTTTAAAGTTAGTAAGGCGTATATAAATAAATCAAAAGAAGACTGAAATAGGAATTATTAATAGAGTAAAGGATACATTTTTTTACTTATTCGAGTAATATTAGCTTAGCTTAGGACTTTTAGTTAGATACGAGATTTTTAGTTAGGTAGAGTAGATTATTCCCCTGCTTATAGGAGATGCATATAGGCACTAAAAGACTATATTAAAAATCCCGATAGGTTTAGTCACTGTTTTCATGTGGACACTGTTTTGTGAATGGAGAAAAGACTAAAAAGAAAGACGGAACAGAAAGTGAATTAGTGATAATAATAAACAATTTTTAGGATTAAAAAAAAACTCTGAAACGTACCATGTTACAGTTAGTTAGGATAGTTAGGAAATTTAATTTTTGAAAATAGTATTAGGTAACCATAAACATTTTTGTAAAAGGGAAAGAGGAGCATCACATTTTAAAAATATGTAATTTTAACAAAACGGGGAGGTATGGTATTATAATATCACCCTGTACAAAAGATGTTTAAAACTCATTCAAAGTCATTAATCCATGTAGTATCTGTTCTTGGATTCAATAACCGCAAGTTACATTGAATTGTCATGTTTTGTTATTATTTAAATTTGTATATAAACATTAACTCGGTCGAGAAAGGAGATTATGATTATCGATGTAGTTGGAAGGTATTCACGTATAGGATAGGTCAAGTTAATATTGTAAACAACTTATGTAGTGAATCATCGGCTTCGAATTAAATATAATGTTATCGGAAAACCTGAGTTTTAATTAATTGGGACCAGAAGGCATAACATCACACTATTTAATACATAGGTACACGCTAACGTGTACGCAAATAAAAAAGTTAGGTACACGCGAATTAAAATTCATCAAGCCAGTGACGTCATTATTTAGCGTGCCCAATGACTTTATATTTTGGTACACGCTATTTTGATATGTTTAGTGTTTGTTGTTTGTTTGATAGAAAATATTTTTATTAAGGGAAGTGGAAGGGAAGCAAAACTATTCAGATGTTTTTAACTTAATTGTAATAAAACAATATGTATACCTATATGTATATAAAAGTATATATTCAGGTTAGCAAAATAAATATTAGTTAACATGATATATAAAAAATACTGCTAAAATAATTTTTATACGTAAGTTAATTATACAAGTTTATATTGGTGTTTATTTTTCCTGTGGTGTTTATTTTTATTTATACAGAGAGTTCAACTTGTTACGATTTTAATAGAAAATTGGTTATAACTTTGTAAATACCCTGTATAACATAATAAACCTTTATATTTTGGTGATATGGATATGAAAGTTAAGAAGATTTCGAACATAAAATAAAATATAGGGTGTTCCATTTAAAAAACATAAGTTTGGTCTGTCACTATATTATCGAACGCCCTGTAACATTCTAACTAATTTTAGTAATTTTGTAATATGAAGCTTAAAGTTTGCTAAAATTTTTGTTACTAACTTTTATTGCTATCTACTACTCTAGCGGATCTACTGAGTTTTATCACACTAATCAATCGCCCCGTATATTTTATCTTATTACTTCTGCTACCGTTAATCACGCATTTTTGTCTTTTATCTTTTTCATACTGTTTTAGAATGTTGTTAAACTCATTTAAAAAGAACTAAATAATTGTCCACACTCCATAGTTAATTAAAAAACACTAAACAAGTAAAAAATAAGGAAACTCTTTATAAATCAATATTAAAGTGTAAACATAAACGCGATTAGACAAATTCTAACCACACTCTGAGACTCGCGATACTAACAGATACTTAAATACCACAGCATACACGCGGCTCAAATTAGCGTGTACCAAAAAGCCCAGTCATAAGTACACGCTAAATAATGACGTCACTGACTTAATGACGTTTAAGCGTGTACCTAACTTTTTTATTTGCGTACACGTTAGCGTGTATCTAGACACAGCGAAAAATTTTACCTAAATTACACGATCTAAAGACACGTCTCTGTCAAATTCAAAAGGAAGCTCGCAAGTCAGCTATGAGAGACGCCACCTTTCTCCCGAACACAAAAATTCAAAAAATAAGTAGTCCCATGAACCATAGAACAACACTGCCTCGGTTTGACACTAGTCGTGACAGAATTTAAAACGACTTCAAAAGTAAAAGAAGCAGAGTCTAACCTCAAATGATTAGTAATAACCTTAAGTGCACTTTACATCAACAATAAATTGAACAATAAATTGACCAAGTTATTCAAGGCCAAATTTGAAGTGTTCTCAAAGCACAATTTGACATCCATATTTGTTCGTTATTAACTTGACGTTCAATAAATTCGTGAATTTCTTGAAAGCAAAATTTTCTTGTTCTCAAAAAAATTGAAGGAACTTAGAATAAATGTTGTAAAAATGTCAATATTTTCAGTAGTACCAATGCAATGATTTTTTTATTAGAAGCTTTTGAATGTCATTTGTTTCTTTGTTTGAGTAAAGTGTTTGATTTGAAACAGAATAGAATAGAACAGATTAATAAAATAAATAAAATAGAGAGAAAGATTATAATAGATATATAGTATAGAATAGACTTGAAATAGAATAGAGTAGAATATAATAGAATAGATGTAATATATATGTAGATACTTACTAATAAAGTATTTGATTTAAAACAGAATACAGTAGAATGTAACAGATTAAATGAAATATATAGATAGATTAGAATAGATATATAGTATAGAATAAAGTAAAATATAATATAATAGGTGAAATGATTGTGAAAAGCAATAGTTTTAAGTACCTAGGATCGGTATTACAGAGTAATGGATAAATAGATGGAGATGCATGCAGTAGAATTAGGGCTGGATGGATGAAGTGGAAAGAAGCGAGTGGTGTGATGTGTGACAGAAAAATTCCAATGAAGCTGAAGGGAAAATTCTATAAAACAGCCATAAGACCGGCTATGATGCACGGAACTGAATGTTGGGCAGTGAAAAAGAAAGCGGAACAACGAATGCATGTGGCGGAAATGAGAATGCTTAGATGGATGAGTGGAGTGACAAAGAAGGATAAAATTAGAAATGAGTATATTAGGGGAAGTCAAGGTGTGGCACCAATTGATGCCAAAATGAGAGAGCATAGGTTAAGATGGTTTGGTCATGTTCAACGTCGAGACGTTAATCACCCAATACGAAGAATAGCTGAAGTGCAGATTCCTGGAAGGAGTAGGAGAGGAAGACCAAAGAAGACGATAAGGCAGGACATGTTGGTAAAGGGGATTAACATTGATATGACCCAAGATAGAGTTTTGTGGAGAAATGCAATTAGGGAAGCCGACACTGCATAGGGATAAGGCAAAGAGAATGATGATGATGATAATAGGTGTAATGTGTAGATACTTATATAGAATAGGTTTGAAATAGAGTAGAATATAATAGAATAAAGAGACTATATACCTACATAGATACATCAATAATAGCACAAGGATGTCCGTCACGGACTTTAGGGAGGTCCGTTTTCGTCCAAGGAACGTCCTATTTTGGTCCAAATGTCGCGCTACCGAATGTCCGTTGGACGTCCACTTAAGGTCCGAAGGGACGTACATTGGACCTTAATCGGACGTCCTAGGGGACGTAAATTGGACCTTAACAGGACGTCCTATTTTGGTCCAAATGCCACGTTGCCAAACGTCCACCTAACGTCCGAGGGGACGTTCAGTGAACGTCAATTGGACCTTCATAGGACGTCCCAGTTTGGTCCAATGTCTTGCTGCCGAACGTCCATCTAACGTCCTGAGAGGACCTCCGGTGGACGTCTAGCATCGATATTTAGACCTATGGAGAATGTATGGTGGGAAATAAAAAATATATTTTTAAGGAACTTATATTACATTTTATATTAAATTACAATTATTGGATATTACATTATTTACATTAAATTACAATACACTTCTCCAAGAAATTAACGCACCACCTTAAAAATAGGGCATTTTTGATGTCTCGAATTTTCTAAACCTGTTGTCCCATCTAAGTGATTTTTTTATAATATAGCCTAGGCTATAGGTTACATCCTTAAGCTTGTCATGCACTGGGAGCTATACTGTAATATATGTATATTATATCATATCGCTCTCTATAGTAATGAGTGAGCCTGCAGACAGGGAACTAATGGTTCCGTATGTGCAGGCTCACTCATTACTCATTACTATAGAGAGCGATGTGATATAATATATATTACAGTATAGCTCCCCGTGCATGACAAGCATAAGGAAGTAACCTATAGCCTCAGGCTATATTATTATAAAAAAATCACTTAGATGGGACAACAGGTTTAGGAAATTCGAGACATCAAAAATGCCCAATTTTTAAGGTGGTGCGTAATGCACTGTATATATAGGTAAACTTATATACAGGCTGTAACAAAAATAAAATTTTTGTGTTTATTTAGTTGGCTATCTATTATAGTGTACAATAATCTAGAATATTTTGAATAAACTAAAAACACGAATATATCATCGAAAAATTAATAAAAAGGTCTTAAAATGCTTGGTTAGATATTAAGATCTAGTTAAAAAGAAACCAAAAACTGTATATTTTCTACAGAACGTAGATTATGAATTTTTAAGCCAGCTAATCCCATTTATTATACAGGGTGTCCCGAAAAGATTGGTCGTAAATTAAATCACATATTCTGGGACCAAAAATAATGTGAATGAACCTAACTTACCTTAGTACAAATATGCACACAAAAAAAGTTACAGCCCTTTGAAGCTACAAAATGAAAATTGATTTTTTCGAATATATCGAAAACTATTAAAGATTTTTTATTGAAAATGGACATGAAGCATTATTATTGCAATAACATCTTAAATAAAAAATTATAGTGAAATTTTTGCACCCCAAAAATTTTATGGGGGTTTTGTTCCCTTTAACCCCCCCAAACTTTTGGGTACGTTCCAATTAAATTATTTCTGCGGTACCATTAGTTAAACACTGTGTTTTTAAAACTTTTTTACCTCTTTCTATTTTTTCGATAAAGCTCTTTTTATCAAGATATGGCTTCTTTTTAAAATGGTTCAAAATATACCTAAAAATGTAAATCATAAATAAATTTTCATATTATTAGTCTCTATAATCGTACTTAACCATATACAAATATGTGGTGGATTTGACAAATATTCAAAATATCACGATAAAAACTGACTTTTCAAAAAAGTACTAAGAGGCAAAGAAGTTTTAAAAACATTGTGTTTAATAGTACCACAATAATAATTCAATTGTAACTTACACAAAAGTTTGGGGGGGGGTTTAAACGAACAAATCCGCCATAAAATTTGTATGGGGTGTTGGGTGTCCAAATTTCACTATACAGTGGAACCTCAATTATCGGGTCTAGGACATTTCGCCGTCGCCGTTTCGCCGTCGCCATTTCGCCGTCGCCGTTTCACCGTCGAGCCATTTCGCCGTCGCTGTTTCGCCGTCGAGCCATTTCGCCGTCGCCATTTCGTCATTTAGGCCATTTCGCCGTTGTTAGCATTCGTACTTATAATTTCGGGATGATCATTACTTGTATATAAGTTTTGAATGGTTTTCGAACGTTTTGCATAATGAAGGTTTTTATTTTTGATACGGTAAAAACAATTGAAATTGAAATCCCTTCTCTCAATATGGTTTATTTCCGGGAATCTGATAAAAGTCATATTTATCTATTTAATGATGTATTCTAATTATTATACTCTTGTTTATTGTCCTTAATTTCCTAGAAATAATAGACCGTTCTTGTAAACTTAACCAATGCCGGGATGGCGACGGCGAAACGGCCGACGGCGAACTGGCTCGACGGCGAAACGGCCGACGGCGAAGTGGCTCGACGGCGAAACGGCGACGGCGAAATGGCGACGGCGAAACGGCGACGGCGAAACGTCCCAGTCCGTAATTATCTGTCTCTCTATTAACTGTCACCTCTGTTAACCGTCAGGGTCCATACATAAGTTGTTATATTGACTACATAAGTAAAAATTTAGTCATCAACTCATTTTGTTTGAGCATTGCGATAAGCCAAACGAAGTTCGTTGAAATGTACACGTACAGTAATGCCAGCACCGCATTTTTTATGTAAATAAGTTTTGTTCTTATTCAGGGCTCCGGATTAAATTTCAATTTAAATAGGTAATGATAAATGATACCATGCTTTTAGAGTTCTATTTTTAGAATCGCAAGCCGAACATAAAAACGCACGGCACAATAATTATTAGATTTGATGATTTTACGTCAACTAAGAAATTCAGCCGTTGCAAAATGTGAAGTAACAATAAAACAAACAAAGATTTCGGAATATTTTAAATCAAACTGATTCGACTGTACTAACATAAATACCTCTTTTATTGTCACATAAAACATACAAATACAATTTGAGAGCTATATGTACTATGAACTTTTATTTTTTTTAATGTTCTGTTAACCGTCTTTTCGATTATCCATCATACCCTTGGTCCGGTGCCCTGACGGATAATCGAGGTTCCACTGTAATTAAGATGCTACTGCCATAAACTGTCACATGTCCATTTTCAATAAAAAATCCCTAATAGTTTTCGATATATTGGAAAAAATAGATTTTCATTTTGTAACTTCAAAGGGCTGTAACTTTTTTTCTGTGCATATTTGTACTAAGGTAAGTTAGGTTCAGTCAAACTATTTCTGTTCCCAAAATATGAGATTAAATTTATGGCCTGTATTTTTGTTACACCCTGTATATATATAATATATACATATTATATTATATATATGCAGGGTGTTTGGTAAAGAATGGGCCATAGCTTAACCTTAAGAGTCCTGAGGTTAAAATAGGTCGATTTAAGCTAACTTACTTTAGTATGAAAGTTGATAATAACTGAAATACAGTGTGTGATAGTTCCCTAATAATACCAAACATTCCATGTATATTCCTAGAATGTACACACAGGACATTGAAAACATTCCTGGAATGTCCTCAAAAGCACAAGAACATCTCTTGAATGTCCCAAGAAAGTCCTCTGTCAGCATTTTAAACATTCCCTGAATGTCTTATTGGAACATTCCTTGAATCACAAATGTTCTTAGGACATTCAAAGTATATTTTTAGACATTCCCTGGATATACCTAGTCACTGATGTGACATAATAGGTTTGTTCCAACATGAACCTTTGGACGGTCCAGAAACCGTCATTCCGATCACCGTCCTGTGCAGTACCATGAAACGTATTATTTCGTTCCCATGAATTATCTAGTAACAAAACGGTAATCTGTCGGTTCTTAATCGTGTTGGAACAAACCTAAAACCTCAGATTTGTTTTTTCATGAGTTTTGTAAGAGAGACTAAAAACTTTTTTTACAGTCACCTCCTGTTTTCATATAATATTTTTTGACATGTTTTGTAGTAAATTCAATTATCTATTTACTACAAAACATGTAAAAATTTACATGTGAAAACAGAGATGACCCTAAAAATGGTTTTTCGTCTCCTACAAAATTCATGAAAAAGCAGATAGGAGGTATTGTCATATCACCGACGATATACCAGAAGTATATGTGGCCATACCAAATAATACATCCTTGATAAATATAAACATTTTTATTGCACAAAATCTTGTCATATATTTTTTCCATAATCATCACTACGATGATGATTCATTTGTATTGAATTGTACATTGTAATTCTCTGATGTTTGGGAAAAAGGGCTTAAGTCAGAATTGCACATCGATAATGTTTTGATGATTTCTGGACCAGAAAAATCAGCTCTTTTTATTGGTACATACAGTTTAAGTCTGCAACACTTTTTTTCTGGTCCAGAAATGATCAAAACATTATTGATGTGCAATTCTGACTTAAGCCCTTTTTGCCAAACATCAGAGAATTACAATCTGGTCATAACTGACCAATGAGCAATTTTAATTTAACCTAAATTACTACTGTTCCTTAAAATGAAGAGCTTACCCCATAGCGTCTCTTATCTAATCTAACAAGATCGTGAACTATTCTAACATACACAGGCACACAAGCACTACGCTCTGCTTTTCAATATCACCTATCTCACAAACTAGTTCAAAAGGCTTTGTCCTCTTCAATCTTCTAGTTTGTCCAGTAGTAGATATCAAGGAGCTGGAATTCCTCAATATTCTCATACTTATGAAGTTGTTGGTCATGACTTCCTGCTATCTTCTTGATGATTATATTATCCAGGTTCCATTCCTAGGTCTTAATATTTGTTTATAAAGTAATATCTTATTATGCATCGACAATGTGGAGTTTCTTCCAACTAGTCGATACACTATTTTTAGGTATCTTTCTTTTGCCTTTCATAGTCACAACAAGGCTATAATAAGTTTCCTTCCTGGTTTTTTTGTAGACCACTTTCAGCTGATTCTAAAAAATTAAAATGAATGGTAATTTTTCTATTCTTTACAATTAAAAATCAAAAGAAATAGGTACTACTATTTACAGGTAATAATATGCATAAATAATTCGTTTCCTAAAGAATACAGAAAATTGAAAACGTTTTTATAATACTTACATAATTGTTTAAACAAAAGAGACCCAGCCAGAGCAAAACGCAAAACTAACAGAGAGAACTGCAAAAAAAGCCACTAATTTCCATTTTCCCACCCCCTTATCTTATATGCATTTTCCAATCAAAATTTTTAGGTTGTCATAACATGAACGACTCAACCTCAACAAATAATAATAAACAAAAAGCTCTACTTCTACTTCCCGCCAAATGGACACAGGTTGGTGACACTGAATTCACGCCAAATAAATGAAAAAATAGAACAATTTTCTTTTTCGTCAATTTCTTCACGTGAAGTTTATAACAAACTTAGATGTCAAAGTGTGCTTTTACACGTCAAATTTGGCCTTGAATAACTTTGTCAATTTCTTGTCCAATTTATTGTTGATGTAAAGTGGACTTTAGACAAGGAAAAAAGAGAGGACGGGTAACACTCATTTAACACACACGTTCCAAAAGTGAAGCCAGTTTTTGGTTTGTTTGTCACCAAAAACATGGCGGTCACGTCAAAAATAACAATGGGTTGCCAGTGGTGGGTGTTCGTTGAAGGTTAAAATTTCATAAAAAATAAAGTAAATCATCATCTAAAATTCGTAATAAAAACATATGTATGTATTGAAACATATGTACGTAATATGAGCAACTTAATAAAATATTTACCGTACACAAATTCTTCATTTTAAATACATTTCATGTTTTCATTTTAAATACTCAATGCATAACAGTACCCCAAAGATACGTCGATGATCAAAATCTCTGGTGTCGGTTTGGCTTCACTTTTGGTCATAGGATTACTCGCCCTCTCTCTTTCCTTGTCTAAGGTAATAACAGGCCGTTGGCCGTTCCAACATGCTGTCGTCAAAATTAAATCAATATGGCTACTGGGAGTAAAAGATAAGTGTTATTCTATCTGTTCTTAATGCGTTTTAGATAATTTTAGTTGTATTTCTTTGTAATTTTGTGTTGTACAAAGATTAATTTAACATTTTCTCTGGAAGTATTAATTTAGAAAGAAAATATGCTTCATTGGTGTTGTGTTTTGAAGTGTGAAATGCAAAGTTATCGGGATAAAGTCAAGATAAAGTTCACTTTAAACTAAATAAGGTATCATCTGAGAGACAACAATGGTTAAATGCAATACAATGTAAAGGTTTTACTAGCGAAATGAAAATTCTCCTGTCCTGTCTGCTGTAATCATTTTATATCTGGTAAGTTACAATTACAACAGTAACGATTTTTGAAGATGTTAACATTTTAATCTTATAGGAAAACCAGCCGACTTAATCGATAATAACAATCCAGATTGGGTTCCTCCAATAAATACGGTCTATAAACACAATGAAATAAGTTCCCCAAAATCTAAAATGGAGTGGTATCAAAGGAGAATTAAAAGAAAAAATATTCATATTGAAATTATTTATAAGGCACTGGACTGTCTTAAATTCTACAAATACTAGGTGGGTAAATGATTTTAGACATTTTTCATTAATGGTTGTAGGTTATACTGTTACTCTTCAGTAGATTTAAGACTTGTTTACATGGGTAGAGTAATGATGCAAGTACTTGATAGAGTAGAGTAACTCTACCTGTAAAAATGCTCAGCACAGTAGAATAGCTAGTAGAGTGTATAGTAGGAGTTAAAGTGACTAGCAACATATGGCAAAGTAACTACTCTATGACCACCACCACTGCCAAAATGTCTACTCGGCTGCGCACTCTACCCATGGAACACGCTCAATTATGGCAGAGTAGAGTAGGTAGGAGAGTACATGGGGGCGCTGTCATTCTGGCTGGAATTGTGTTTTGTGTAAATAGTGAAAATGAAGTTCACCGAAGACGAAACTTTAAAACTTGTAGAGCTATAATACGGTGAATACCAGTGTTTATGGAATTTAGGTAGTGTATACTACAGAAATAAAAGTATGCAGCAAGCTGCGGAGGATGAAATCGTCGAAAGAATGGCAAAGGGGGCTTTGGAGTAAACGAGCTCAAGCAAAAAATTAAGAATTTAAGGTGCACTTATAATCAAGAGTGTTTAAAAATACAAAAATCGGTTTCACTATACTAGCATCAGTACTATACTTGTACTCTCCTCATGTGAATGGTATCAAGCCATTTTTGGTAGAGTACTACTGCTACTCTACTCTCCTCAAAACTCTACCCATATAAACAAGTCTTTAGAAACAGTGGAAAATGAGGTAGCTAGTAGAGTAAAATATACTGGTTTAGCAAATTACAATGTTTTAAGGTGATACAGTAGCGATCAACAGGTAGCCAAAACGCATTCCAAGATTGCCGCTCTAATTTTGAATATTTTTTCGAGATATTTGGCACACGTATTCGTAATATAATAAAGAATGGCGGTACAGAGCCCAATTTGAAAAATATATTAATGTGGAAATTACTCTGTAATTATACAATATTTAAAAAACGAGCATGTACCGCCATTAAGAAGAATAAAAAAATACACTTTCTTTAAATAAACTTTTTTATCCGATGGCTAGATTTTGTCATTTTGGAACTACTAATGAAATAAAAAATTTTAGTAGTTCCAAAATAACACAAAATCTAGGCATCGGATAAAAAAGTTTATTTGAAGAAAGTGTATTTTTTTGTTCTTCTTAATGGCGGTACAAGCTCGTTTTTTTATATTGTATTTAATTACAGAGTAATTTCCACATATTCATATATTTTTCAAATTGGGCTCTGTACCACCATTCTTTATTATATTACGAATACGTGTGCCAAATATCTCGAAAAAATATTCAAAATTAAAGCCGCAATCTTGGAACGCGTTTTCGCTACCTGTTGATCGATACTGTTTCCTCTTAAGATAGTTTTAATAGTTATTTATGTGAAACACATTTTAGTTATTTATAGTGTACACGCATGTGAAAGTTAACTTGAAAAAATAATTTTATTAATGTTTAGACTTCCACATCAGATGTCATTGTCAAAATACAAAATATTCATTATTATTAGGTTTGTTCTAGCAAACAGTCAAACTAGTCAAAAACCGTCAGCAAACAGTTGGTCAGTGAGAGAACATAATACAGTCACCAGTGCTATCCCCTCTACTCGCGCTGGTCCACTATTAGCTGATGGTTTCAAACTGTTTGAAACTGATGCTAGAACAAACCTATTATTATTATGCATATCATTATCTGTAAATAATATTTCTTCTGATTGTTAATTGTAAAGGATAGAAAAATTACCATTTTATTTTTTTTTTAGAATCAGCCGAGAGAAGTGTTGTACAAAAAAACTAGGAAGGGAATGGAATATGTGGCTACGAAAGGCAAAAGAAATGATTAAAAAGCAAATGTGACACATTTTTTTTAAAATATGTAGGAATATCAGTAAACTACATTAAAAATGTATGAAAAGATTTTGTGCAATAAAAATGTTTATATTTATCAAGGATGTGATGTAATATTTGGTATGGCCACACATCGTCGGTGATGTGACAATACATCCTCTCTGTTTTTTATGTGTTTTGTAAGAGAGACTAAAAACTTGTTTTAGGGTCACCGCCTGTTTCATATGATATTTTTTGACTTGTTTTGTAGTAAATTACACTATCTATTTACTACAAAACAAGTCAAAACTTACATATGAAAACAGGATGTGACCTTAAAAAAGTTTTTCGTCTCTCCTACAAAACTCATGAAAAAACAGATAGGAGGCATTGTCACATCAGCAAGGGATATATTTCTCGTATATCCAAGGAATGTCTAAAAAATATACTTTGAATGACTAAGAACATTCATGGATTCAGGGAATGTTTAAAATGCTGACACAGAATTGAGGCCATGAGAGCTAAAGTGGCCTAACTGATTTTAACATTACTTTACATAATCAAAGAAAATGATCATAATAAACAATATCCGATTGTTTTAGTAGCTTTATGTTGACCAAGAATAATTATTGGTCAACAGATAATTACTAAATCAATCGGACATTGATAGCTTCTGATCATTTTCTTTGATTATGTAAAGTAATTTAAAATCAGTTAGGCCACTCTGGCTCTCATTGCCTCAATTTTCCTGGGATATTCAGGGAACGTTCTTGTGCTTTTGGGGATATTCCAGGAATTTTTTTAATGTCCTGTGTGTACCTTCTAGGAACATACATGGAATGTTTTGGTGTTAGCACCAGACTCCACTTGCGATTTGTAGTCATGAATATTGAACACATTGTTTCAAATAGGCCTTTAATCGATTGTCATTTGTTTCGAGCCTCTATCAAATGTCGTATAATCCGTGTATAACATTAATATACACGGATTATACGAAATATGATAGAAGCTCGAAACAAATGACTGTGAATGAAAAGCCCTATACAAGTCAATCCATTTGCGACTAAATAATCATGGATTGACTTGTATTTGAAACAATGTGTTCAATCTTCAGGACTACAAATCACAAGTGGAGACCAGTGGTGAGGGTTACTTCCTCTTCGGCATTATTATGTATTACACTACAGAAATCAGGAACTTCCCTCCTAAATATAATGTATGGCCATCAAACAAATTCTTCCAACCACTTTTTTAATGTTTACCCTTTTCATGCTGTAGCAAACTTGTCAAATTGTTGATTTTAAATTGTAACAGTTAAGTTTTGCAAGGTATGCTGCCCTCTTGTATCTTCTGCGTTATCTTCATCATATACAGTAGAACCCCGCAAATCCGAACTAATTGGGGAGACAGCCTGTTCGGATTCCGAAAAGTTCGGATTATCCGAAAGTTAGCCTTAACTAGTAGTTCAAAGCTTGCATTGCGATTTTGAGTAGCCAAACGTGCTCGCAAGAGTGTGGACAATATTTTTTACTCAAGTTGACTATGAGAGAACCAAAGTAAGTTTGTGTTTAACCTTTATAAACCTATATATTAAAGTATAATATTTATTTTTAAGAAATTTTAAATGTCAAAAGTCCTATTAATCCTACATTGTCCAATTTTCTAGCTTTACTCTGTATAATAAACATGTTTTTAAGTTTTTGTCTTGAATTTTTAAATTTTTTTTACTTTCCGTTGGTTCGGATTTGCCGAAAGTTCAGATTAGCGAGGTTCAGATTTACGGGGTTCTACTGTAATTACTTCATCTAAAAACTTTCTGCGATATATTCGTTTAGTTGCTAAAATTATTTCCGGATCCATAGGTTGAATAAGCAATGTATTTTTTGGCAAAAACATACAACTAAAGTTGCCATGTTTTGATCATAGAATATTTTCAGAGGGAGGAGAATTGTCTAAAATCAAAAAACGTTTCACCTCTTCCGGCAGTATTCCCAGTGTCTTCTCTTGAAATGTTTTCACTGCAGGTACAAATTCTTTAAAAAGGCAATTTTTGAAGATATCTGAGCTGAACCATGCCTTATTAGAGCTAATAAAATTTAAACTTACATTACCAACCACTATGATGAAATTATTTATTTTAATAACTCCACAATTATATACAAATCCTGCCTCAAAATATTTGTAAGAATTTAAACTCTTAAATGCCTTCATTTGTTGACCTGTGTAGAAACTATTACTAAGCCCTAAATAAGTAACTATGTCCATGTTAGTTACCCTTGGAAAACCTTTTCTGCTGTAGGTTAACTCATACCCCTTGAGGGAAAATAGATCTATATACCAACAGCTTTTGAAAATATTCACTCAGGTTTATTTATTCACTGCTTAAAACTAAATAAAGTCGTTAAAGAACTTGAGTGTGCAGCTGGAAATGAAAGCCAAAGTGTACTCTTTTCAAGGAGCTAGCAATATTTCGTTTAATTTCTTAAACATCATCAGGCCAGTTGCTACAAAGTTATTAAAAACTGGTGAAATAGTGCAATTTACATAATAAGTTAAAACACTTACTTGGATGAGCTTGTTAGCCTCGATATAAAAAGTTCCATGAAGAACGCCAAGTGAAAAAAAAACCCAACATTGGATTTAGTGTACAGTGAAGGCATAATAACTCACACAACCAAGTGTATTATTTTCCGTGTGTGCCGGAGTAGTCAAAATTACTTAAATTAACATTTAGGACAAACAATTTTACGAATACATAGACGAAACAATTAATAATTCAACATTTTGGTGTTTCCATGTTTGGAGGAAGGCGTGAAAGTAGAGATGCATCAAGTCAAACTAGTTTGATTTTACTCAACAAACTTGACTTGACTTGAAAATCAAACTTTTTATATAAAAAAGTTTGACTTGACTTGATTTCGATATCTTTAGGTTTGACTTGAATTCAAACATCTTCAAACAGTTTGAAAAGTTTGAATATTACGCAAGGTGTTTATTTGTTCAGTGGCGGATCAACGGGGGGGGGGGAGTAATGGGTGGGGGAGGGGTAGGGGAAATCCCCCAATCTCAACAAAGTCCAAAAAAAATTTTTTGACAAATTTCAATAAACAGAAATGTATGGGCTGATATGATATTTAAACCGCAGACAGACAAATAAAACCCAATAAGCGCGCCAGTTAGGATAATAATTATTAAGAAAGCTTATAGCGTCTTATAGTATGATACAATTGATCCAAATAGTGGCATAGACCAGACATCCAAAGTGAAAGTTATCATCAACACCAAATTGTTCTATATGGTCCACATAATGTTCAGAAAAAAGTCACACCATTTTGAGCGTCGGGTTTGAAGGGAAGAGGGGGGAGAAATCGGTAAATTCGTAGTTTTTTACGTTTTTCGTCAATATTTTTAAAACTATGCGATTTAGCATGAACAACTTTTTATACAAAAATGTTCTACATTCAATTTGAAATAAAAAAGGCCCATTGCATAATCCTTCTAAAATGAACGGTTCCAAAGTTACGGAGGTAGTATAGTATAACTGGTCAAAAAAGGCCTAACCCAAACATTCAAAGAAAGAGTCTTCCTCCAACACCAAATTGTTCTATATGGTCCACATATTGTGCAGTAAAAAGTTACACCATTTTGAGCGTCCGGGTTGGAGGGGAGATTGGGGAGAAATCGGTAAATTAGTATTTTTTTACGTTTTTCGTCAATATTTCTAACACTATACTTTAGCGTAAACAATGTTCTATACAAAATTGTTCTACATAAAATTTAAAACAAAAAAGGTCCTATATATAATTGTTATATAATCAACGCTTCCAGAGTTACGGAGAGTGAAAAGTGGAGGTTTTCGATATTTTTTATATTTTTTGGGGCAATTGATGATGATTTTGGGTGGTGAGGTTGACATTTCTTCGAGGGCTTATCACTAACATGCCACTAAAATAGCAATTTTTATTTACAAAACACAATCCTGTTAAAGAAAATTTCTTTCATCAGTAATAATATTATAAATTTCCCAAAAAATATAAAAAGTATCGAAAACTTCCACTTTTCACCCTCCGTAACTCTGGAACCGTTGATTTTATAACAAATATGTATAGGACTTTTTTGTTTTAAATTTTATGTAGAATCCGTTAGAAACCGCATAGTTTTAGAAATATTCCGATTTCTTTACCGAAAATTTACCGATTTCTTCCCCCTCTCCCCCCAAACCCGACGCTCAAAATGGTGTGTGTAACTTTTTTCTTAACATTATGTGGACCATATAGAACCATTTGGTGTTGGAGGATAACTTTCACTTTGGATGTCTGGGTTTGGGTCTAGTTATAAGTAAAGACTGGATTATATGCAAAATGCATATGCATATATATGCTTCATATTTCTCATGTTTTTCATAAATGCATATGCCTTGCATATTTGGAGATTTAAGAGCATATAAATGCATATTTTGATGGGAATTTACTCTACCCCATTTAAAAATAAGGTATATATTAGTAACATCAACATCCATTAAAATAAAATGTGAAAGTAAATATTTTGCTGTTAAGCTCCTTTGTTGTTGTACCCATAAACATAATGGGCGTTATTTATAGCTGCAGGTATCATTATCCGGATATTTAAGATTTATAGACTTCTCAGAATTTACAAATTACCTAAGTAAATACCGATTATATTTTGAATAACATTACAAATATTACCTGTACTTTCTGCTGGTGTCGGCCAACTATGAATTATTCTGGGAAAACCAACCAAAACGAAATTTTAAGGCAGCGTTGCCAATTTAGCTTATTTTATGCTAGATTTGGCATATTTTTGTGTTGTTTAGCTTATTTATTTCTTGTTTAGCATATAGCATATTTTCTAGCATATTAAATAATATAAAAATTATTTAGTAAAAATCGAAAATCTTCTAATTCAGAACAAATTTTTATGTTGGCCTTACAATTACTAAAAAAACTTAGGAACTCTCTCACAGGAACTTGAAACTGATATCAGTGAGTCAAATCTGATTCCTAACAAAAAATGTTTAACCATTCACACATACACACCTACATCAGCAAATCCCTTCGCCTTCAATAATGTTTATATTAGTACTTATGTCTGTGGACCATGAGATTACTATTAACTACAGGATCATGTTTCAGCATTTTTTAAAACAAATAATTTATCTGTACTGGGTTATGCTTGCTATAGGGATTTTTTATTAGTTGATAATGGAATACCTACTGTTGAACTGATCATTCCATCATTCTTGTGAGGTTTGGCAAATACTATATTGGTCGAGTTGGCAACACTGTTTTAAGGGTAGGATAGATTATTTTATTTTATGAATGGTTAGTCTTAAATCAATCGCCGATTATTCAACTTTTGTGATTGCAAGTTATTGACTATACTGTGTAAAAAAATCATTTTATTATTATTGTGAAAATGCCTAAAGTAGCAAGGGAAAAATCAAGTCTTCTCAGAAGTTGGATTGGAAGTAACAATCATCTAAAAGTTATCGACAGTGAAAGTATGTTTTGCACCATTTGTGATAAAAAGGTAAGTTCTCCACTTCAATAGATTTTTAAACTTATCAAACTTCTTTGCACATCTATGTGTCTGTCTATTCTAAAATGACAAACCGTCCCATTTCTTCAAAAACTGTTTTTTAAAGTTCGCAACGGTTTGGCTTATACAGAGCGAGGTGTTGAGAGTGGCCCACCCTGTATACTACGGTACACTGACTGTACTTTATTGTTTGACGATTTCAATTTCACTTTGAGAAATAAAAAAAAATTGGGGGAGGTTTAAAAAGTTTGATCATTTTAATGTAGGTATCTATTTACGAAAACATCTAAAACATCATTATCATTATATTCCAGATTCCATGTCAAAAGAAATTCCAAGTAGTTCAACACATAAAAACTTCACTTCACCAAACTAAGCTATCAAAAAATGATAATAAACCTCGCCAGCAGATTCTACAGAAAAGTTTGCAGATTCAGAATACGTCAGTTGGGCAAGAAACCTTTGCAAAGGATTTATGCCATTTTTTTTTGAACTGCAATATCCCTCTGCACAAGTTAGAACATAAATCGTGTCAAAACTTTTTAAAAACTTATTGCAAGATTAAAGATAAACCAGCTCAAATACCAAGTTCTTCAACTCTTCGGAAAAAATATGTCAGTGCATGTTACAAAGATGTGATGACGAGTATTAAAAATCAGTTAAAAGCCGATTATCTTTGGATTTCCGTCGACGAAACAACGGATACAAAGGGTCGACAAATTGCGAATCTAATTGTTGGAGTTCTTAACGACTCTGGCGATTTTAAAAACTCATACTTAATTAGTGTAAAATGTTTGGAAAAAACAAACTATGCTACAATAGCTAGATTTGTTAACGAATCCCTAACAAATTTTTTTTTACCTGATCAAGTACCATTTGAAAAAATATTATTAATGCTTAGTGATGCCGCCTCATATATGATGAAAGCTGCATCCAATCTTAAAATCTTTTTCCCTAATTTAATTCACTGTACATGTTTGGCGCACGGCCTAAACAGAGTTGCAGAGAAAGTTAGAATTGAATTTCCCAATGTAAACACCTTAATAAATAATGTAAAAAAAGTATTTCTGAAAGCACCACTACGTGTACAGGTATATAGGGAGATGCTTCCCGATATTCCTTTACCACCAGAACCAGTATTAACCAGATGGGGAACTTGGCTTAAAAGTGCTATATTTTTATCTGAACACTACGACGACATCAAAAGCGTTATTTCAAGTTTTGATCCGACTTGTACCGCTATTGATAACTGTCAAAATATTTTTAAAGAAAAGTCTATTAAAAATCAATTGTTGTATATAAAATCGAATTTCGATATCATTGAAAGTTCAATTACAAAATTAGAGGCTCAAAATTTATGTCTTCACAATAGTATGTCTATTGTTGATTCGGTTAAACAGAAAATAACAAATCTGAATGGGGAAATTGGAGTAAAAATTAAAGATAAACTTGATGACGTTTTAAACAAAAATGAGGGTTTCACTTTATTGCGTTCAATAAATAATATAATCAATTTTGGAAACTTCGATGAAAATATTAATATGGATCCGTCTCTAATAGCAAAGTTTAAATATGCCCCAATTACATCTTGTGACGTTGAGAGATCTTTTTCTGCCTATAAACAAATATTAACAGATAGAAGACATAATATTAGTTTAGAAAATATGAATCAATATATGATTATTTATTGTAACAATAAAAATATGTAAATTTGTTTTATTGTACTCTTTTTATAATATTAGTTTAGAAAATATGAATCAATATTGTAACAATAAAAATATGTACATTTATTTTATTGTACTCTTATTTATCTTGTGGTCAAAATAAAATATTTTGCCGTTTTATTTGTCACAAAACCTGAAGTTAAAAAAATATATTAAGAAATAATAATACAATTTGGTTTAAATTCAAACCTATTTATTTATTTTTATTATTTTTTATTTATTTATGTATTTAACGTAAACCATAAAATTATTCATATAAAAATAAGTGCATATATAAATGCATATTTGCATGTTAATTGTGCATATTCAGCTTGTTTTAAAATGCATATTGCATGCATATTTTAGACATTTTTTAGTGCATATTTTCCAGTCTCTAGTTATAAGTTATACCATACTATTAATGCATATTTATACATTAATTTTTTAAAAATTTAAACCCAACATTTGTAGCCTGTCTCCGAAAGAAATTTAAATTGTAGATAAATGTAGGTAAAACCATATAGACCTGGATCCCGCGTACCAAAAAAAAGTTGATTAATAGCAAGCTGAAAATTTGTTAATAGCTTAACGGTGTCTAGTCAGACAAACTTTGATGTATGGGAACACTGGAACAGGGGAAGTTTTAATTGTGGAACAGGTTAAAAATTTGGAACGTCAGACTACGTAAACGTTCCATGTATTTTGTCGGATAGAACTTCCGATTGATTAACATCTATTGTTAAGCTATTAACAAATTTTCCGCTTGCTATTAATCAACTTTTTTTGGTACGCAGGATCCAGGTCTAATAACCCAATGGTTATATTTGAATTTTAAAGAAATACCAACAAATATACAGCAATACGTTTGTATTGCATTTTCGAGTGAACTAGCAGATTGGTTACCAGATGTTTTTTCTAACTGGCCCTAACCCTTAAATGCCTTTTTTAATAAAAGAAAGTCATAAAAATTCCAAATCATTTTATTTTGAGCTGTCCATTGAGACACATGTTACTGTGCTTGACTGCTAAATACAAATTTTAAGATTTTTTCACTTGAATACTATTTTGTCCTATTGTAACATGAGCGGAGGTGAGGGGACAATATAATACAATCCAGGGGTTCTATGTAAAATATAAACGAAAGTTGAAAAGGTGGAAGATTGTGATTCGGTAGTTTTTTTTTATTTAAGTTAAAAAAACAATGTTACGTAATAGTGATGTAACGAATATTCGTATTCGTATTCGCATTCGGAAATATCCGCATCTTTTTGCATATTAGCATTCGCGTTCGCATTCGCAAAATTTGTGCGAATGTTTTGCGAATATGAATATCAGAGAAATATAGAGCTTCACGATACGATACAATATCGATACTTTTTAAGTATTGAGTATTGTATTGGTTATGCCAATGAAGTATCGTATCGAATATCGATATCGGCAATACTGTCTTATAAAAATATCGTATTGATATTGATTTCGATACGATATCGATACAATACTCGATAAAATATCGACATAAAAAGGATTATACATCTGAGCTGTGAAGGGCCCTTTATGCCCACTTTTGTATGCTTGACAAATGAACATTATTATAAAAATATTACGAATATTGCTTATAACTTATATGTATATTCTTATAAAGATTGAATATGGCTGAATGCTTCTTTGAAAGTCGACAAATACTTATAATTCTGTATTGTTTAAAAACTACTTTTGAAAATATAGGGAAATCCCCGGAGATTCGGAATAAATCGAATTCAGTATTTTTAAAAATTATTTTTGAGCCATCATCACTTACTTCCATAATATTGCCACAAATTCCACATGATATAAACAGTGTAATCATAACAGACATCTACTCACTCTCAAGAATTTCAAGTTCGTGCACTCAAGTGTAAAATATTTGGTTCGTCCACATAAGTAGGAATAACAATTTTTAATTTTCTTGTTTTTGTAAAGAATATTTTAATTCATTTTCTTTTCAATATTATGGGACACCCCGTATATACGAGTAGGCCAATACCTAATTCAGTGAGTATGTATTAATTTTTATCATTATTTTCAAGTAAAAACCTTAAAGTTTTTTGTATGTAATTACCTGCCTACTCGCCTCATTTTAAAAAGACAATTCGCCAACCAACTCTCTTGGTTAACAGTCACTTACAATCATTCCGAAAAGTGTATAGAAACTCAATATAGTCCTCGCGAGTGATTTATACTTTATACTACTCAGCAATAGCAGTACGAAAAATAGCAGGCCTGCTCCAGCTTGTGCAACGAGAAATGACAAGGTAGGAAATATTTTTATTACAATTTACTTTAAGGTCTGGTTTTTTTACTGTTATTTTTTTTTATTCTATTTTTAAATTCACCCTATGCTAAACAGTCCACTAATAAAGCTCACTGAGTTAGTAATCTCCTCCAAGATGATTTATTGATCCGTTACGAGCCTGATAGATCCATTTTCTATATTTTTTTCTTGCATTTTTCATTTTTCTAAGAGGGTAATATAGTCGGGGAAAGTTTCTTTTAAACCTGAATTGTTTGATTTTATTGTCATACTTTGCTAATTTACAAAGATCAGAATCAAATTCAGGTTATTTAACCGCATTTCCTTTGACTTTATTTTTTTGTTATTCTTTAACATAAGGCGATAAAATATTCTTTACCAAATTAAAATCACGTATCAATTAGTAAATTGGTTTTTTGTTTGTGCCGATCGTTAGTGATACCTATACCTCAGTTAATGTTGTTTTTTAAGTAAAAAAGGAACACATTAATGTAAAAGTAATTATTATTAAATTGTCAACGTCGGCCAATAGACAAATTTTGTTATAATAATTATTATACAGGTTGACTCAATTATAGATGAAACTGTGTGTTTATTTTACACAGTAATTTTTATTTAAAGGGTTTATGTTTTATAATTATTTTTTGTCTATAAATATTCAAATAGCAGAGGACATAGTTTTCTATTTTATTAGCACAAAGTTCGGTTGTATTTTATTAATTTTCGTGTGGTGAACCTATTTTATTTCCTAACGCTAATTTCATATTTTTCTAAATTTATTAATTCTACATTTAAATTTACAAAATGGCAGATAAAATTAAAAAATATCAATCTTTAAGACAAGTTGAAGTGCAACAAATGACTGAAATTCATGCTGTTGCTTTAAAGGTAGCTGCTGACGATAAGAATTTTTACCCGGTTTTGGAAGTTATGTATGAAGGATTGGAAAAAATTCGTGACAATTTTTATGATCTTCATAATAAAATAATTATGTTAGTTTCTGAGCAAGATAATGAGGACGCGCTATTTAAAGTCGAAGATGATTGCCGTAGTAATTTTGACAAATTATATTATAAAATTAAATTAACATACGTGCAAGCCTTTAGAAAATCTTCAACATCAAGTCAGCAAACTACATCAACTTCACAGTCTCAAAATCCTTTACCTATAAATTATTTTAATTTACCGAAACCGGAATTGCCATCTTTCAGTGGAAAAATAACTGAATTTAGAAGTTTTATAGATCAGTTTGATGCTCGCGTTCACACTCTTACTTACTTACAACCAATTGACAAATTTAATTTGTTACTATCGTGTTTAAAGGGTGCAGCGCGCGATGCTGTGGATCATATTGACATCACAGCAAACAATTATCCAATTGCCTATGATCTGCTTTGTGAAAGGTTTAATAATGTTAGGGTAATCGCTGCCAATTTATGGAATAACCTTGAAAGTTCACCACAACTGACTTCAGAAGATCCAAAAGAACTACGCAAGTTGTTAGATACATTTTCAAAAAATGTGGCATCTCTAAATAAGCTAGGACTACCCACAGTACATTGGGATTTTATACTTGTTCAAATGATTTTAAAACGATTAACTGTTTCTTTAGTAACACGTTTTGAGCTTTTTCATAATAATTCAACCATCCCAAGCTATAAAAAACTGATTGATTTTTTAAATCAAAGTTGTCTCGCTTTAGATAATATTGATTTTCACACTAAACCAAAATCTAACTTTTCTAAAAAACCTAATTCTTCCAAATCTACATCATTGCTTGCTCAAACAGAACCTGAACCAAAATGTTCTATCTGTAAAACTAATGATACCCATGCCATTTATAAATGCTCCGTTTTTTTGGCAAAATCTCCTGTAGATCGATTTCAATTAATAAAAAAGAACAAGATGTGTATTAACTGTCTTGGATCACATCGTTCTAGCCTATGCAAATCTACATGGACTTGTCACTCGTGCCATAAAAAACATCATACACTACTTTGCTTCTCCTCTTCTAAGAAAGAAGAGAATGTTCAAGATTCGGCGGCATCCACTTTAAATTCAACGACTGGATCATCCGTTTCTGTGTGTTTTTCTTCCGCTGATAAAAGTACTTTGCTTTCCACTGCATGTATTGAGGTGCTTGATTGTCACGGTAACTACCAACCTGTTAGGTGTCTGTTAGATTCGGGAAGCATGACGTCCTTCATCTGTCAAAAGACCCTTAGGCGTTTAGGTTTACGTCCCATGAAAACTTCAGCTAACATCCAAGGATTAGGTTCTATGCAGTCGAACACTAATTTAGGTGGGGTTACCATTTCTTTTAAACCAGTACGTAAATCTTCTCCTATTTTGACAACCGATGCGTTAGTCTTGACAAAAATATGTGAGGATCAGCCTTTATGTAATTTAGAAGTTAATACTTGGCCCCATATTGCTAATTTAAAGTTAGCAGATGATAACTTCTTTCGTAGAGGATCCATAGACATTCTTTTAGGAGCTGATGTATTCTCTACAATTCTTTTGGATGGACGTATTTACGGCAATCAAGATGAACCTGATGCAATTAATACTATATTTGGCTATGTGCTTATGGGAAAAGTAAATATTTCAAAGGCACCTACTCTTACTTCTTTATTTTGCCAAGTTGAAGATACGGTTTCTTTGGATCAGAAAATAAAGAAATTCTGGGAATTAGAAGCAGTCCCTGAAGTTTTTTGCTTAGCTCCTGATGACGCTAAAGTGGAAAATATGTTTATGAATACTTATACGCGTGAACATTCAGGACGCTTTGTAGTAGATCTACCTTTTAAGGAAGAAAATCCTGTCTTTCCTAATATTAGATCACTTGCTCTTAGTAGGTTTTATTCATTAGAAAGAAGGCTTCAAAAATCTCCTGAACTTTATGACCAATATTGCACTTTTATGAAGGAATTTGTTGAGCTCGGTCACATGGAACCTGTCCCATTGAATAACTTCGATTCACCTTATGTTTACTATTTATCGCATCATTGTGTTTTAAGACCTGAAAGTCTAACAAGTAAATTAAGGGTCGTTTTTAATGGTTCCGGGCATCTTCCAAATCAACCCTCACTCAATGACAAATTATTCACTGGTCCTAAGCTTCAGACTGATATCTGTACAATTTTGATTAACTTTCGATTGCATGGTTATGTAATTACGGCCGATATTTCTAAAATGTATAGGCAAATTTTAATTAATCCTACTCAAACAGATGATCAAAGAGTACTTTGGCGTTCTAATAATTCTGAACCTGTTCGAGATCTTCGTATCAACAGAGTTGTTTATGGTCTCTCTTGTTCTCCTTATCTTGCTATTAGATGTCTACATCAGTTGGCTAATGATGACGGGGATTCGTTTCCTCTAGCAGCCGAGGCACTTAAAACTGGAACCTACGTTGATGATATCGTTTCTTCCTGTCCTAGTTTCGAAAATGCCTTAGCACTAAGAGACGAACTTATTGCCTTACTTGCCAAAGGAGGTTTTGAGTTGAAAAAATGGTCCAGTAATGTACCCGATTTATTGAAAGGATTAGCGGTATCAGATTTAGCAATAAAACCTCTTACATTTAATGATGATATTTCGTCCAAAACACTTAAAGTATTAGGGTTGGAATGGGACGCTTCTTCGGATACATTTGCTTTTAAAGTTCAAGTTTTAGACTCTTCTTGTACAAAACGTCATCTTTTGTCCAATTTAGCAAAAATATTTGATCCTCTTGGATTTTTATCTCCAATAACATTTCTAATTAAACACCTTATTCAAAGAATATGGACTCAAAAGATTGGTTGGGATGATGCTCCATCAAAAGAAATTATCCGTTTGTGGAAAAAATACATTGATGATGTAGCATATTTGAGTAAATTAAATTTACCTCGTCGTTTATTAATTGACGATATTTTACGCTTAGAAGTTCACTGTTTTGGTGACGCTAGCGAGAAAGGTTACTGCGCTGTCTTGTACTTTCGATGCTTATCACCTTCAGGCCAACCTTTTGTTTCTTTTGTTATAGCTAAATCTAAGGTCGCACCCATTAATAAGGGACTTACTATTCCCAGATTAGAATTGTCTGCTGCGGTTTTAGTGGCTCGACTAGTCTCCTTTGTTTCTTCTGTTATTAAAGATAAAGTAGAAATCAAGGAAATATACTGTTATTCTGATTCTGCTATTACATTACGTTGGTTACAATCTTCCCCTCATCAGTGGAAAACTTTTGTGAGCAATAGAGTAGCTTTTGTGCAGGATCGAGTAACTTCTTCATGTTGGCACTATGTTCCTTCTGAAGAAAATCCTGCTGACATTGGTTCAAGGGGTTGCTTACCCTCTGAGTTAATTAACTGTTCCAAATGGTGGGTGGGGCCAACCTTCTTACAATCTGATCCGCTAACGTTCTTTGAACTTAATTCAAAGGAGTCTACTAATGTAAATTTGGAAGTGCGGACTGTCGCATTGATTGCTGAAATTCCCAATAATTTTTTAGATATTTTATTGGATCGTCATTCGTCTTTAAATAGGTGTGTTCGATGTTTGTGTTACATTATTCGTTTTTTCCATTATGTAACCAAAAACCGATATGGTAATCTGGAAATAGGTTGTTTAAGTTTATTGGAGCAACATAACTCCTTACTGGTTTTTGTTAAACGAACACAGCAGATCTTTTTTAATACTTTAATAAATTTTATCCAAGATAAACAGCTGCTTCCAAAAAATTTAAGAAAGCTTTCACCTTTTATCGATGCAAAGGGAATTCTACGTGTAGGTAGTCGCCTAGCTAATGCGCCCATTTCGTATGATCGCAAATTTCCGGCATTACTTCCTAACAGTTGTAAATTAACTGATATGATTATTGAATCTACTCATCTGCAATATCTACACGCCGGGCTTCAAACTGTTCAATACCTAATTTCTCAGCGTTTTTGGATTATATCTTCCAAACGAGCCATTCGTAGAGTACTGTCTAAATGTGTTAAATGTTTTAAGGTGAATCCTTTGTCTCCAGTTCCGTTAATGGGAAATCTACCGCTAGCTCGAATATCTCAACTAAAACCTTTCAGTAATGTTGGAGTTGATTTTGAGGGCCCTTTTCCTATAAGAGCTTCCAAACTTCGAAAGTCTCAAACTCTTAAAGCGTATTTGTCGCTTTTTATTTGTTTCTCAACAAAAGCTCTTCATTTAGAGCTCGTATCTGATTTATCCACTGACGCGTTTTTAGCTGCGTTTAAGCGATTTGTCAGTCGTAGAGGCCGATGTCAACATGTTTATAGTGACAATGGCACTAACTTTGTTGGAGCCAGAGCAGAACTTAACAGATTGGCATCACAAGCTGCTTCTCATGAATCTATTCAATGGCATCTCATTCCCCCTTCTTCTCCACACTTTGGAGGTTTATGGGAATCTAATATTAAGACGGTAAAGGGTCATTTAATTCGCACAATTGGAGAACAAGTACTAACTTTTGAAGAGTTATATACTATTTTTTCTCAAATTGAGGCCATCATGAATTCGAGGCCAATATGCCCGTTAAGTTCAGACCCAAACGATCTTAGTGCGTTAACTCCAGGACATTTTTTGACCATGGAGCCTTTGAGTGCTCCGCCCGAAGAAACGTTGCTCGATGTTCCGCACAATCGGTTGAATCGTTGGCAATTATTAAATAAGTTGCACCAACAGATTTGGGAACGGTGGTCTAAGGAGTACCTCCAAACTCTTCATCAAAGGGCTAAATGGAATTCTCCGTCTCCAAACGTCCAACTAGGTACCTTAGTGGTAATCCGCCAAAATAATATTCCCCCGCTACAATGGCCTTTGGGCCGTATAATTGAGGTTCATCCTGGATCTGATGGTATAGTTAGAGTGGCCACAGTGAAAACTAATAGTGGTATATATAAACGCTCTATAGTAAAATTATGTCCTTTGCCTTTTGAGCCGTAACAATACTGCGTATTGTGGTGGGCGGTTGTGGTTCGTCCACATAAGTAGGAATAACAATTTTTAATTTTCTTGTTTTTGTAAAGAATATTTTAATTCATTTTCTTTTCAATATTATGGGACACCCCGTATATACGAGTAGGCCAATACCTAATTCAGTGAGTATGTATTAATTTTTATCATTATTTTCAAGTAAAAACCTTAAAGTTTTTTGTATGTAATTACCTGCCTACTCGCCTCATTTTAAAAAGACAATTCGCCAACCAACTCTCTTGGTTAACAGTCACTTACAATCATTCCGAAAAGTGTATAGAAACTCAATATAGTCCTCGCGAGTGATTTATACTTTATACTACTCAGCAATAGCAGTACGAAAAATAGCAGGCCTGCTCCAGCTTGTGCAACGAGAAATGACAAGGTAGGAAATATTTTTATTACAATTTACTTTAAGGTCTGGTTTTTTTACTGTTATTTTTTTTTATTCTATTTTTAAATTCACCCTATGCTAAACAGTCCACTAATAAAGCTCACTGAGTTAGTAATCTCCTCCAAGATGATTTAATATTATAACAGCTGATGCTTGGGTTGCAGATCACTTATAGTTTTATGTAATAAATAATTATGATCTAAATACCTATTCCACAAAATATAATCAAACAACTGTGGCGTTTTATTTTCTTTTCTCGATATCGATATTTTCAATAATATCGAGGCAAGCGTATCGACAATACAAGAGTATTGTATTGATTTCAGATAATGAGTATCGTATCGACATTAATATTGCTAAGGTATGTATTGTAACGGTATCGTATTGGTTTTCGATACGATATCAATACAATATCGATATTTTTGACTCTAGAGAAATAATAATTTGAAAATAAAGTTAGATTAATAAAATCAAAATCTATTCTCTTTCTCATCTTTTTTATTAAAAAAAGGTAACTTAACCTCGTATAATCAGATTATCAGCCTTCACGTTGTTTTATTATTTGGCATAATGTAATAAAGCTTAAGATTCAGATTGATTTACACTAAATATCAATTAACTTCTCATTACAAATTTAGAAAACATTTCAAAAATAAAAACAAATTAAAAAAAAACTGAGCATTCGCATTCGCATTCGCATCCGCATTCTCGAATGTCGTTATTAGATATTCGCATTCGCATTCGTATTCGCGAATGTTCAAAAAATGACATTCGTTACATCACTATTACGTAATGCGCTGTTCGAACCATCCTACCCCCTCCCCGTGTAACGCGCCGTAACGTTTTATATAACCCCCCCCCAACTTGCGTTACGTAATACTTGAACCTGAACGCTCCCAAAGTAGATTAAATTACACTTTGTATGATAAAAAAAACTATCCAACGAATTCTTTGTTTTAATCTAGTAACACTCAGATATAAAAAAAGTTATATGGATAAAACGAAACTTGCCAGCAAGCAGTTTAAGCATTCAGGAATCATTTTCAAGAAATTTAAATTTACGACCCTATTTTAATTATAATCGCTTCCCGTATTAAGTCACTTTTATGTGGCACTCATTGTATTATTAATTTTCTTATCTTAATTGGCAACTAACATGTCAATCTCGACAAAAAAGTATATCTACTAAATAAATTATTTTTCAAACTCTTTCAAACTAGTTTGACAAACAGTTTGAATTTTCAAACCTGTACGATTGACCAGTTTGACTTGACTTGAAATATTTGTCAGAAGGATTGACTTGAGTTTGACTTGAAATTAAGTCAAACTCAAGTCAAGTTCAAACATTCAAGTCAAACTTGTGCAACTCTACGTGAAAGCAAGTACCTCCACAGATCACTTAATTCTCTTTAGATGTTTCACGCAGGTATCTCAAGGTCATCCTAAACTAAATGTCATTTTTAGTAATGATACGTTTTTTGAGATGTCGCCATGCACCTGGAGTGAAGATTTCTTCTATATCACTGAGTCTGAGTGTCATTATAATTTGTCAATTGTCAGTGTATGCCTTTATCTTTACGCTGTGTCTAGGTACACGCTAACGTGTACGCAAATAAAAAAGTTAGGTACACGCTTAAACGTCATTAAGTCAGTGACGTCATTATTTAGCGCGTACTTATGACTGGGCTTTTTGGTACACGCTAATTTGAGCCGCGTGTATGCTGTGGTATTTAAGTATCTGTTAGTATCGCGAGTCTCAGAGTGTGGTTAGAATTTGTCTAATCGCGTTTATGTTTACACTTTAATATTGATTTATAAAGAGTTTCCTTATTTTTTACTTGTTTAGTGTTTTTTAATTAACTATGGAGTGTGGACAATTATTTAGTTCTTTTTAAATGAGTTTAACAACATTCTAAAACAGTATGAAAAAGATAAAAGACAAAAATGCGTGATTAACGGTAGCAGAAGTAATAAGATAAAATATACGGGGCGATTGATTAGTGTGATAAAACTCAGTAGATCCGCTAGAGTAGTAGATAGCAATAAAAGTTAGTAACAAAAATTTTAGCAAACTTTAAGCTTCATATTACAAAATTACTAAAATTAGTTAGAATGTTACAGGGCGTTCGATAATATAGTGACAGACCAAACTTATGTTTTTTAAATGGAACACCCTATATTTTATTTTATGTTCGAAATCTTCTTAACTTTCCTATCCATATCACCAAAATATAAAGGTTTATTATGTTATACAGGGTATTTACAAAGTTATAACCAATTTTCTATTAAAATCGTAACAAGTTGAACTCTCTGTATAAATAAAAATAAACACCACAGGAAAAATAAACACCAATATAAACTGGTATAATTAACTTACGTATAAAAATTATTTTAGCAGTATTTTTTATATATCATGTTAACTAATATTTATTTTGCTAACCTGAATATATACTTTTATATACATATAGGTATACATATTGTTTTATTACAATTAAGTTAAAAACATCTGAATAGTTTTGCTTCCCTTCCACTTTCCTTAATAAAAATGTTTTCTATCAAACAAACAACAAACACTAAACATATCAAAATAGCGTGTACCAAAATATAAAGTCATTGCCCAAGTAGCAATTTTTCGACGCATTGGTTGTCAGTACAAACAAATGCACTGTATATAACGTTGCCACAGTGGACTTTCAGTTGTTTCGGCCAACGACCCCTAACCCGACTGACATTACGATGTTACAACGTTAAGTAATATCTTTAGTTATATGGGCAACTAAGTTATTACTATTGTGACAACTACATATCACAGTTAAGTTTTTTCAACAATCGCAACTACTTAAAAACGTTATAATGCTAAACTAATTTACGCCCATGGGTTTTCTGGCCGACTAGGTAGTTGTCTCTCACGACCCCAGGGCCTTTACGTATCTATACGCATCTATAGATGTGTGACACATTTACGGCAACTTCAGGAGCAAAAAAAGAATTTACTTTATAACCTTACTTTTTTCTTATTATTTTATATTTTATTTTGCTGGAAATTTTCGATTTATTTAACAACCTGTTTATTTGTTTTTTATTAGCTGGTTTCTCCATTGTCCATTGTTTTATCAGTAGATTTGATAAGCTTAAACCTTTGTATCAGCTTTGCTAGACAGGGTTGCCAGGCCAGTTCTTACTCTTTCAGTACTATATCCGTTGCAAGATAATTTGGTTGAAACTCCGACAAAATATGTACTTTTTGTACATATTTTGTCTGAATTCCATCCGAATTATCTTGCAGCGGATAGTAGTTTTGCTTTCAAAAAATCAATAGAAATCAGTAGATTCTTTTTAGGCCCTGTAAATACAGTAAAAGCTGTGTTAACGGTTACCTGTCAAAATCGCCCGGTTTCATATTCAACTTAAAGTAAACATTAAGTAAAGTTCACTTTAAAGTTGACATTTACCCATATATGAATTGTGATAAAGGTAGGTACCAACTTACTTAAAATTTAAAAAACTGATTATGAAACCGAGCGTTACAATCATTTTGAAAATTCTCCAAACCAATTATATGAAGATTTCCTTATTTAGATCTGGTATTTACCAGTTTCATTTCTCTGTTCATCTATTATCATCATCTACGTCCTGAATCTTATTTTCGGTAAAGACATTGGGAAATTGTAACAAAATGTCCGAAAATAATTTAGAAATGGGGTGAATACTATTAAAAAGCAAATTTTATTGTAGTGATAACAAAATATTGAAATATACCAAACATCTAATAAAAAACATTGCCTACTAGAATTTTTTAAATAATATCAAAAATATACCAAAACAGTAGATATCTACTAAATGTGACAACGCTGTTAAGGAGAATGATGCACTTCATTGCACTGGTCACATGACCTCTGTCACCCAATAAGAGGGTGCGTTCTAAAGTGGTTGGGATAGTCGGTCCAGGCCGTGTTTGGTCGGTCGGCGATTGGACTTCTCGGTTGTCTCATCCGTCTATGGTTGGTAATAAGGTATATTTTAAGTAATATTGGTAATGTTGTTTAATGCACCATTTTGGTTTTTTTGGGATGTAAAGAAAATAAAAACACAAAATATAAAAAATGCAGGCATTTTCTAATACCTTTAAAAGCACCATCAATACATTAAATTTATACAAAACATCTTTAACATAAATTCTGGCTTTTATATTAAAATTAGATTTTTTAAATCTACATATTTTTTGTTAAAAAGGTGATAAAAATGAGCGCGTGTGTTTTTTAAAGGTGGAATATCCATATTTGACGGTAATCTGAGATGCGTTTATAAATTTCACATCAGGTAATTTTGTTTAAGTCCTTATTTATGTATTAATATAAATTTAAATACCTGATATGATGTCAAAATAGTTTACTTTTTATATAGGTAAAAAAACATAATCAGTCCGACACTTTGAGCAACCATTGCACGCAGGCACTTTTTATAGTCGCTTCAGTTGTCTTATGCAACGCTTAAGGTTGCCTAGGCAACGTCAAGACAACTCAAAAATCGTCCACCAAATTAGTGCAGAATTGGGTCTTCTTCTAGGCAATAACAACGTTGTAACAAAACGTTGCCACGCGGTAGACAACGTTGTCGCGTCGACAAATTGTTACTTGGGTGGGCACGCTAAATAATGACGTCACTGGCTTGATGAATTTTAATTCGCGTGTACCTAACTTTTTTATTTGCGTACACGTTAGCGTGTACCTAGACACAGCGTTATCTTTATGTCAGTAAAATGTTTATCCGATTGTTAGCAATAATAAAAAAATCCTGATTTAGATAAAATGGATTCAAATACAGTTTTTGAAACAAAATGAATGTGATTTGAAGATCACTAGGAAGATCCAATTCCTAGCTTACATTTGCATGGTGAGTTCAACAAGTATTTGTTAATAGAGAACAAGACACAGTCACAGTGGTGTAGGGAAGCAAATGAATGTAACACCAAGTAAGTAACCCCTACTGAAAATATATAATTAATAAAAATTATTTTACGTGAAATGAATCATGGTTATTATCAAATCAATTATGTTAATTTTTTGTATTAGTTGAAAGTCCTTCAACAAGTAGAGATGCACAAATGTTTCAATCGTTTGAGATACCCTTTTGTAGAAGTATTTGGAACTCAATTTGGAAGATAACTATTAATAATTTCATTTGTAAAGATACGATTTTTAAAAAAGTATATACAAAGTGGTTTTGCTGGTATTAAATAAATAAATAAAAATACGTTGTCATGTCTTATTTTTTCCCAAATGGTATTTTGTATATTTGAAATTAAAAATAATTTGCATATTTTAAAAGCAAATTATTTTTTTTCAACTATACAAATATTTTAATTTAACATTTTCTTCCCACCAAAATTACATTTTGAAATTCCCGCTTGGATTAGTTCCGATACAAGCGGCATGGAGCGCTGTTTTTCATATTTAACCAAAGCGTTATCGTGGAACATCTAGAGGAGGTAGGTGATCTGTGAGTACCTCAAGGTCACAGCGGTCTGTTAGCTGTCATTATACGGAAGTGTCAGCCAGAGCTAGGCAATTTTTAGTTTAAGTACAAGTTGTATTAAATTGATAGATTTTTGTTAAGATCAATGTAAGATCATTATGTTGTTGTTTATTAAATAAAGAATTTATAAGACAGATTACTAGCGATTGTCTGTTTTATTTTTTAATAATGTTAGTATTCAATGATTAAAGAAATGCAAACAATTGTAATAATAATTAACTTCTTTCTATAATTTGGTGGTATAAATGAAATCACAAAAAACTTTGCAGAATGGTAAACCACTTTGTAAAGAGGCACATATGCATACCCAAACACACATATACATATACACACATGGATTACATGCGTACAAATACAAATGTATATACATACACAGCTGATACCTCCTTATTTCAAGGTGTCAATTGCAATGGCAACTACTGAATCTAAAAACAAATTCATTGAACTAAATTATATTGGTAGTTTATGGTGACAGAATAGAGAGAATGGCTATATGACAAAGGAGCACTAAATTAAATTAAAAAAAATTATTTTACTAAATATTATTTAGGAACCATATTCAAAAGGTAATGAGAGATAAAAATTATTAATAAAGATTGACCAAAACCAACTGACATCTTTAGGGGCAACTAAAAATTGTGATATATGAAACGAAAAAGAAGTTTGTAATAAACAAGATGGTATTATTGGGAATCGTCTAATAAACTAACTTGGTTATTATTTGTTCCTAGCTTTAACAAAAAGGAATAAATTTCACTTAGATGTTCTATATCTGATTTTGTGTTAATCACGTTGTCAGTTGTTGCAATGTGGGTCATTTCTAAAAAAAGTCTTCTCTTGTAAGATGTTTCTTTTTCAAGGATTTTGGCATCTGCAAAGTTCATTTTGTGATTGAGTGTGTGTACGTGGTTTGCTAGTGTGCATCCAGGAGCGTCATTTGAAATTTTGATAGGGGGGGCAAGCATTATATATACAATACATTTATATGCAAACATAATACAAAATTGATCTATTTTTTGTAAATTTCAGTAATTTTCAGGGTTGGGAGGGCAAATGCCCCCCTGCCCCCTATCAAATGACGCCCCTGTGTGCATCTATCTGGATAAAGTCCACAGTCACTTTTATGTGTTATTATTCTATCCTTTAGTCGTCTAGATGTCTGGCCCATGTATTTGCCATTACAATCACTACATGGATTGCTATAAACCACATCTGAAATTTGATCTTGTGGGGTTGGATCTTTAAGTTTGGAAAAAATAGAATTTACTGTTAGAGAGGTTTTATTCGTTATTTTAATATTCTCATATGATTTAAAGATTCTTGTCAGTTTTGGTGTCAGTTCTTGTATATAAGGTAACACTATATAAGGTAGTTTGGATGTGATCTCTTTATTTAGTAGCGTTTATCTTGAAGCATGTTTAAGATCAGTAAACAAACATTGGCCAGAAATCAGTAGACATTGTACAATAAATAAAGATATGTTTTTGAACTTAATCACTTTCTTATTTAATAACACCTATTTTTCTTTTGACAACACATATTATAAACAAACTTTTGGAACACCAATGGGTGCAAGGATTAGCCATATTTTTGCAGCATATGTTATGGATGACTTGCTAGACATTATTATTCCTGTACTACCTTTCAATCCTTTTTTTATAAAAAAATATGTAGACGATATGATCTTAGCTATACCTCATAATATGTTAGATGACTTGCTTTTTATTTTTAACAGCTATGATCCATACATACAATTCACCATTGAAGTAGAAGATGAAAATCAATCTCTTCCTTTCCTAGATACTAGATTAGTTCGTTCTAATGACAACATCATTACAGTAGATTGGTATAGAAAATCAATGAGTTCTGGCAGATAAATTAATTATATGTCATATCATAAACATTCTACTAAAATCAACTTGGTGAAACAAATGAAAGATAGGGTTTTAAAAAATTTCAGATAAATCATTCCATCAAAAAAATCTTAAAATACTATATGATCTCTTTATAGATAATTCTTATCCACCACTTCTCCTTAAAGGTCTGTTGTACAATACTCCATTAGAGTTCACTCCGATTAACTCAATATCGGTAGGCACGTCTACAAATACTAACACACAATACACTGTTCACAATCACACTCCTACACATTATTGTGTGTTACCTTATATACAAGAACTGACACCAAAACTGACAAGAATCTTTAAATCATATGAGAATATTAAAATAACTAATAAAACCTCTATAACAGTAAATTCTATTTTTTCCAAACTTAAAGATCCAACCCCACAAGATCAAATTTCAGATGTGGTTTATAGCATTCCATGTAGTGATTGTAATGGCAAATACATAGGCCAGACATCTAGACGACTAAAGGATAGAATAATAACACATAAAAGTGACTGTAGACTTTATCCAGATAGATGCACACTAGCAAACCACGTACACACCCTCAATCACAAAATGAACTCTGCAGATGCCAAAATCCTTGAAAAAGAAACATCTTACAAGAGAAGACTTTTTTTAGAAATGACCCACATTGCAACAACTGACAACGTGATTAACACAAAATCAGATATAGAACATCTAAGTGAAATTTATTCCTTTTTGTTAAAGCTAGGAACAAATAATAACCAAGTTAGTTTATTAGACGATTCTCAATAGACCATCTTGTTTATTACAAACTTCTTTTTCGTTTCATATATCACAATTTTTAGTTGCCCCTAAAGATGTCAGTTGGTTTTGGTCAATCTTTATTAATAATTTTTATCTCTCATTACCTTTTGAATATGGTTCCTAAATAATATTTAGTAAAATAATTTTTTTTAATTTAATTTAGTGCTCCTTTGTTATATAGCCATTTTTTTCTATTCTGTCACCATAAACTACCAATATAATTTAGTTCAATGAATTTGTTTGTAGATTCAGTAGTTGCCATTGTAATTGACACCTTGAAATAAGGAGGTATCAGCTGTGTATGTATATTCATTTGTATTTGTACGCATGTAATCCATGTGTGTATATGTTTATGTGTGTTTGGGTATGCATATGTGCCTCTTTACAAAGTGGTTTACCATTCTGCAAAGTTTTTTGTGATTTCATTTATATCACCAAATTATAGAAATAAGTTAATTATTATTACAATTGTTTGCATTTCTTTAATCATTGAATACTAACATTATTAAAAAATAAAACAGACAATCGCTAGTAATCTGTCTTATAAATTCTTTATTTAATAAACAACAACATAATGATCTTACATTGATCTTAACAAAAATCTATCAATTTAATACAACTTGTACTTAAACTAAAAATTGCCTAGCTCTGGCTGACACTTCCGTATAATGACAGCTAATAGACCGTTGTGACCTTGAGGTACTTGCTTTCACGCCTTCCTCCCAACATGGAAACACCAAAATGTTGAAAAGAACTTCAACAGCTAAAAGCTATACAATGTCAACAGCAAAATGTTCGGAAAATACAACTAAAAAAAACTATTTTACAACTATTAAACTATTGTATAAAAACTGTTATATAAACCACTATTTTATAACAACAATAACTATTTTATAAAAAAACTATTAAACGTAAAAAACTCAATGCAGTACAAATATAAATAATTTCAATGTTTGCCTCCCAGGTTTCATATTAGTGTCATAAACGTCAAAGTCTTGAAACGGCCTATGAAACCATAAACTATTTTACATTAGAAGGTGATAAAAAGTGAATAATAATTTCCTGGTTAAAACCAATAATTGAAATTGAAATTTGAAATTATTGAAGGTTTATTTTCACAAATTTATTGTAAGCAAGAAATACTGCAGCCGGAATAGGAATCTTAAAATTGATCATGTTTAAATATGAAATACTTAAGGTAAGTAGGTTTTTAACATTATTTATTAATCTGTACTAAATGAAGCAGGCTTGCAACACAAGGTTTGCTGGGTAGATTTTTAAACGTAACATATTTATCAATAAACGGACTACATTATTTTAACATCAGAGGTGAAATTTCATCCATACCGGTTGCATTGCTTTGTATTGAATTAAAAACTTTATTAACTTTATGTACATTCACCATTTTAAATGAAAATTTTAAATTGTCTTCATAAGTATTATTGTCATAAAAGTTAATTTTTCCAGTACAGTTTGATTTTTGTTGTAAGAACGTCGCAAAAAACTGGTTGATATCATTAGGTTCAGATAAACTAGAAGGTATTTCATTATTTTTATTGGGACATATGCTAAGATTTTTCAGAGCTTTCCACTGCTGCTTTGTATTGCCCGTAAAAGAGTCTATATACTTCTTCTTTTCTCGTGTGACTGCGGCAACCGCCAAATTTCTCAAACGCTTGCACTCTATCCAGTCCAATTGAAGTTTGGAGTTTTTAAATTTTTGCAGTGCTCGATCTTTTTGTTTTAAAATCACTTTTATGTTTTCCGTTAGCCATAGAGCTTTCGGTTTGGTTACTAATGAGTCTTTAAAAGGTGCATGAACATCAAATAAACTTGTAATTAAATTATTAAAAATTTCAACTTTCTTTTCAATATTATTTTCATAAATTATATCATCCCATGGCAATTGTTGTGGGACTGGCAACGTTGCGCTAAGTGTGTGAATATTAATTGTATTTTGCTCCTGCATTAAACCTGTTTTTCGCGAAATGCAGAGTAAATCAATTACAGCAAACGCATAAAGTGTGAAGTTAAGTGAGTAATCTTCGCGCAGAACGAAAAATAATAGACTAAATATTGAAATTGTGCTCCAAATTGGCAAAAATCAAAGGTAAGCGTAACACATAAACAAATAAAACGTCATCGATATTACGATATTCGAAGTGGATTCTTGTTCGATTGGAACGCGGTGTTGCCATGTCGACAGGGAAGTCCTGTAACTAGGGAGGAGCGAAATAGTATATACTGCTAAATATAATTTTATCAAAAAAAAAAAGAAAAAGTAAGACGTTACACTGAGAAAGGTTAAGTTTCCGCGGAGATAGTCCGAACGAGACCTTTAACGCAGTAAAACGAACCAGTTGTAATGATCAGAGAAGATAAAAAATACGAAGAGCTATTTCGAATAGAAAGTGACGGTACCACGACAGACGAAAACGACAAGAAGAGAAAAGAGGAAGAATTGGAACGGGCTTTTAACAAAAGTCGAAAAATAAGCAAATCTCCCTCCTACAGAAAGGAGAAAATGGAGGAGAATGTACAAAAAATTATGGAAATGATGACAGGAGTAAGTTTAAAAATCGAGAAACAATCAAGAGAACTTAGCGAGATGCGTAGAGAGCAGAAAGAATATAGAGATGAAATAAGAGAGCTACGCCAGGAGAATATAACATTAAGAGAAGAAAACACGAAACTAAAACAGGCAGTTTATCAAATAGAAGAACGGCTCGAAAGTTTAGAAAATCAAAAAAGGCGGAAAAATATAATTATACAGGGTTTGAACATAGATACAAATGGCCCAGATATCCTAAAACGTGCAATGAAAAATTTTATTCAGACAGAATTAGAAGTAGATGTACAAATAGAGAAAGCTCTGAAGTTAGGAGGAAAAGTTTGTTTGGTTGAGCTTGAAAAGGAAGAAGATAAAAGAAAAATCATGTGAAACAAAACCAAATTAAGATATCGAGAAGAAGGTCTAGTTTATATCAACGATGACCTATCAAAGAACGACAGAATTGTACAGAAACGTGTCAGACAAAAAGCGCAAGAACTAAGAAAGGAAGGGAGAAAAGTGAAAGTAGGGTATAAGAAAATATATGCCGATCATGAAATATGGCGCTGGGATGGAATGAACCAAACGTTGGTGGTAGAGACCAAAGCAAAAAACTAAGCAATAGCAATGAAAGGAAACAAATGACGACGAAAAATGCAAAGAAGAGGATTACGAACTATGGAAAAAAAAACAAATCAAGACAGCAATAAAAAAGAAAAGCCGAAAAATGACAAGATACAGTTTTCAACAGAGATAAATAAGACGGAAATGACGCAGGAAATGGACAAGGCAATAAGTAAAGATAACAAAAAGAAAACTAAAGTCAACTTGGGTACATGGAATGTAAGAGGCACCTACGAAACAGGAAAAGTCAAATAATTAATTAGAGAAATTAAAAGATATAATGTAGAAATAATAGCTTTACAAGAGACAAAACAATTGGAGACAGAAATAGTAGAAATAGAAGACGTGGTATTTTTTAAAAGCGGGGGAGAAACGAGAAGGTTAGGAACAGGTTTTATAATACAGCGAAAATGGACAGAAAGAGTAATGGCATTCCAACCAATATCAGATAGATTATGCACAATAAGATGCACAAACGAAGCATAAGTATAATAAATGTACACGCACCGATTGAAGATGCCACAGAAGAAGAAAAAGATGAATTCTACGAGCAATTGGAAAGAGAATATGATAAATTACCTGGGTTTGACATCAAAATAATAATGGGAGACTGCAACGCCAAAGTCGGAAGAGAGAATATATACGAACACATAATAGGGAAATATAGTAAGCATGAAGTGTCGAACGATAATGGCCAAAGAATAATAGGCTTTGCAACAGAAAGGCAAATGGTGATAAGAAGCACACAATTACGCCGAAAGGATGTATATAAAGGAACGTATATTTCCCCTGATAAGAAGACAGTAAATCAGATAGACCATATTTTAATAGAGAAGAAGCATGCAAACAATGTAATAAATGTAAAGAGCATGAGAGGAGCGAACTGTAACTCTGACCACTACTTGGTGAGAGCAGAATACAAAATCGAGCATAACATAAAGCGAAACAATAAAACAACAGAAAAAATTGGAAAACAATTCAACATAGGACTACTAAAAGATAACAACACACAGAAGAAGTATGAACAGGGAATAACCAACAAACTAATCAGGGAACAAGAAACGTCAAGCCCAGACAAACAGTGGCAAAATATCAAAGAAGCAATCTTGAACACAAGTAAAGCAATCCTAGCGAAAACCAAAAGAAAACACAAATCAAAAGATTGGTATGATGAAGAATGTCAAGAAGTAGCAGAAGCAATAAGAAAAGTAAGCTCAAAAATCTCACAAATGACGAAGAAAGCACTAGAGGAGAATACAGAGAATTGAGAAAAATCATGAAAAGAAAATGTAGAAGCAAAAAGAGAAAATATAACGAGAACAAACTGAAAGAAATATAAGAAAAATTAAAAAAAAAAGAAATAAGATCATTCTACCAGGAAGCAAAAAAAATGGAAAGAGGATATCAAAAAAACAACCCATATATGAGAGATGATAAAGGGATGTTGCTAAATGAGCCGGAAAAAATAATGGAAAACTTGCAAAATTATTTCACAGAACTGCTAAATAAGAGCGAAGTGCAAAAGGAAACAAATCATGAAATTGAAGATGATCAGATAGCAATAGAAATATACCCAAAGAACAAGAAATAAAGAACGAAATAAACAGCTTGAAAAATAACAAAAGCCCAGGAATAACAGAAATATCGGCCGAAATGATAAAATCAGGAGGGAAAAGACTACAGAAAGAGATATATGACCTGATAAAAAGAATATGGGAAGTAGAAAAAATTCCAGAAGAGTGGGCCATAGCAAGAATATGCCCAATACATAAAAAAGGTGATAGAATGCTATGTGAAAACTACAGAGGCATCGCACTATTAGAAATAGTTTACAAAATCTTGGCACAAAGTATAAGAAAAAGGCTAAGTCATTATTCGGAAAAAATACTGGGAGAGTACCAGGCAGGTTTTAGAAACAACAGATCAACGACTGATCAAATATTTGCCTTAAAAGAAATACAGACTACCTGTTACGAACATAAAACAGTACTATATGCTTTGTTCATAAACTTTAAGCAGGCTTACGATACAGTAAATAGACAGCAGATGTACGAACTGATGAAAGAATTGGGGATACCAAGTAAAATTGTCAGGATGATAAAGATGACGATGGAAAGCACAACAAACGAAATAGCTTGGAAAGGGTATATCCAAAAAGTTTGAAACCAAGGAAGGATTACGACAAGGAGACCCACTATCAACAATGGCATTAAATCTAACATTGGAAGGAATAATCAGGAAAAGCAGAATAAACATGCAAGAAACGATATTTAAAAACGGCCACCAATGCATAGCATTTGCAGATGATCTGACGCTATTAGCAACAAACAAAAAAGAACTATAAAAGTTAATGAAAAACATAATAACAGAAGCCAAAAAATTCGGACTTAAAATAAATGAAAAGACAAAGTATATGATAATGGGAGAGATCCAAAAAGAAAAAGAGAATAACATCATAGTACAAATAGATGGAGAAAAAACATACTCGTTCAAAAGAGCCAAAGAAATTATTTACCTGGGAGCCAAAATAGATGAAAATGGTCATGAAGAAGGGGAGATAAAGGCAATAATAGCTAAAGGAAATAAAAAATATGGAGCATTACGCACATTATTGAAATCCAAATACGTATCAAGAAAAACAAAAATAAGAATTTATAAGACTGTTATCAGACCTACAGTAACATACGCAAGCGAAACATGGGTACTCAAAAAGTCAGAAACAGACCTTTTAGAAAGATGGGAGAGAAAAATGCAAAGAGCAATATATGGAGGTGTGAAAATAGAAGGTCAGTGGAGAAGAAGAACCAATAAAGAATTGGAAGAACTATATCAAGAGCCAACGATTACGACGACGATCAAAGCACAGAGAATACGATACTTGGGGCACATAGAGAGAATGGGAAGTAAACGAATGCCAAAAATGGTACTCTCACGAAGACCAATACAAAAGAGGAGGAAAGGCAGACCAAGGAAAAGATGGAAGGACAGTGTATATGAAGACTTGAAGAAAAGTAACATTGAGAGATGGAAAGAACTAGCATTTGACAGAAGGAGATGGAGAGAGGTGGTGAAGGAGTGTATAAAAAGACTGAAGTGTATTTAAATAAAATTTATAAGTTTTATAAGTTATGTAAGTTATATTAAGTTATTTATTATATTATTTATGTAATCAGAAATGTAAACATTTTAGCCCTAGGCCTACAAGGCCTGTTGCGCTTAATAAATAAAAATATGGCAATTGTTGTAAATCAAGTAAAAAATTATCCAGTCTAAAGTGCTTAAAAGAACGATGTTTTATAATTTTGGGTGTTTTAGTTACAGTACGCAATGTGTTACGCAATCTCTTAGTAATCTTCTTATTAAAACAAATCCTTTTAATAATTAAAAATGTCTTTGGCAAAACAACTACGTTTGTTTATAGTAAATAGGATCGACCTACATTAGTACATCGGTGTACCAGTTTAGTACATCGGTGTACCAGTTACCGGAGTCACCTGCTTAAAATATTTCTTAGAGTCATTCACAACCGAATCTATCAAAAACTAGACATCGATATTAACGATACACAGATGGGATTCAGAAAAGGATTAGGTACAAGGGATGCTCTCTTTGCCTTGAACGTTCTAACACAGAGATGCCTAGATGTTAACCAAGAGGTACACGCCTGCTTTGTAGACTTTGAAAAGGCCTTTGACAAAGTACGCCACAGTAAACTCAAAGAAATCCTGGAGAGTAAGAACATTGACACCAGAGACATACAAATAATATTAAATCTGTACTGGAATCAGCGAGCTAATATAAAAATAGAAGAACAAACATCGGACGAAATAGAAATACGTAGAGGAGTACGACAGGGTTGTATATTGTCACCGCTCTTATTTAATATCTACAGCGAACAAATATGCCAAGAAGCTCTCTCATATGCAAACGAAGGGATAATAGTCAATGGAGAAGTTATCAATAACATTCGATATGCTGACGATACTGTGATAATGGCAAGAACAGCGGAAGATCTACAACATTTAGTTGAAACTATGAATGAGATATGTAATAACTACGGCAGAAGGATGAACGTCAAAAAAACCAAATATATGACCTTCAGTAAGAATCCAATAAATGACACTAGTATCACAATAAACGGTACCCAACTTGAAAAAGTAAACGAATACAAATACTTGGGAACCCTTATCAATGAAACAGGTGACCAAAATCACGAGATAAAAAGACGTATTGAAATTGCCAGGTCTACTTTTATAAAAATGAAAAAATTATTTTGTAATCGTGATATTAGTATTCATCTACGAACTAGAATGTTAAAATGCTATGTATTCAGTACTTTGCTCTACGGTGTGGAGTCATGGACTCTTAAACAGAGGAATATTAAAAATCTTGAAAGCTTTGAGATGTGGTGCTACCGCCGTATACTACGAATAAGTTGGGTGGATAAAATTACAAATGAAGAAGTAATACGCAGAATAAATAACGAGCCAGAAGTTCTACGGAGTATAAAAAAGAGAAAACTTGAATACTTAGGCCACCTGATGAGAGGATAAAAGTACACATTCCTACAAAATATAATGCAAGGAAAAATCCAAGGACGAAGAAATCCAGGCCGTAGAAGAATGTCCTGGATGAGAAATTTGAGAGAGTGGTTTGGCTGTACCACTAACGAATTGTTCAAAACAGCAGTAAATAAAATTAGAATCGCCCTAATGATATCCAATCTCCGATAGGAGAGGCACTCAAAGAAGAAGAAGTACCAGTTTTCGGTTTGACCTAGGTCGGTTTGAAATAACAAATAGTATTCATTATTTATAACCTAGTCGACTCAGCGCTTTTAACCAAAACAATCTTACTTTCATTTTATACCAAAACAATAAACAGGAGAATACCGATTATTAGTTCTAATTCCATTGCGAACAGTAAGTCATTAATATTTGAGATCCCAAAGGGCAAACATCACAGCTACTGAGAAATAACGTACCACCAGCTCTTTACCGTTAGTACTCTAACTTACGAAATAAATCCATCTACGGTAATACAAGTTATTTCATCAACCCTTATGGTAGGGGGTAACCACCCCTTACTTATCTGAGGTGGCTCAGAAGCTAGGAGCCACCATAGCTTAGGTCACAATAGGTTAGTTTATGATCAGAAATAGTATCTGCAGAAAATACTCTAGATTTAATGACTAACGATTTATTGGTTAAGAAAATTAAATCTAACAGTGAGCTCACTGTTCCAGAGATGCGTGTAGGTTCATCAATGATCTGCTCAAAATTATAATTTTCAAAAAGAGGTACCAATGGATTTTGAAGATTGAAGAGATTAATATTGAAATCACCTAAACAAAAAATGTCGTCCACAATTGGATAAAGATATGAAAAAATGTTATCAAAATCAGGAATTAAACTATTAAAATTAAGCTTAGATGGCTTGTAAAACACACATATTCCATAAGTTTTATTCAATAATTTTAACTTAAATACGTTCATTAAAATTGGAAAATAAAGAGCGAACATTCAGATGACCAATTCTGTACGTTTAACTATTTTGGCTCTAAATATGCTTTTTATTAACTAATATGAAATACATGTGTCACATTCCTAGAACAGCTTATAATGAAAATTAAATAAGAATATATAAACAAACAAGAAGGTAAATAAACTGGATATTAAGCCACACGGAATGGGACGTTTCATCGCCGCCGTTTCGATGCCGCCGGTTCATCGCCAGTCCATTTCATCGCCGGCCGTTGCATCGCCGGCCGTTGCATCGCCGGCCGTTTCATCGCCAGTTAGTCAGTTGATCTTCTATTATGGGAGATGACACGACACGACGTTAAATTCAGTTCAAAACTTATGACAAATAAATAGATAAAAAATATTATTATATTAATTTACTGTTCTATTTCTACTTCCCCTAAATTTGATACTAAACATTATTAAATTTGTAGTGTTAAATTATATTTTATATTATAAAAGTTTAAAAGTCTATTAAAAGATTAAGTATGGCAACGGAAATGGTCATATCTCGCATTACCTAGAATTCCTAATTAATATTAAAAATAAATAATAAATGTACCTGTCGAAAATTGGTCGAAAATTCGGAAATATATCAGTTAGAGATATGCAACGAAGTGATTCAATTTCATTTCTTTGAGCAGAAAGCCGTTCCTCAAATTTTGTTTCGACCGTTGAGGCTACCTTTTCGACAATTTCCTGAAGAAATTTTTCATTGAAGACATTTATAATTGTTGTTTTAATTTCGCGCAAGTCAGGGAGCGTTCAAGTATTACGTAACGCGATTTTTGAAGATTTTTAACCCTCCCCCCTACGTAACACACTCTTATGGAAGTTTAACTATGGCGTAACGCAATTTTTGAAGATTTTTGACCCCCCCAGCCTGCGTTACGTAATACTTGAACGGTCCCTCAGTTGATGACAGGCCCATTGCAAATGGCTACAGGTCACACTCAAATCACTTTACTTTTCTAAAGAACAGGAAAACACAGAGGTGGATGGCACTAACCAATATCTCAATCCACAGTGGGCAACACAAGGCACTTTTTAACACAAAAAATTTAATTTTCCGCAAGTTGGTTTGCTTATAATTCTTGGAAACTTTCCTAGCAACATTGACACGTGTTTTGCTAGTAGAACACCATCTAGCTATAATCACTTCACCACACTGTTGCTCACCTCAGAGCACCAGCGTCTGGGACATGCAGGATCTCAAACCACCTTGAATAATGTCCGCTTAAGATATTGGCCTGTTGACGGACTTAGGTGTATAAAACGCATAATACATTCATGCAATACTTGCTTTAGGTTTAATGCCATCGCCTCAAACCAAATCATGGCAGATCTCCTTCGTGAACGAGTCACAGCAAAAAGACCTTTCGAAAATACTGGAATATATTTCGGAGGTCCTTTTTGCGTAAAATCCTCTTCATTGTGAAGAGCCGCTATATCCAAAGGTTACATAGCATTGTTTGTATGCTTAGCTACCAAAGCAGTCCATTTAGAAGCAGTGTCTGACCTCACGACAGACGCTTTCCTGGCTTGTCTTAAAAGATTTATAGCTAGACGTGGTATCCCGTCCATTATCTACAGTGACAATGGAACTAATTTTGTGGGTGCTAATAATCATCTCATTCTTCTTAGAAAGCATTTTTCAACACAGCATCATGTGTTTCACGAGTTCTTTTCTTCCCAAAACATAACTTGGAAATTTATTCGTCCCAGATCCCCACACTGGGGTGGATTATGGGAAACCTCAATTAAAAGTGCTAAGTCACTTTTGATTAAAATCACCGGCAACTCGGTATATACTTTTGAACAATTCTGCACAATTTTAACTCAAGTGGAGACCGTTCTTAACTCTCGCCCTCTATTCCCATTGTCTATTGACCCATTAGACCTATAGCCTTTTACTCCAGGACACTTCTTAATAGGTGCCCCTTTGTTATCTTATGCAGAAGTCGATATTTCTTGCACTCCGGATAATCGGCTAAAGCGCTGGCAGCAGTGCACTCGAGTTCAGCAACTCTTGTGGAAGCGCTGGACCTGGGACTACCTAATTCGGCTCCAAAACCGACCCAAATGGATTTTTTCATCTTCTAATATTAAAGTAGGCGATTTAGTATTGGTCAAAAACCTTGACTCTCCTCCTTTACACTGGCCACTTGCTCGGGTGACCGAAGTATATGAAGGAAAAGACCACAACGTCCGAGCAGTCCAAGTTCGCACGAAAAGTGGAACCTTCATTCTCCCTATAACTAAACTTATCCCCTTACCGCTAGGTGAAACTTCGCCGCCAACAACACATGTTCTTGACCCTTCTTCCTCATTGTAGTAAAATTAAAACTACAAGATACTAGACATTTCTCTCGGGGGCGTATGGTTGAAAACTGATTTGTTTCCAACCCTGTAAATTTCAAAGTGTTCGTGCAATAAAATCTTTCCTCGCGTTTTATATATTTTATTGTGTGACGTGAATTTATTAACGTCACAGATCGAGTTCTGCGTTGCTAATGAGTTTATTTATTAACAAAAATCAAATATAAGAAAAAAGTCTGTCATTAGAAAAGTCACTGAAAAATCTCCTCTCCCTATGAATCTCAAATATTAACTTAGAAGAACCAGAATTTGTCACAGCGATTGCGAAAATAACTCAAAATTAGAGTATCAACATATTCGATATTGTCACCCATACCTATTCCTGGTACCCATAGTGCGTAAAGAAATAAAAGTTTGTATTGTGTTACTCTTATCTTTACGTACTAAAAGAAACTCCCAATAATACAGTCCATTTAGCAACTCCAAATAATACAGTCCATTCAACAACCCCAGAGAAGACAAGGTGGTTGCAGATTCTCAAGAACGAACTAAACAATTCAATCTCAAGCCGCCTGCCTTTTCTCCAAGGACTGCAGAGAGTAACGTTAATCATTGAATAATTCTGATTAGATTGAGTTAGTAAAGTTGGATTTTCCTTATTTCAAACTGTAAATTCAAGATCATCTGCCATTTTAATCAGTTGTATTCCAATTTCATCATTTGTACTTGAACCCCAAACAGAATTATGCGCATTAAAATCACCTCCAATTATAACTGGTTTTTGTACCTGGGAAAATATGTTCATCCAATCATTTATTGTGCATCTAATTTAAGGTGCTCTATACAGTGATATAAAACTAGTTTGTCTATTTCCATATTTAATTTTTATAGCACATAACTGTATTTCATTATTGAACTTATTATTTTCTATTTTTAGTTTAGTAAAACAAATTGATTTATTTATATATATTATAGCAACCTCACCATAACCATCAGACCTATCATTACGAACCAGATTATATCCATTAAAATTATATAACACATTTTTTTTAAACCATGTTTCACTAATAAGAGCTATGTCTATTCTTTTACTTACTAAGTAATGCATCATACTATTTTTATTTGAGACTACAGAACGAGCATTCCATTGTATTATTTTTAATTTAGGTTGACAAGACATTATTTATTTAATATTAATCAAAGTACCCTCCAATACCTGTTCAATGCTATTGGCTATTAATTTTTTATCGATTGATCGTATATCATAAAATTTTTGTATACCTTGTAAAAGTTGCAATATAAAAGTAGAAAGAATTTCTGTTACATTTTTCTTAATTTCAATATTATCATAATTTGGTACGGTTGTATTAACAGGTAAAGGCTTATCGAAAACAAAAGGGAACATTGGTTTCTTAGCAGTCGTCTGTGCACTTGGTGAATTAAATTTTTTTTTATTTATTAGTAATATTTATTTCAGGTTGAGTTAAAGCAAAAGAAGTTGGATTTTTAGGAACTGGCTTAGATATCGAAATATTTTTACTAGTGGAAGGAAGACTAGGAAAATTCTTTTCATTATCTCATAAACATTTAAAGGAATTATTGCTTACAAAATTTGAAAAAGATTTGTCACAGTAATTGCGTGCCTCTATGAAGGATATCTTATGTTCAACCATTATATTTTTAATTTGTTTTTGTTTATCAAATTGAGGACTTTTTTTGATATTGAAATATGTTCCTTACTCTTACAATGCATACAAAATATGACTTCTTTACTACAATTGTGATCTTTTTCTTTGATTTCACTGCATTGCATACAACTTTCTTGTGTGCTTTTGCACTGATTGGATACGTGCCCAAATCTAAGACATTTGTAACACTGAACGACCCTTGTAATATACTGTTCTACGGGGCAAAATACTTATTGAAGGAAATATAATTTGGCAAAACGTTGCCTTAAAAGGTGACTATTATCATTTTTTAATGACAAATTCAACTTTATTGTCATTTATAATTTTACGTTTAGTTCTGTATATATTAGGGACTTTAGAAGAACATTCTATATTTTCCGTTAAATAATCTACGTTAAATTTCGTATCTACATCGCGTACTATGCCCTTAATTTCTAACAAATGATTTGGTATGTAAGCCTTAAGGTTTTCCAATTTCAATGACTTATTATTCACCAAATTATTTGCCTCCAATAAGGACTTTAACATAACCTTTATGCGATTTTTTCCTAAACTTTTGATTTCTGCAATGTTAGTGAGTTTAAGTTTTTTAAATAAGATATCTGCGACACACATAGGATGCAATTTGCCCAGACTACCTTCATTATTAAGTCTCTCAATATAAACCCATATATTTTGTATATTCTACTTATCTGAAAGCAGGTGAAACATTTTCTTTGCTGGTTCCATATAAGCACTTTTATCCAGAGAGTCCTCACTATGTTCTACTGACATTTTCGTCAACGAAGACGTCCCTACACTTGTTTCCCCCATGGGGGAACAAAATAATGTTATACTCGTATAACACACAAAACAGAAACTTTTAGTAAATCAATACACTTGAAAATAAGCCCGGAATATACCAAAAAACTGCCAAAATTAATATTTTTTTGGATAAATCCAAGAAAAACGAACACGACTTTGACAGTTATTTTAACAATGTTTTAACTTACTAATTTAACTAACCAAATACTGCACAGATAGCTAACTATATGCATACATCGCTTCTCTAAGAAATATATAAAACTATAATGCCGTTAGGTCGTCACAAATAGATTAAATTTGTTGCATATCATACAATACCAGGAGCAGAGAAATCAGGGTTTAAAAATGGATACAAGTTAACCGATACTTTTCCGAATAAATAATCCGATAGTTTTCAGTCAATGTTTGCAGAAAAAATACCAGAAAGGTGCAACAACATTACTATCTAATGTTGATAGATAACAAATCCAATACACAGTGGCGTAGCTAGCCCAGCAGGGGCCCCGTATTAAACTTTGTCGAGGGGCCGTTTTCCACGACTGATATGGGATAGTGCTAAAAAAATGTTAGACAAAAGAAGCAAGAACGCTTGTATTGAACAAAATATTTATTAAATATAGTTATAGAGTATAAAATAATTGCATATTCAAATGCTCCTACAAGCCAATAATATATTACCCAAATAATTTAAAAATTAACTTTTCTGCCTTTTGTTCGGCAAACTTATTTTCAGGATCCATAGCTGAAGAAGATTTAAATTTCTCTAGATATTCGGTTTCTATCAGCAACGACAAATCTGCTAGTCGGTCTTGTCCTATAATAGAAGTCCCGAACCAGTTATCAATTTCAATTTTAAAAAAGTTCTTTCAGCTACGTCGTCGGTAGTTACCGGAAGGATTAAAAACAGAAAACATGCTATTACCTCCGGAAAACTGGATGCAAGGTTATTAAATTTGACGATAAATAATTCTGTAAATTCTTTAATAACAGATTGAATTTTCTGAATTTTAGTTTGTACCTAAGCAGATTTTTGAAGCAAGAAACTGTTCATAAAGATCAAATGAAAAATGTCTTTATCGTATTTAGTAGTCAGTCTTTCTACTTGCTCTTTTATAATTTCATTTAGAAATTATATAAGTTTCTCGGCTTTTAATATTCAAATGTATTACTCAAGTCACGGAGACTTTGAAACCTTTGTTTGGTTTGAGAAATCAGCATATTCAAACAGCAATAATAATATTGACCCTAAGGTATGATTCCAGGTCTGAAATCCTCCCATCTTCTGATAACTCAGCAAAAAAACGCTTTGTTATATACTTTTCGTCTTTTATTTTTAAAAACAGTTGTTAACCCCCACTTTTTTGCTAGGTTTTTAGAGTCGTTTGTCAAATCATCGAATGAATTTTGGTATCTGTAAATCATTGTTTTTAGTCTAAGAGCTAGAGCCGAAAAATCATTGTCATAAGTAATATGGAGTTTGGCATGTGAAATGTGTCTATTGTATATTGATAATTATGACCCCTTTCAGGCTGACACCTCGGTGGATACAGGAAGTAGCAATAAGGGATGAGAGGGGACAGTTAGTGTAGTCTTTAAAGATTTTCACCTCATATTTTGTTAAACCTCCATCGATTTGCATGAAAATTGGTGACTAGTTAGAACATACCTCAGGAAATAAAATGATTTGGTGCCAACTTGCACTTTTACTCTGGGGGTGGATACCATCCCTTCTCGGGGGTGAAAACGATTTTATTAAAAATAACCCCACAAATCGATAGAGGGACAAATTATAAGTAAAATTTGTTATATCATGTTATTAAAATAAATCAATACTTTTTGAGTTATTAAAGATCAAAGATTTGTCTGTTTAAGAGCACTTGCGTGAAGTTACGGATGATAAAAAGAACATATTAATTAATTGTATGTTACTAAAATATTATTTTTATATTATTTCGATATTATAAATTTAGCAAAAGTGTATTCGAATATGTCAAATGTACCCATTATTGGACACCCCCAGTTTCTGGACATATTCAGTTTATAATGAAAAAAAATTCAATTAAATATCGAAATAATGTAAAAGTAATATTTTACTTACATACAATTAATTAACATGTTCTTTTTATCATCCGTAACTTCACGCATAATATGCTCTTAAATAGACAAATCTTTGATCTTTAATAACTCAAAAAGTATTGATTTATTTTAATAACATGATATAACAAATTTTACTTAAAATTTGTTTCTCTATCGATTTGTGGGGTTATTTTTAATAAAATAGTTTTCACCCGCGGGAAGGGGTGGTATTTACCACCAGTTTCAGTACCACCAGTACCAAATCAGTTTTGTTTCTTGAGGTATGCTCTAACTAGTCACCAATTTTCATGCAAATCGATGGAGGTTTAACAAAGCAGGAGGTGAAAACCTTTAATGACTGCACTAACTTTCCCCTTTCATCCCTTATTGCTACTTCCTTTATCCACTGAGGTGTCAGCCTGAAAGGGGTCATAATTGTCAATAAACAATGTACACATTTCACAGGAAAAACTCTATATTACTTATGACGATGATTTTTCGGTTCTAGCTCTCCGTCTATTTCATTCTGTAGAGCTTTAGAAACAGGGTTCATTATTTTAAACAATGATGAAAAAAAAAGACGACAAGCACTATAAAATCCAAAGTTTTCAAAACAGTAATTATATTTTTACATGCATCACGTTCGTCTTTTTAGGAGAAATTAAATTTATTTCAAATACAAACAAAGTTTTCATTATCAGTAATTTTTTTATAGTCGATAAAGCGTACCTTAAAGATAATCTAGTGGAACATACTTTCTCGATAGTAATTTTATATTTTTCCGATTTATCGTTATTTAACATTGACCAGCGTTTTATAATATTAGCAAAAATTGTATATTATTATACGTTTTGAATTATTATACACAATGAATGTAATCTGCGTTTGGGGCAAGTTTCTTTTATAAGTGCTACACGATATAAGACATAACGTGTGCACCATCGTGAACCTGCCTCATCACTTCATTTAGATAAATCAGTTCCATATTCTGTCACACTATAACTCAAAATAAGAGTTTTAAGTCCTTCTGCACTGCAATCAGCTACTGATATTAACCTTAAAAAAGACTCACAGGTTTTGCCATACTCATTGTTTTCTACTAGGTTGGTCAGTTTTTGACAAATCTTGAGTTGTATCCGAAATAATCGCCATAAATAAAGCTTTTTAATTTTTGAGACAATTGTTTGAATTGCGGGGCTTACATAATTTATCTCATCTTTCGGCTTTAAAAGCAGTTCTTTTAAAATAGAATCATAATTTAATATTAAACAAAAGATAAATATATGTACATAAAGAATATAATTTATAGATAAAGAATAGATTACACGTTATTGCCGGTATCCTAACAATGAAATATTCAAAAGTAAAACGATTACAAAAATTGCAATTTTGCATTATACGCCTCACACACAGCCAATGGTGAATGGACAATGAAAATTAGCTTAAACAAAAAACTCGTTCTTATGGTATAGCCGGCGGCGGCTAATAGATACACATAATACATAAATATAATTTATATATAGATAAAGAATATCTTATTACACGAAAATATCGATAACAATACACAACACTGACGAAATAATGCACACTGCTTCAAAACGACCTAATAGTGAAATTATAGAATATTTTGTTTATTATTTTTTTCTTAATTTTTTTTAAATGAAAATTTTGTTTGGACATGGCTGGGCCCCTGCATGCTGGGGGCCCCGTATAATTGATACGGCGGTAGCTACGCCTCTACCAATACAGTACAGTTAGCTAACTACATGCATACATTGCTTCTCTCACAAATATATAAAACTAAGGCCATCACAATAGATTACATTTACTACATACTTGTACACTTCGGTGCACAATTAACCGGACACTAAGATTTTTTTTTCTAAAACCTAACGTCTAAAAAAGTTAAAAATGTTTCCAATTGAGTATTTAATAATAAACAAAATTTAAAAGTCAAATGTATTACAACTCAAGGTTGCTACACATAAAAAAAAATAAAAAATTCAGAAAATTTGAAAATCTGCAAAGAAACAAATATTCATGTGGTTTTTAATTTAAACATTTTTTTAAAACGATATTTAGTAGTGTGTATTACCTCCACTACCCATAATAACGGCTCTCATTCGATCAAGCATACTTTGAGTTAATAAGGCAGCGAAGTCTGCCTGAGAGATTTGCTCTCATTCATCACGAACTGTTTGCTCCAAATCACTCATGGTTTTAAACTCACCATGGTTATGTAGAAAACGTCGTCGGAGAATACCCCATGCACCGTGCATGATGCACGCTCTATTGAATTTAAGTCTGGACTCCTTGGGGGCCATAGTTAGGCCGTTAAAGAATTCAAATTTCATCCTATACAAGTAACCCGTGTTATTCTTGCGATGTGAATACGAGCATTATCTTATAGGGTAATTGACCCAGACCCAGTAATGGACACTGACACTGCACTAGTAATGGTCACTTTCTACACAAAATGGGCCAAAATAAGAAATATATTATCGTGTGTTCGTCAATTTAGTGGCCAAACTTCCCTTAGAACATAGGCCACCTTAATTGTGAAGCAAACATGGCTAACTTCAAGTTGTCTATCATTAAACGTAAAAAATACAAAATGGTAGCAATATCACAGCTGATGTAACGAATATAAATTACGTACATAGTTTTGAAAATAAAGCTATTCGAAAATGTGTATATTCTATTTTTAAAAACTTCGTAAGTTTCAGGAGTTTTTTTTATTTATAGGCTACATAATTATTAAGATTATATTTGAGCTTTTTTATTTAAAACAAATTTTAGAGGGGTGACCACTACTAACAACTCATATTATTATAATGTGCCAGTAGGTACTGGTCATGTCGGGTGACCATTACTAGTAACAGTAGTTTGAGTAATGGTCACAGCATTATATATTTTCTTTTTTATAGATACCCGCAAGAAGGTCAACCAAAATATCAATATAACTGCTTTTCCTTTAGTAAGACCCGGCTAATTACTTTTTAAGACATGGAGAAAATTAAAAAAAAAATAAGAACACCACCAGAAAGTTTTTTTCGTATAGGGAAGTTAGCCTTGAAAAGGCAATTGAAACTGTAACAAAAAATGGAATGAGTAAAAAAGCTACAGCTCGTGAATTCAAAGTTCCTCGTTCGACACTTGTTAGGAAATTGTCTAAACCTACTCATCTATGTAGAAAAATGGGAACAGCAACGGATTTTTTGAAATAGAAGAAAAACTTATTGGAAACTGGGTCAAAGCTATGGCTCGTAAAGGATTTCCAGTTCACAAGCAAAACCTTTTGTTATCAGTAAAAAAATCTTGGAAGAAACTAGACAGGAAACTAAATATGTTTTAAACAAAACACCTGGCCGTTCGTGGTTTGAAGGATTTTTGAAACGGCATCCAAAAATTAAACAAATATACGCCGCATCATTTAGTAAAGCTCGAGCAGCAGTTAGCAAGGACATAATTGAGACTTGGTTTGACAACATTAACTCTTATTTACAAGAAGAAAATTACGAAGATATACTTAAAGATCCCAGTCGCATATTCAATGGTGATGAAGCAGGCTTCTCGTTATGTCCTAAAAGCGGAAAAGTATTAGGTCCTGCAAATAACAAAGAAGACTTTTACATAAGGGTTACATCAGAGAAAGAGCAAATTACGGTAATGGCAACTTTTTCTGCTGATGGAAAATATGTTCCTCCAATGCTGGTTTTTCCTTATAAGAGAGTACCTCACGCTATTGCAGAATCAACTCCAGAAATCTGGGCTTTAGGTAGGTCCGACTCAGGATGGATGACATCAGCCGTGTTTTATGAGTATATCTCAAACCATTGTGACATCGGTCACATTTGACCAAAGAAGTAAGTCAACTCTCTGATGAGAATGGCATTATTTTAATCTCATTATTTCGAAACACCACTCACATAATCCAACCAGCCGATATGTCATTTTTTAGACCACTGAAAGCTGGCTGGTCAATAGAAGTGAGAACCTGGAAGTTCGAAAATGTTCCCAAAGAAATCACACGTTCTACGTTTGGCATACTACTTAAATCGGTTTTTGATAAATATGCTGCTTCACAGACCATAAAAAAGGGTTTTACAAAAAGCGGATTGTATCCTTTCAATAAAAACAACGTAGATTACTATAAATGCATACCAAATAGAAAAATCGTTATGGAAAATAATGAACAAACCATTTTGAATTTAGGGGAAGCAACAAAAATAAATTTACTTGAATTTACAAATTTTTTTGGATACATATTTAAAAAAAAAGAAAGGTCAGGAGAGATGAGTTATCTTATACTTTATGATGTATGGGCAGCAATTAAAGCTGAGGTCGCCAATGCTCAGGTAACGGAGAATACCTCCGAAAATATTTTGACAGACGAAATGAACAATGCTGCTGCGTCTACATCAGGAAATACTAATTCGTTGAAAAGGCTAGATAATTCCCCTATTGCGGGGCCATCCAACAGATCTATCGAATGGAGTACACCGCCCGAAAGGAAAATTTGTTACTATGAACAACGAGAAAGTCAAGGATTTAAAGTGCCTACCTCATTTAAAAAATGTTTGATATTTCCTAGAACTCCTGATAAAAATAATTAAAAACACCAAGTCGATGAAGAAAAATTTTTCCTGCTGTTGTTTCAAGCGGTAAATATCGAGAATTTTATGAAAGAGAAATTGGTAAGAAAAAAATGAAGGCCACAAAGAAACAAGATACTAAAAGTGTGATCGATAAAAAGGAAAATGAAGAAACATCTTCGAAATCAGATATGGAAGTAAGATATGAAGACGAAGACCTTGATCTTAGCGAACATATTATTTCATTATATTTCATTTTTGTATTTATCTAAAATAAAAAAGAACACTTAGTATCTAATACCTAACAAAAGACAGAAACGATAACTTACCTGGTTTTTTTGTAGGAATAATTTTGAAAAGCGATTCGGAAGGAGCGGAAGTTCGGACTATGGTAAGCGCCGGTATAAATTGGAAATGGCCGGTGAAAGAGGATGTTATTAATTTACTGTTTTAAAAAAGATGTAATCCGCTCCATAAAAGAACCTCATAAAAAAAATAACAGAGGCCATTATGCTGTGCCATAAATGGCAAAATACATATGAGTATTGGTGGTGTCCATTACTAGCACACATCCTGTACATTTCTCATACATCTGTGTCCATTACTAATACATTTGTACAATATTTTGCAAAAAGTTAATAAATATTTTAGGTTTTGTATTTATTGATTTTGTACATATTAATAGGAATCTGCATAAAATTTGCTATTCAAAACTTGGTTCACGCATGCATTTATGATAACCGAACTATTTTTATGGACGCTCCAATTTGAAATTTCCTTAAGAGTGTCTATTACTGGGTCAGTCACCCTAGTCTAAGAGCTAGTGAACCCTCCGAGTAACGGTCTTCCTGTAAGGCTAGAAATTTGTATAGTGATAACTCATAGCACACCAAGGCTAAAAACCATGACCTGGCAGGCATCAGCCCTGCACGTATATCTACCAGGTGAATCGAAAAATGCATAGTTTAGGGGTAAAATAAACTTTCTCCTGTAAAGTTTAAATGTAAGTATGTGTTTGAGTAAGTCATTTAGAAGAAATGTGTACAATTACAGGCGATTCTGAACAGCATAAGACCTTGACAGGCGAGGGGAAAGATTAGGGTTTTTTCCTAAAATTATTTTTTTTCCATCGAACAAAGTTTTTTTAGATTTTTTGAATCATTCCAAACAGAAAAGGTCTTTAGTGACTTTTCTCTTAGGTTAATAGTTTTTGACATATAAGCGATTAAAAATTTAAAAATGGCGAAATCAGCCATTTAACTGAAAATTTCAAAGTTGCCAAGGTATACTAACAGAGGCGGATTTAAGGCAGTGGGGGCCCCTGGGCAGAATTGCTGTGGGGGCCCCTGGGCAGAATTGGTGTGGGGCCCTACCTCCTACCATTAAACAAATTGTAGTTATGACTATGGTATGGTTAAAGTCCGGGTACTTTTTGAGATTTTTTAACTGAAAATTCCTTGATTATGTCGGGCATGTCTAGTTGCTTTAAGGCATTGTGTTCAATGCTCATTATAAAGAGATGGTTGAAACGCTCTTAGCCTATCATAGATCGAATGATCTCTCTCCACTGCAGTTAGAACTAAATCCATCTAGAACTACCATCAGAACTAAATATAAACGAAGGTCACTACAACGTTTGGAACCGCATTATTCACATTTTTCTCTTTTAACCGTCGGTACATTTGAAGTTCTTCACTTATATTTGATGAGCCGATTTCCTCTTTAAATGAATTGAAAAATTCTACAAATTGTACTAGTCCGACACCTAGTTTTTTTTTATCTAAATCATTGCTATAATTGTCGGTAAGATTCAGTGAGTGAGCTTCAATTTCATTGGGAGTTAAATTTTCTAAATAATGTAAAATTCAAAATTGGAGTGAATGGATTCATATGCCGAAGGCCTATGACTTGAAGAGGAAATGAAGTGATCTATAAAATTTTGAGTCCTAATTTTTTCTGATGTTGTCATTTCAGTCTCTGAAATATTCCTTAAAATATTAAAAAAATTTTAATTGATTTAAGTGCCGCCACTCCTGAGTTAAGGTCAATATTTGATCTTGGAGAATACGACTTGTGCTTGTGCTCTCTAAGATTTCATTTCAAAATATTGCAAATATCCCTGTTTTCAGTAAAAACACTCGATTATACAAACCATTTGTATCGCTACGAGTTTCAAATTGTTGCCCATCGTCTTTTGAAATTTTGGATAATACTCCTTTAATCTGATTATAACCTTTAACTAATCTTTTTCGGCATCACTTCTAGACGACCATCTAGTAGTATTTACTCTTTTTTAGGAACAATAATATTTCTGCCATGGTCGGCGTTGCTCTCGCTCTAAGACGTTTTTAAACATTCGATTAACAAGTTGTATCTATATGTAGAGGAAGTGAAAAATACATAGGGTTCATACAGTCCTTCCAAGAAATCAAAGAATTCTATGGCAGCAGGACAACACTTAGCTGCAGCTTTAGCAACTAAATTTAGAGAGTATGGGCGACACATGGAATCTACAACGCCAAGATATTGTGTTATCTAAATATTAGCTGAACACCATTGTATTTCCTACTCATAACTGACGCATTGTCGTAGGACTGTCCCCTGCAGCTTTTCAAATCGATATCATCTTCTTGCAAGAATGTCTTAAATATATCTTCTGCTTTATGACCGTAATTTGCCAAAAATACATTTTTAATAGGAAAGAAACCTTCCATATAACGAAATATTACAGTTAATTGATTGACAAAAATTATTATTCTCTGTGAATAATGTGCTGATTTTTTTAAGTTTGGGGCTTTGTGGGGGCCCCCAAAATGTGGGGGCCCCGGGCAGCTGCCCAGCCTGCCCCCCCTTAAATCTGGTCCTGTATACTACATTTAAATTTAAGATGCAGTAGAAATAAACAAACCAAGACACGTTAAGTGCTACTAGGAGCACTCCCGCATCATAATTTACAATGTATAAACTTTGGAAATCATGATTTGGGATTTACAATGTGTAACATTGTAAATAATTATGATTCGAGAGTGCACCTAGTAGCATTTAGCGTGTCTTGGTTTGTTTATTTCTACTGCATCTTGATTTTAAATTTAGTATAGGTAGATATTCTCTAAACATCGATTGATGAAATCCCGAAGAGTTTTTTGCAATACAATATCGAAAACCCGTTTGTTTTTTAATTGCTAATCAATCGGGCGCGACACTAGTATAAGTGAGGACGTTTGAGCTTGCATAAATTCATTATCTCGAGAATGGGCAAATTTGAAAAGAAATCCACAGACAGGTCGATTTTTATTTTTAAATTAAACTTTTTGGCGTATATATTATACTAGTGACGTCATCCATCTGGGCGTGATGACGTAATCGTTGACTTTTTAATTGAGAGTAGGGGTTGTGTGGTAGCTCATTTGAAAGGTTATTTAATTCTCTATTCAGTAATATTTGGCCGTGTGGGATGCGGCCACTAAAAAGAATACACCCATAGTATCTCCTACTGGTCGTAAGAGGCGACTGCAGGAGCAGCTGACCGCTGTCCCTACCCAACATTCCATCTCGTCCTATACCCAACTATTTACCTAGAACCTATCTCAGCCACACCCCGAGTGTCGGATGAGTCCTCTTGACCGTGTTTGAGTGGAAGAGGTCCATTTTGCGCGGGGGGTGTGTGGCATGTACATGTCGCGCACCCTACACACAAACCGCGTAACTTGCGCCGCTCTCCATTCATACACTCCTAAATTCCTCAATACCGAGTGATTGCCGGTATAAGCGATCTGCCACTTGCTGACCAACGGCTTCGGGCGGATGAGTTGGTAAGTGGTAGGACACTCTTTTGTCCTGGAGTTGAGAAATCGGCTTCGAAGGCGGAGGAACTATTAAGTAGTCAACGGCATAAGGATGTGGAAAGCCACGGGATGACTACCACATTATATATCCCTAGTAAAACCATCATGACGAGTAGGAGATTTAAAGATGATATGCCATGCGACCCGATTAGCAACCGGCGTCGTCGAGTTTCCGGGCTGGACGATGTGAAATCAGAGACCGGCCACGCAACGGTGGGAACCAGGCCTTGCGTGGAAAATATGCGACTGGATAAAACAAATGAAAATGTCAGAAAATATACTATTAAGATAGCTACATGGAACGTAAGAACTCTTTATCAGACTGGAAAACTAAACAACGCAATTAATGAAATGAAGAGGCTCAAAATTGATATTCTGGGGATGAGTGAAATAAGATGGCCAGGTAATGGTAAGTGCGAGAAGGAGGATGCAACAATATTTTTTTCAGGCAGCAGAGAAGAAGATGTCAACCATAGGCATGGAGTAGCGGTTCTAGTAAATAATAAAATCAGAAAACATATAAAAAATTTTATTCCATATTCAGAACGCTGCATGTTGATCCAGATAAGTGCGCACCCTCTAGACATAAATATAATTCAGGTTTATGCTCCCACATCTGAGAGTACTGATGAAGAAATTGAAGAGTTTTACGAACAATTAGACGAAATCATAAAAAACCTAAAGAAACAAGACATAACCATGGTAATGGGAGATTTTAACTCCAAAATAGGAAAAGGCGAAGTCAGTGATGTAGTTGGCAAGTATGGGTTGGGAACAAGAAATGAACGAGGTGATCGACTAATACAGTTTTGCCAGGAGAAAAACTTAATTATCACTAATACTTGGTTTAAGTTACCATTAAGAAGATTGTACACTTGGAGGTCACCACAGGACAAGTCTGGGTACATCGTTAGAAATCAGATAGACTTTATAACAATCAACAAACGATTCCGTAACGCAATAATATCAGCCAAAACATATCCTGGAGCTGATATAAACTCTGACCATAATCCTCTTGTAGCCCAATTACGAGTCAGACTAAAAACCTTAATCCAGAAACAGAATAACAAAAGATTAGATATGGATCAACTTAGAAATCCCGAGATAAAAGTCAAGCTTACAAATAGCATTAATAGTAATGTTGCTTTAACAACAAATACGGATGATATTGAAAGAGACTGGATCAACTTAAGGGACGCTATATGCAACGGTGCGAAAGAAGTAATTGGTGACTACGAGCGGAAGAAGAAGAACGAATGGATGACAGATGAAATATTACACCTCATGGACAGAAGGAGGGAAAATAAGAATAATCCCGAACAATATAAAGAACTGGATAGAACTGTCAGCAGAAAGATAAAAGAATCCAAAGAGAAATGGTTACAAGAAAAATGTCAAGAGATAGAAGAGCTAGAACGAAGACACGATAGTTTTAACATGCATAAAAAAATTAAGGAGTTTTCTTATACTTACAAGAAAAAACAGTTTGGTAAGTTAATAGACGAGAACAACAAACTTATTGTAGATAAAGAAGAACAGTTACAGACTTGGGCAATTTACATAAAAGATTTGTTTACGGATTATCGTCATATTTCTACGAACTCTCTTGATCTGAATGGACCAAAAATATTGAAAAGTGAGGTGATAAAAGCTATAGATCAAACGAAAGATGGGAAAGCAACAGGATGCGATGAAATACCAGTCGAATTTTTAAAAGTTTTTAACGAGAACAACATGAATGTAGTATTGAAACTGTTCAATAAGATATACGATACTGGTCAAATTCCATCGGACTGGCTGAAATCTACATTTGTGCCCCTTCCCAAGAAATCCAATTCTAAGACGTGTAGCGAATATCGCCTTATAAGTTTAATGAGTCATACCCTTAAAGTATTCTTGCGTATTATCCATTCCAGAATACGAGCAAAATTAGAACACAGCATAAGTAAAACACAGTTCGGTTTTAGATGCGGTTTTGGAACTCGAGAGCCCCTATTTGCAATACAAGTCTTGATTCAAAAATGCCTGGATCAACAGAAAGATGTTGACGCCTGTTTTATCGACTATGAGAAAGCATTTGATACTATCAAACATGACAAACTCATAGAACTATTACATCTTTCAGGACTTGACACTAAGGACATCCAGATTATAAAAAATCTATATTGGAATCAAACAGCCCACATAAAGAATGGACATATGGTGAGTGAAAACATAACCATTTCTAGAGGGGTTAGACAGGGCTGTATTCTTTCGCCACTGCTTTTCAACGTGTACACGGAACAAATATTTCTAGAGGCACTAGAAGAGTACAATGAGGGCATCAAGATTAATGGCGTACCAATAAGTAATTTTCGATATGCAGATGATACTGTTATACTAGCCGATAACATCGAAGATTTACAGATGATGCTAAATAGAGTAAATACAACTGGCAACCAATTTGGACTGAAGATCAATAGAAAGAAAACTAAATTTATGGTGATCAGTAAAAAGAACATTCAACATATCGACCTGAATATTGAAGCCGAACGTATTGAAAGAGTACACCGATTTAAATATCTGGGATATACAGTAAATGATAAGTGGGACCCAGACGTAGAGATTAGGATCCGAATTGAAATAGCAAGATCCAAATTCATAAAAATGAGAAAGCTCTTAAGCAACCGCAACCTAAGCGTTAACCTCCGATGGCGCGCCACAAAATGCTATGTACTCTCTACGCTACTTTACGGAGTAGAAGGGTGGACGTTAACAGCAGCAACTATAAAGAAGTTAGCGGCTCTAGAAATGTGGCTGTATCGACGCATACTGAGAATTCCTTGGACAGACAGAGTGACCAACACAGAGGTATTGAGACGAATGGGTAAAGAGTTGGAATTGTTAACAACTGTTAAAAGGAGGAAAGCGTCATACCTGGGCCATGTGTTCCGTAATGATAAGTACAGTCTGCTACAGCTTATCGTCGAAGGCAAGATTGAAGGTAGAAGAGGTTTGGGCAGGAAGAAGAAATCCTGGCTGAGAAACTTGAGAGAATGGTTTCAAATACCAGAAGCTGCGAACATAATACATGCGGCACAAAACAGAGAAACCTATCGTTTGATGGTCGCCAACCTTCGGTAGAAGACGGCACATAAAGAAGAAGATTCAGTAATATAAACATTAACATAATTATTTATACAGGGTGTACAAAAAGAAATTTTAATAAATTAATTTACACAAAAAGAAGAACAATTTTTTGCACATCCTGTATAAATATGTTATTGTTTATATTACTGAATAGAGAATTAAATAACCTTTCAAATGAGCTATCACACAACTCCTACTCTCATTTAAAAAAAATCATAGATTACGTCATCACGCCCAGATGGATGACGTCACTAGTATTATATAAATGCCAAAAAGTCCTACTTTAGAAATAAAAATCGACCTGCCTGAGGATTTCTCTTCAAATTTGGCCATTCTCGAGATAATTAATTTATGCAAACTCAAACGTCCTCACTTATACTACAGTGTCGCGCCCGCTTGATTAGCAATTAAAAAACAAAAGGGTTTTCGATATTGTATTGCAAAAAACTCTTCGGGATTTCATTAAGCGATGTTTAAAGAATATCTACCTACTTCGGCAACATTGATTTTTTAAGTTAAATGTTCGATTCAGGGTTAAAAATGGCCGATTTCGCAATTTTTAAATGTTTAATCGCTTATATGTCAAAAACTATTAACCTAAGAGAAAAGTCACTAAAGACCTTTTCTGTTTGGAATGATTTAAAAAACTTAAAAAACTTTGTTCAATGCAAAAAAAATAATTTTAGGAAAAAACCCTGATCTTTCCCCTCGCCTGGCAAGGTCTTATGCTGTTCAGAATCGCCTGTCATTCTACACATTTCTTCTAAATGACTTACTCAAACACATACTTAAATTTAAGCTTTACAGGAGAAAGTTTATTTTACCCCTAAACTATGCACTTTTCGATTCACCTGGTAGATACACGTGCAGGGCTCATGCTTGTCAGGTCATGGTTTTTAGCCTTGGTGTGCTATGAATTATCACTTTTTCTAGCCTTACGGGAAGACCGTTACTCGGAGGGTTCACTAGCTCTTAGACTTGTGATCATCCAAACATTGCTTAATATATCGTTGAACGTTCAAGTTGCCACCTTGGATTGTAACAAGTTCTATATGAGCCTCTAGGGAAATTCTTGCTCACACCATTATACCACCTCCACCTTAATTCACGCATCTTGATTCATCCGTAAAAAGCACAGTACCCCAATCGTCAACACCCCAATTAAGATGTTCGCGAGCGAAGTGTAAACGTTACCTCTGATGATCTGCTGTTAATAGAGGTCCCGTCACAAGTATCCTGGATCTTAATCCATATTTATTTAACCGTCTTCGAACGGTATAAACCGAGACTTTGTTTCTATGGACATCACGTAATCGTTGAACAATTACTGGTACTGATAATATGCGATTGCGTAACGCTTGTAATCTAAAAAAGCGATCTTTAACTTGACTTGTGGTTCCTCGTATACCTCCATGTATATTGTCCTGTTTCCCGAAATATTTGTATTTCATCGTACATCGTACATGATCAACACCGTACTTCGAGAAATTTTTAAACCATTTGTTATGTAACAAATATGTTAGTGATGAATATATTTTTAGAATCTCCACAGGAATAAGAATAATGTAAAAATCAGTATCTTCATTGTATTTATTACTTTACGATCTTAAATCTTTCATTAAACAAAAAGTGTGAAGTCAATAAGAAAAACATTTGTCCACACTATTAAAGCTTTAAAAAAATTATAGCATGAGATAAAGACTCCAATTTTCAATAGACACAAAATTATTCAATAAAATGTATATATTGTACTACATACTTAACTAATTGTTATATTTTAATTTATTTTAATTGTATTTGGCCTAATTGTCATCCTCACTGTGCAATTAAGTTAATTTTTATATATCCGCCAGCTAATGACTGTCAACAGTTGATTCGAATTAAAAATAGAAAAAAAAAAGAAATGTTTTATTGACTTTTAGACTAGTTTATACCAATTTTAGGACTTTCATCATAGTAAAAATGAGCAAGCCATATTTATAGATATTTCTGTCTTATAGGTCTCCGGTCCACCATTAAAAAAAAATATTACCTCACTCATGAGAATTTTTTTATTCAGTTATTCATGTCGAGTCAGACAAATTTTCTAATACGGAAAATTTTCTGGAGGGGGACGTTTCGTAAGTATGTATAGAGGTTTCTAAACTTTGGTGCGTCCGACAACTAGAGTACGTTTAAAAATTTGTCGGACTATATTACAAGTTATTGTACATAGTTTTATCCGATGCGATGTTATCGCAGATAGTGAATATACCCTTTGGAAGGCCACGAGAAAAATCAAACACCCGAAACAACAAATACCACCAATACGAAACCAAGAGGGAAACTGGTGTAGAAATAATAAGGAAAAAGCCGAAGCATTTGCAAATCACCTCACTAATGTATTCCAGCCACATCCCATGGATGATGGTGACACAGAGGAAGAAATAAATGACTTCCTGGAATCGCCCTACCAGATGGATTTACCTATACAAAAAATCACCACTAAAGAAGTTAGAAATATGATCCAGCATGAAATCAGTCCAAAGAAAGCTCCAGGGTATGACCTGATCAACAGGAAAGTACTGCAGCAATTGACATGCAAAGGTCTGAAAATGATAACGCAAGTATTTAATGCAATATTTAGGCTAGGTTACTACCCAGAACAATGGAAAGTTGCTCAAATTATTCTCATACCTAAGCCAGGGAAAAATAAAACTCAGGTGACTTCATACAGACCAATAAGCCTGCTACCTGTTCTATCAAAAATTTTGGAAAAACTTCTCCTTAAACAATTATCCCCAGTTATAGAAGAAAGGAAACTAATTCCCCAACACCAATTTGGGTTCAGAACACAACACGGAACGATAGAACAGGTACATAGACTGGTAAAACACATCAGAAGTGATCTAGAAAATAAAAGGTATTGTTCTGCTGCATTCCTGGACATTGGTCAGGCCTTCGACAAGGTATGGCATGCTGGTATGCTCTTTAAACTAAAGAAAAACCTTCCTCATCCTTTTTATCAAATCCTAAAAAGCTATATTTCCAACCGACATTTCCTAGTCAAGCAGGATAATGAATACACAAGCCTAAGACCAATAAAAGCCGGAGTACCACAAGGAAGTGTCTTGGGACCGATATTGTACTTGCTCTACACTGCTGACCTACCCACAAGTAACAAAACAACGTGTGCAACTTTTGCTGATGACACTGCTGTACTAGCCTCTCACCATGATCCAAATACAGCATCCAGAACCCTTCAGAAAGACCTTAATAATATACAAATATGGCTTAAAAAATGGAAGATAAAGGCGAATGAGAGTAAATCCATCCATGTAACCTTCACCATGAGAAGACAAACATGTCCATCTGTAACACTAAATGAAACTCAACTCCCACAAACCGATACTGTCAAGTACCTAGGAATCCATCTTGATAGGAGATTAACTTGGCAAAAACACATTTTTACAAAAAGAAAACAACTAGGAATAAAATTTCGAGAAATGTACTGGATCATCGGTCGTAAATCTCAACTATCACTTGAAAACAAACTGCTGATATATAAAACTATATTAAAACCAGTGTGGACCTATGGTATCCAACTTTGGGGGACAGCCAGTCAAACTAACCTAGAAATATTGCAGAGATTCCAGAACAAAGTCCTTAGAACAATGCTGAATGCCCCTTGGTACGTGCCAAACTATGTGATAGAGCAAGACCTCAATGTGCCATCCATAAAAACAGTAATAACGGAATATTACAAAAAATATTCCAAGAGACTAGAATCTCATCCAAATGAGTTAGCCAGCAACCTTACTGATGACCACAATGATGTACGACGCCTGAAGAGATTCAAAGTAGTGGATCTAGCAAGAAGATTCGAATAATCTGTGATAACTAAACTTATTTTAATTTGTTTTAATTTAATTTATGTAAAGAGGGTGATCACTGGATCTCCCTCTACAGGTCAAAATTTTAAATTTTTGTCAAATAATTTACCTATTGTTCTCAGTTGAGGACAGATTGTAAATATTACAACATTAAATAAAAAAAAAAAAAAAAAAAAAAAAAAAAAATGTAACAAATGCTCCGCCCATCATCGTGTAAAGCAACAGCTTGTGCTACTTTTTCTGGTGCCATAATTTTTTTAGTGCAAGTTTTAAACAGGAGACAACACAAAAACCTACAGCCGAACTTTACATGTACAATACAACAATAAACTTAAATTAATGCTGTTTCATTTAAGGGCATGGGTGCACATATTTTACGTCTATCCCTACTTTTTCTGTCTTTACACGGCAAATTACGTGTAGTAAAATTCTCCGTGGTATGGATATGTAAACATTACTTGACAAATTTAATCATTAACTTTAAAGAGATGGCTTTTGAATATTCTTGGATAACTGTTACTTGTAAATTTGCATTATTAATTCAGTTAATTAATATGATAATTTTTTCACTAAGTATGTATTCAGTGATTGTAATAATTTATATACTGTACAACAAAAACTAATACTCAATCGAGAAAAGAGGAAAAGTGATAAAGTGATTTTTTAATAATATTATTGTTACTATGGAACGCTTACAATTTTGAACATCTTTAACAATAAAATACTTGGATCACAGAATATATCCTGGTGTATTCTCTGCTTGGATCTTCCATACATAATAAACAATAAATAACTTTTTATCAAGTTCACAAAAATTTAAACGCAGAATGAAAGAATACGTTCTTACCGAGGGCCGAAAGCCGAAATATTTATCAAATACACTATCAATATTATTTAATCAACAACTCAAAATATTCCCGATGCCATGCCAAATATTTAAAATTGTCACTGTCTTGTCACCATATTCTATTTGACTCAGTGCGTTGTATGACAAAGATAGCGAATGTTTGATTTGGATAATAACACCACGGACATAGTGTCCATTTTTTCGAATCCTAAAAAAACTAATAGATATTTTTTTAAAATTTAAATGCAGAATGAAAGACTAATTTATGATCAAGGCCGAAAGTCCCCTAGAATAAATAAAAAGTTTCTTCTGAATAAGATATTTGAAATTAAAAATCACACTAAATTTTCTCTTAGTTTTTCAGCCCTGTAACTTATTAAAATAAACATTATAGAAGTTTTCAGGGACTTTCGGCCCTCGGTAAGAACGTATTCTTTCATTCTGCGTTCAGGGACGTAACTAGGCCGTATTTCACCCGGGGCAAGAAATGACTTTGGCGCCCCCCCCCCGGCCAAGATGCCTCATGAGTCATACAAAGACTCAACCACCCTAAATACCAATGAACCACAAAAAAGTAATAAATTGCTTTTTTTCACAATTATTTATGAAGTCTTCGTCTAAAAGGAGAAAGGTATGGTAAATAATTGCTCAATGTAAGATATTAAATAATAATTATTTAATTTCTGAAATAGATGATAATTACATTTTTGTACAAAATGAAAGCCCTAAACAAACTTTAAAATGAAACTTTTCGGGCTTTTTTTGCTGCAAATGTTTTAACAATGTCATCAAAAGATATTGCTGAAGCTATTTTGTGCTCTATTGATATGATGGCCAAGTTGGTTAGTCGTTGTTGTCCTGTCAAGTTCCTGATGTAGTTTTTTATTATCTTCAGTTTACTAAAACTTCTTTCATTTGATGCGACTGAAACGGGAATTATAAGAAAAAGTTTCAAAGCTGTGGTTATATTGGGATAGGCATCATGGAGACCGTTTTGGCAAATATAAACTAAAAGGTCGAGTGGAGTAGCCTTTTTCATGTTAGAGCCTAAATCCAATGCATGTTACTTGAAGCTTTCCACTTCTACTTCCAACTCACTCTGATCCAAATCATCCTTGTAGGTAACAGCCAGTTCGTTAGCATGGGTCTTTAACTCCTTTTCAGACATTTGTTCAAATTTAGCCCCATTTAAGAAACCAAATAAAACATTCACATTTTGGATGGCTTCAAATCTTTGTCGCAGTTCAGAAAGAATCCTTTCTATAATTTGTATAGTTAAGAGCTCAAACTTTTTTCCTCTGATAGTTCGTTTGATTCATCTTCTGCTTTTTCGTCAAACATCCGCTTCTTTTTCCGCTTGCGTACTTCTTTGAAGTGTGGATCTATGTTGATCTTTGCTGAAATATCTTTAGCCTCCTTCACTGCATCAGCTGAACAAATTGACCGTTGAGCTTCAAATTCTGTGATCAATCGACTGATGTGTCTTGCCGATCTATCTACAGTGATGTCCTCCTTTTGAAGAAGCTTGTTGACGATGTCAATGCGGCATAATTGTTTATACCAAAAACAGGAGAGAACAACAAACTCAAACGTACTAACATTTTTTAGGTGATAGTTCGCTTCTGTTTTCGTTTCAGGTGTTGTTAGTGTACTGGATTTTAGTTCATTGAGGGCATCTACAACTTTTTCTAAGTGCTTATACACAACAGTCACAGCTTCCTTCTTCGTCGACCATCTTGTATTACTCTGTAGTTTTAGAGATAGAGGGACATGTTTAGATAAAACCTCCCATCTATTGGTGGAGGAAGCAAAGAAATTGTACAGACAATTAAGAGTGCCGAAGTAGGTCTGTGCTACTGACAAGCTAGCAGCATTTGCACCAACCAAGTTAAGGGAGTGCGCAACACATGGCACAAATAAGGCCAGAGAGCTTTCTTCTAGGATTCTAGCTTGAACACCCTTATACTTGCCGGCCATGTTTGATCCGTTATCATAACATTGCCCTCTACAGTTTTTTATATCTAAACCATCAGTTTGTATTTTGTCCAATATTTTTTCAGACAGAGCCAAACCACTTTTTTCACTAACTGTTATAAAACCAATGAAACTTTCCACAACTTCCGGACCCTCTTCTGTGATCTTTACATAACGTAGAACTTGAGACATTTGTTCTAAATTACTAATATCTGGTGTACAGTCAAACATTATTGAATAATATTTTGAAGCTTTTATTTCTGAAAATATGTGCTCTCTGATTTTCCCAGCAATGATATCCAAAAACTCGTTCTGTATCTGAGGAGAAAAGTAGCTCACTTGCCCTTTTTTATGGCGAGTAATATGCTCTCTTAACTGGGGATGATAATGAGACACTAACTCTATAGTATTTAAGAACCTACCACATCTAGGGTCCCCAAATTCCAGGCTTTCATTAGAATTAGAACCCCGTAACGGGCTACCTTGTTTAGCTAAATTTATGATAACATCAATGATAGCATACAGGACCCCTCTCCAGTGCGCTTCCTCAAGCGCTATCTTGTCTTGTAGCTCTCTATCAATTCCAGTACCTTTATTTAATGATGACTGCAATGATTTCCATGAGCAAAACCACTTTTTGTGAATGAGTGAATTTTCATGCTCAGGAATTCGTTCATTCAATTTTTTCCACTGAGTTAAACCCTGCTCTTTAGCCAAAGCAGAAATATTTTGTTCTGAGTTAGAGCGGGAAAAATTTTTACATGGAATGCAAAATAAGGCATTTTTTGATTTGCTGTATGCTAACCATGTGCGGTGGATCTTCTGGCCACCGGACAAAGTTTTTGTAAACCAGTCTTTGGTTAGTTTTCTACCATCTCTTAAGGTGTTACTTAAATCAGGCTCTACACTTTCTTCCTTTGATAAGCCTGATACTATGAAGCACCTTTCTGTATCCGATAAAGCTGTAGGCCATGTTCCCGGATCTTTAAATTCTATATCAAAATGAGTTGTATGCTCACCTTGCGCTACATCCATTGTCAGAGCTGTAGGAACGTCATCCTCAACAGTCTTAGTGCACGGTTGGATAACACTATCTGCATCATTTTCGCCTTCATCACCTTGTAATGATATTGCTATACATGGGAGATCTTCTAGTTCGTCTACTTCCATCGAACTGGCAGCCTCCACCTCGGTTAAACATTCCTCTTGAACCGCTTCCGGTTGTTCCTTACACATATCACTTGTATTGCAGCTTCCATCATCTGAAAAAAAATTAAAATAAACAACTTAAAATTGATATATTTAATAATTGTGTTTATTTTTAAACTCGAATATACCAATTGAATAACAAGATGTACCGTAGTTTTTTAATCAATTTAATCAAAATCATATGAAAAAACGGAAGTTTACCGGTACATTTTGTTTTGTTAAGCTTCTTATGCAGAAAAGTATCTATTAACTAAAATACAATAGTTTTTATTACAATACCATACAATTTAAATATCTTACTCACCTTTTCCTCTCGAGTCGTTAACATTAAGCCATGATGATAACAGGGCAGAAGATTTCTGAGCTACTTTTTCTCTTTCTTTAGCTCTTGTACGAAATTCAGAGCCGGATGGTTTTTTTGACATGGTTTTAAATATAAAACTATCAATATTTTAAATCACTGTGGCACAACGTGTCACCACGACTGGCAGACTCAGACTGTCTGGTTAGTGCGCGAGCCGTGTAACCTCACCCGCACTCGCAAATCACAGAGTCAACAACCCTGCATTATGCAGGGTCGTATGCAGGCTGCATACGACCGCTCAAGGGCAAGGCTACTTCGCGCCTCGCGTGGCATACGTTTACGTTACCTTTGTTATTTTTGTAGATCTATTTCATTTCTAATTTATATTATTATTTAGTTTTTTGTTTGTTTTTTACTAAATTTGCAAAGACAAATGTACTCCAATCGGTCATGATATTTTAGAGAACTAGGAAAAAAATTTCACTTTTTTGCCCGTTTGGCGCCCCTCCAATTTTGGCGCCCGGGGCAGCCGCCCCGCCCGCCCCCCCTAGCTACGTCCCTGTCTGCGTTTAAATTGGAGCCGAAACTTTGTACCGATCCCCTTAAGCCACTATTTCGCATTAATATCTAAACGTTTGTGTAGAAGTGAAACATCTAAACAAGTTGTTTTTCTTTTTCTTCTTCTTCTTTATAAGTAATTCTACGTATTCATTGGCGGATTGATACCTCTATGGAAGGTTATCACTTCATCTTTTGCGCGGTCGGTCGATACTTCTTCTACCGATTGGTAATTTATCTCTTGCTATTTTGACTACACGTGTCTCCCCCATTCTGGTTATGTGGTGATTCCATTCTTTTACATTCTTACTTCTTCCATTGTCTTCTAATGTCTTCTCCTCTTTCGATCTCTCAGCGTATTTCCTGTAATTCTTCTCAGTACTATCATCTCTGCCGTTTCCAGTAGTCTTTGTGTTGTGGCTGTATCGGGTCTTGTTTCTAATGCATATGTCATTATTTGTCTCACACTGGCTTCATAAATTCTTGACTTCATCTCAGTGTTAATATGGCGGTTTTGCCATATAGTGTTATTAAGGCATCTTGCCAGTCTATTTGCTTTTTGTGCTTGATTTCTCACTTCTTTCTCCAGGTCTCCGTAATTTGACAATGTAATTCCAAGGTATTTTACTTCTTACTTCCATTAACCTTCGGAGTACGGAGATTATTAGACTTACTTAGATTACGATGATGGGTCAAGCGTGACCCATTCTCATTTTATTTATAAGGATGTTTTAAATAGTCAGTATTATTAAACAGTATCTTTAATTTAACAAAAAACAAACAAAATCCTAAATTATTGTATTTAAATTTTTTAAGATGGTTACCCATAGGGCACATACTAGTTCGCTCCGGCGCGGCGGCCAGATTTTAATACCTTACAGAAAACGGGCATAGGTAAATTTGCTCCGGCCATATATTTGAATACAGTGGAACCTCGATAAGTCGGATTAATCGAGACTGCGGCCGATCCGAGTTATCGAAAATCCGAGTTAGCCGGAGAATATGGTAAAAATTAATAAAACACGGTATACTTACAGATAAACTCCATTATACATAATTTCAAAAACATGAAATACATAAAATATGCACAATAGATCTAAATTACGTACAGTTGTATACAGTATTGTTTATTTCTTAGTAAAAAACTTGGTCAAAGTGAAAAAAAGTTTGTTTTGTCTGATGAAAATCGGTTCGGGTTAGCCGGACTTCCGGGTTATCGGAGGCCGACTTATCGGGGTTCCACTGTACGTATACCCGTAAACAGAGACGGCTGCGATTTACGTGTACTTACAAACATTATTGAAAATATTCTTCGAAATCCGAAGACCGGGTCAGGACTGACCCGGCATCATAGATGTTACGTAGAGGAAAAACTGTAATTTGCATGTTCGCGAATTATATACGAAAAAATAGATTAAAACAAATAAGGAGAACTTACGATCAATCGGATTTGTAAAAAAATTATTTCATAAAATATTAAGAAATAACTGAATTTCGGGTCACGCTTGACCCAGTCTTCGTACTCCGAAGGTTAATTATTGTTCAATACTGATACATACCATCAATTTCTATTATACATCTGATTGGTTCTTTACTGATTACTATCTATTGTTTTAGTTTCTTGAGATGAAATTGTCATATTGAATTTTTTGCTCTTATTTTAAATCTGTGGACTAATCTTTTCAGACTGTCTGTAAACAAACGTTTGATATTGTTCGTACAAAACATTTAAACAAGTTCAAACAAGAGAAAAACATCGCTAATAAAATACAATTTAAACAAATTAAAAATGTTTTGATCTAAATACCAAAACAAAAAAAACAAAAAATCTGAGTGTTTGGTTAATTTTGCAGCCCAGTGTATAATACCAAGAGTAGAGCAGTCAGAATTAAAAATGGAATACAACAAAACCAATCACCTTCATTTTCTTAAAATATTAATAGAGAAGGTTACCGCTTGTGTAGGTTACTGCCATTACATGTTACACTGATTGACCATAGAATTATGTGCATGTGCAGTTAAAGAGACTCTAGTAAGTTCCAATATTGATATGAAGGTAACATATTAATTAATCCCTAATATATACCAAATTCCACCATTTAGCTAGATTGATATATAAACCACAATAAATTAGAAATGGCAAGGGTATACAATCTCATCCAAAACATGTAATCAAACTAGAATAATAAGAAGAATGTGAGCATAAAGAGCTTTAAAAGACCCGAAAAGCCTGAAACATCTACCAGGAGTGAAGAAAACTAAGACTGCCATCTGCCATAGAAAGACAAATGTTGAATATATTATTGCGGGACACAAAGAATAATGAATGTATGTAAGAAGCAAAACCAGTACAATAGGGAGTGACAAAAATAGGCTCTAAAAAAATAAACTCGACAGCGGAAAAGATATGAATAAGTATACAAAATGGAACAAAGAGATTGAAGACTGGAAACTATATATTGCGAATATAATATTAAGACATTGGCCGCAAATGAGACGGAGCGCTGATATTAAACAATTCCAAGCAGATCTAATGGAAAACAGAAACGAAACATATACCTGTAACTGGAGATAATTAAAAAGAGTTTAAATTTATAATATGAATAAATGATGGGCCTAACGTAACCTAATTTAACCTAACATAACGTTGATAAATATTTCTAAAATTATAACTTTATACAATTTGATCATTGTTTAAAAAACAGTTAAAAAATAATAATTTAATACGAAAAAGTAAATGGCCACGTTTTCCTTTAGTAATTTTTATTATATTACAAAATAACAAAAGGCTTCCTTGTGAGTTCGACTTTAAATTAAAACAACTGTAAACAGCTTTTACATACGGAAATTTTTACTTACCACAAATGCGGCATACATTTGGTTTTAGACAGTCCCCATCAATAAAACTAACATTTGGCCTTCTTCGGTTTGAAGAAAAGCTAATGGGCATTGTTTTGTAAGATGAATTGGTAATGGGCATCTCCTGAGGTGGTCTAAAATCAGCCGTAAAGGAATAGGTTGCTCCTCCATATGAAGGACTTAATAATCCTTGGCTCTGGTAAGTTTGTGAAGTTCCCTGAGGTGTCGAGTTCCACTGTAACTAATTATTTTTGATTGTATTTTAACTTATATTCTATAAGAGGCGACATTGATAATACCTGTGGACAAGGAATATCTGTAGAAGAATAATTGCAGTTGTTATTGGGATGATATCCATGCATAGTCATATTCATTGAAACATTCACTGACATACTAGGAAACATTGAGGTTTGATGAGTCACAGCTTGCTCAAAACCGCCACCAGTATATCCCCCAGGTGAAAGAAGCATTTGTGGATGATGAACATGTTGCGTTTCATATTTTTCACTGGGACTTTGGCCAGAATGAACTACCGCGTGTTTTAATGAAAGCAGAACGTCCGTTACGTCGGGTCCTGGTTGCTTTTGTTCTCTAAATACAAGCGACGCTTGGTTCTGGATGGACGGCTCTATTCTACAATACAAATTTAAAAAAGTAGGTTTCTTTTCTGTAAATATTAACAATTAATATTATAATATAGTATCTAAAGATTACGCGGAAAAAAGAAATACAGAATTATAATTTTCCTTATATATATTTTCATACGTTTATAGTCAAATTTAGAATTAAAACAAAAATTCATTTAATATACTTATAACTTCTTTAACCTATTGAACTCTACCCACATATCCAAATGTACAAGTATACCCGAAATTAAGGCACCACCATAAAACTCGTTAATATTGATGTTAGACTTGTAAAACTGATCCAACAAAACCTTTTTTCTATGGATGCTATATGATGTGCAACTTCTTTCACTACTTACATACATTCAAAAATAACAATTTCTCACGCAGTGAGAAAATTCGGCCATTGCAGTGAGAAATATTTTTTTCACCGATTCTTCTCCAGTTTTACTACATATGATCGCCGTTTCCATGGTAATATGCACAATACAAACACAATAATTAAAGTTGTCAAACAAAATGTGTTGAAGCAAAACTTACCAGGAATTACCTTTCAAAAGTGTTCAAAAATAACTGTTAATTGGACCCCGTTATGCAACAAGGAACCAACTAACATTTTTCGTTATTGGTTCGTACAGACTGTAAATAATATCTACTATTCACGTTCTGCAATAACGAACCAAATGTTCCGGTACATCATAGCTATCTACTGGAAGATAGTTTAATGGTTTGAGACGTTACGGAATCATTTTTAAACTCTTTAATTATTTTTATAATTATTTTCCCTTAATCTAATTTAAATGCTCTAATTTTCTCGCAATCAACTATTTACGTGACGTCATACTTCGGTGTACGGAACATACTCTACGCTACCTAGTGGCAAAACCATAGAGGTATATATTAACATAGAGGGAGCCTACCTTCCGCGCTTCCTGACGACAAGATCTCATGGACTGGTTTGCGGTATCTCTTTCTAACACATTGTATCGAAAATCTATGATGACATTCAGTGTGAATATAGGCACGGAAGAGGAGGACAACTGTAGCAGCTTTACTATGCGTAAGAGTGAAACAGCACTAATCCAAATAAAAAAGATGGTGTCGTCACTTCGCTCTGAATGACACTATCTCTATGCTAATATATAACTCTATGGGCAAAACTGACATTAGGTATGTTCCTTTGTTTTTTAGTGTTACACTTTTGAGTGTAAGTGTAAGAAATTCTATGGACATTTGAGTGTAAATTACAGCGGATGTGACAGCGGCTCATGACAGCGGACAGTATTAAACGAAAATTATCGGTGTGCCAATCAAGCAAAGGGACAAGGAACTTCCGAATATGGCCTAACTGGGGGCACATAACATAACCTAATCCTAATATTTAGATTTGTAAAGAATATCCTGTTTGTTTTTATTTTTTATTGTCGATTGTGCAGCGAAATTGTGATAGCAAATCAAATATAAAGTAGTTTATCGCCTACAGAACTGAATTAGTCCATAGCAGTTATCAGTTTGCAAGTAGAAAGGGCTTTCTTGAGAAGCTTATACATGTAACTTGTAAATTGTGGGAGTAGGGCAGACAGGGAAAAGTCTTATTTTGTACTGTTCCCAAGGCTCCCCATGCAATACATTTAAATGAATTATCCAAACAAAGCCGGGGACAATGGATAAAAGCCACAAGAAGAACAGATATAAGGGAACTAAAATTAAAATATGAAAAGTAAACATTTTATAAGTGGTAAGTTTAATGTAATTCAATTAATAAGGATTTTAAATGTCTACAATAATAATAAAGATGTGATAATGCAAGCTTAATTATTAGGAAAGCCAGCCATGTTTCACTTCCATGAAGCAGAGAAGTATATAATATACTGTCGCTTTTGTCTTCTCACTAATTTCTCTTTTGCTAATGAAAACTGTAGTGAGGGAGTGATATAATCGTGATGTTTTAGCAATTCTGTTGTTCATTTTTTTTTGCATTTTTTGTCTATTATAGTTTATAAATATTCAAAATCGTTCATACGTTCTACTAAATTTCCGTCTAGGTTTATATGGATTTCTCTCGGTGTCTTGGAAATAAGTAAAGTTTTGGTCTTTGCTAATTTTATTTTCATTCCTTTGTCTGCAAGTTCTCTCGTTTATAAATTTAGGTTGCTTTGTAAAGATTTCTCTGAACTTGGTATCAATGCAATGTCATCTGCAAATACACATTTACTCAGAGTTATACTTTTTAATCAATGGTAACCTAAATCTAATTTTCGGGACTCTACTGCATTTTTTATTGGTTCATTCATATATATATATATATATATATATATATATATATATATATATATATATATATATATATATATATATATATATATATATATATATATAATATAATGAATAGCAGTGAGCTTAAAACTCCACCTTGCCTTACTCCTTGTGTATTAGCAAATTTGTTTGATTCACAGTTTAATGCTCGCACAATGTTCCAGTACATAAATTTTACTTTCATCAATTAGTTCTCCTCCAACATCGAACAGTTCAAGCCCTTTCCAAATGTGATGTCCGGGTACCTTGTCAAAGGCTTTTTCCATTGTCTTATAGTAAAGATATGATCTTGGACACTGTGCCCGGTCAGAAACCTTTTTGTGCATCGTCTAGTTGATGTTCCACTTTCTTTCTCAGTCTGATCTCCAGTGTTCATTCATAAATCTTAGCCAGTACACTTAGCATGAAAATACCTCGATAATTTGAACATTACTTTTTTTACCTCCCTTCTTTACCAGAAGAGCCATTACTGCTGTTGCCCAATCTTCTGGGATGCGTTTCTGTTTCCAAATTGTTATCAGTAATTTGTGTAAGTAGTGTAATGCAGATTCCCCCACATATTTCAACAATCGTGTTTTGATATTATCTATTCCTGCCACTTTACCATTTTTCATTTTTGCAATGGCTTCCGTTAATTCTTCCATTGTTATTTCATTACTCAACTCTTTGAAATATTTACTCCATCTATTAACTATATCTTGTGGTTGGGTAAGCGTTTCTCCATGTTTATTTTTTTTATTTGCACGACAGTACTACCTGATTTACCTCTCATTTTTTCAGACCTTTATAGAACAATTTTTGGTTTGTCCTACTACTGTCTTGCTCCATCTTTTCTCCAAATCTCTCCCACTGTTCCAATTTAGCTTTTTTAACTTTTTCTTTCACAAGCTTCCTTGCTTATTAACTGTTATTTTCTAGATAAGCTCTCCATGGTACTTTCTTTTCTTTCACAGCTATTTTTATCTCTTCGTTCCACCAACTAGTCCTTTTTTTTGACTACTTTTATTCAATAAAAATATTAAAATGCTCTTGTGATAGTGAAGAGACAGTTTATGTTTCCTTTCGATCCAGAGGCGATACACAATCTCCAGACAGCTGTTTCTGCCTTACGGCGTCCCCAGTGGAACTGCCTGCACACCTCTGAATCAAAACGAAATCAAATTGTCTATTTAAGTGGAATTTCAAAAATAGTTATCTACTATGAGGATGCTTCAGCGATATCTCTTAGAAAAGAGAAAGGTCCCAGATACAAAATTCACTATTAAAATAGTAAATAATTATTTAAATCTGAAACTTTTTTTATTGGAACCCCTTTCTGGTAACATCCTTAATCTCTTTTTGACTTTTACAATTTCGGACTTTGAATTATCTTTCTGATCTTTTTTCTAGATTAATGAAAGCAGAATGTAACTGTATACTGCAGAGTCCTTTTCCCTTTCTTTATTCATCATCTCTTGTCTTATAAATTGTAAAAGTCAGAGATTAAGGATGTTACCAGAAAGAAGTTCCAATAAGAAAAGTGTCAGATTTAAATAATTATTTACTATTTTTATTTTAGTAGTGAATTTTATATCTGGGACTTTTCTTTATTCTTGTGATACTTTCCACATTTTTATGATTTTTTTATGGTACACAATGTAGAATTTTTATTTATGTCTTTGTTTTAGGAACAACCACCAGATATTTAAAAGGTATAAAAAGAAGAAACTGCTGGAACTTCAAAACAAATGTGTTTGACTAGTAAAGATTTGGATAAATAACAGGAGTTACTTTGGGCTATAGCTACGTGCAGATTTATTTCCTTGTGGCTTCCTATGTTAATTCTTATTAATTATACACTTAAATATGTTTTTAGTCTCAGGAAGATTTTTTATTTGATTATTTTTGAATAAACATTATTATTATTATTATCTTAATTTCCATTAAATAAATTAACTGTAATCAATCAAGTAATCGTTTAAATTTAATAAATTATCAAGTATGATTCCCAAATATTTTATTTGTTTGACACCTTCTATGGGCTGATTGTGAGATTATAGTTATTAAGGTACCAAGGGTATTATAAGGATAATAACACTTGAGGTCAATGGTGTATATACCGAGGGCCTTTGGCCTGAGGGATATAAGTTGACTGAAAGCGATATTATCGTTAATACCCGTGGTGCCTTCAACATTTAATGTCCGACTAAATTATTCTTTATAGGCAAAAAACTGAAGGAATTTTGAATTAATTAGTTTTCCAAATAAGTACATTTACCAGCAATAGTCGTAACGTAATTGTGGTAACCATAGTTTTTTAACTAGTTATTTAAATTTAATACCCTAGGGCGTAATTTTTCAAAATAATGCCCTAGGGCCTAGGGCATTATATCATACTTAACTGACTTCGAAATCATGTCATTATTTATCAAACTGACTTCAAAATCATGTCATTATTTGTCAAATAATATACCAGTCGGACATTAATATTATTACATGATTTCGAAGTCAGTTATATTATAATGCCCTAGGGCAGGGGTTCCCAACCTTCTAGCAACTGCGTACCACCTGAAATATTTTGAAGATTTTGACGTACCACTTGAAATATCTTGATGATTTTGGCGTACCAACAAAAACCAGGGGAAGACATGAAATGGAAGGAAGTCACCCTTCCCCGATCCTAATTTTTAAATAATATCTGCTAAATATTTCTAATTCTCATAACTGCTTCATAAAAATCAAATCATACAAATCAGTAGCTGTGCTCTATTTGTTATATCAGTGCTTTCATCTACTTGAAGTGCAAAATATGTGCAATCTTGAACTTTTACATAAAGTTGTTCTTCAATATTGGAAGACACATCAGTATTTTCAGTGTTGTTTGACAATGGTATTTTTTAAATTTATTTGGTTGCCTGTTCTCCTAACACGGAGGGTCTCACCTATTATGTGAGGCTTTTCATCCTTTGCAATTCTACATCTAACAAGGTAGGATGTCTTTATTGTTATTATCATATTTAGAAAGCTAGTCATACATTTAGTTTCTTTCTTAAAAATGTAGATTCTCTTGTAAAAATTTCGATCAGCTTACCAACCACATCAGAGTAGGTACTTTGTATGTTGGTGCCATATCAGTATAGAATTCATCACGCTGCGGTTCGAATGCGCTTCGAAACAAGCAACCCATTGAGGAGTAGAAAATTGTCACTATTTTCTGTGCCACACTATAAAACTACACTGTAAGTAGCTTTTGTGGTATTTTCGATTAACCTACGGTTTAGGCTTTTTAACTCTATCCTTGGAAGTCCCAGGGTTTACCAAAAACTGCTTCCTAGCTTAATATGGAAGCACAACAACTGCACTGTCACTTTCGTAGACAGAGGTCCAGCGTAATCGCTTGTTTTACCCACGTGACGCGTACCACCTGAAATCTTCCTGCGTACCACCAGTGGTACGCGTACCACCGGTTGGGAACTTCTGCCCTAGGGCGTTATTTTTCAATATTTATTTCGAAAAATACCGCCCTAGCTAGGGTATTAAATTCAAATAACTAGTTAAATAATGTCGAGTTGACACAATTACGTTACGACTGTTGCTGGTAAATGTACTCATTTGAAAACTAATTAATTCAAAATTCCTTAAATTTTTTTGCTTATACAGAATAATTTAGTCAGACATTAAATGTTGAAGGCACCACGGGTATTAAAGATAATATCGCTTTCAGTCAACGTTTATCCCTTTAGACCCGTTTAACCCTTAACACATTCGCAGACACGCTGTCATTTTATACACGTATTCTTATGGAGTAAATGACTTCATATGCAGTCATGACCGCGAATGTGTTAAGATTGCTATCTAAAAAAAATACCAAGAAACTTTACAGAATGAACGATACTGATCTGGCTGTTATTAACACATTCACAGACACACTTTAGATGTAGACACATCTTATGAAGTAAGTGGCTTCATATGCAGTTGTGTCTGTGAATGTGTTAAGAGGTAAAGATTGACGAGCTCCTGTATAGGATAATGCTACTGTTTTATGTTAAAAAAAGGTAAATTAGAATCTGACCAGGTTTTTATCGTGAGGGGATCAGAAGGTATAGTAGCAATATTTGAGTTGCTCCAAGTAATACTGGTATCATCAGCAAAAAGAAAAATTTTTCCATCAATTTTTAAACTACGGATGTCATTAATAAACGTAAGGAAAAGTAGAGGACCTGATACTGAACCTTGTGGTTTGTAGAGGACCCCACATACAATATTTTGGAGACTAGAGTCTGTATTATTTGCTCTAACCAGTTGTTTCCAACTATCCAAGTAAGATTGAAACCAATTCAAAGAAATACTACGAATTCCATTGAAATTTAGTTTTTTTTATCAAAATTTCATGATTTACACAATCAAAATCTTTGGCATAGTCACAAAAAACAATGGCAGTGTGAAGATTATTGCTCAGATGGCAGATCAACTGGCCTTATAAAGAATGAATTAATGAGATAGGAAACCGGATCTTGTGACAAAATAGTTGATGTTATATTTTTACTCACATTAACAAAGTATTCATTTAGATTTCCAGGGTCTGAAAGGAAAAATGTTTAAGCTGGGTGAATTTTATTTCGAAGATCGTTTATTATGGACTAGTTTCTTTTGCAACACTTTTAGAGCTTCTCAGACGATTTTGATAGTACGATTTTTTAGCTGATTTTATAAGTTTTAAATAGGTCTTCCTGTACTTGGTGATATATTCAGTGACAGAGCCATTGGAAAGTAAATTTCTTGATGTAGAGTAGTGAACGCATATTCATGGCTGATATGCGGATACCGGATACCTTTAGTAGTCCAGGGCCCAGGATTTGCGATGTTTTGTCTTAATTGTAATTAAAGGAAATGCTTTGTTGAACATAAGTACATAAAAGCATATTAAAAAACTCACTGAAAAGTGATAATTTTAAAATTACAGGAAAGTGCCACTCGGAGGTTAAGCAAAATTAAATTAAAACTTGTAGCTACTTTAGTTTTTTCAATTTATAAATCTAGTTTAAATTAAACTAAAAAGAAATATATCTTTTTTGTAAACAAACACATTTAACGGCTAAACAGCTGGCTCCGGTTGGATGATACTGCGCAGGACGAGTGTAATATCCACCACCGTCTCGGAGGTAGGTGTAGAAAAGTGTTACACTTTTTTTCCTACAGCATTTCAAAGAAACGAGTTGTACGCATTCTACGACAGAAGTTGAGTGTATCGTGAAAAAAAGTGTAAACACTAGAAAAACAAAGAAACAAGAAAGTGCAACACTTTTACACTTTTCTTACACTTTTCACGAACTAGTGTTACACTTAAAACAAAGGAACAGACCTATTTATGTTCTATTAATATAGATTTTTATTCCTTTTACCAATGGTAGTACCTATGTTTGCACGTAGAATTAATCGTTGACTATATGCATACATTTCTTTTCTAGTATGGTTATATTTTATACATAACTAGAAATCATTTTCAGTATTTAGGTATTTTATTTACTTTATTGATTTGATTATTTATATATTTGGCTGGCATTTTTTATTTGTTGGTGTGTCGCTAATATTTTCTATATATACAGGGTGTAACAAAAATACAGGTCATAAATTAAATCACATATTCTGGGAACAAAAATAGTTCGAATGAACCTAACTTACCTTAGTACAATCCCTAACAACACACAACATTCCAGGAATGTACTACCAAAGTTCTATCAATATTTGAATGTCCTGGACATTTAGGGAACATTCGGTGAACATCTGATTAAATTATTCCTGGAATGTTACCATAAGACATTCTGTGAACATACTACCAATGTTCCTATATTTTAAGTTGCGAAATAATACATACGTGTAAGAGATACAACATTACTTATAACATACCAGACAAACTAAGTGACATTTTAGGCCTACAGTGCAATAATATGTCAAATTTAAAGAGTTTCCCAAGTTCAATGAATACAATATTATAAACATACAAATGTAATAAAAATTATTGTTCGCGAATATTCAATTTGGAATCCGATTTTGTTAATAAAAAAAAATACTTATAACTTATGCAAAACCCAAGCGAGGCATTTATATTTATTTCTTTTGCGTTCATTTTCAACTTCGCCGTGCATATATTTTTGTGCATGACCCTTGAGAGGGCATCACGTGACTAAAAACGACCAACCAACGACCTCGCTTCGGCCATCTTGGCATCTTCATCTGGCGACCTTGCCGTTGCCCGGCCTTGCCTTGCCGTGGATTGTTGTTTGTATTTTGTATTATTTGTGCTTTTTAAGAATATTTTTTTAATTCGGATACTTTTATAATAGCTTTAATAGTATTATTAACATAGTGCATAAAATGGTGTCCTGTTTTTAACGCAGTTGGAGTAGCAGAAACAAATGTAGATAAAAAAATCTGCAGGAATAACGTTTCAATTATGACAGAAGCTCAAAACAAATGACTGAATGAAAAGCCCTATTAAAAGGTTAGTATGCAAATATGTAAACGAAAGCATGCCCTGTATTTCAGAAAATAAATTAATACTATTAATACCCTAATAATACTATTCATAAAAAATCTTTTAAGTAACGTAGATATAACAAAGTGAATAAAAGGCATAAATCAGAAGAATTATTATTTTATTTTATAAGTTAATAATTGGTCATATCCATTTATTATTTTAATAATAATTGTGAATAAGCCACAAACTTCGCTTATTCCTAACTAAAATAGTAAATAGAGATAGGTAATAACAAAAGGATTTGTAAAACTAAAATAATTCTTTTTGCGTTTTTGCTAGTGTATGCGTTTATAAATAGGATGGTAGACCACACACTATAATATGCAGTACCAACTAATGAATACACAGAATATTATAGTCGATTTGCTAAACTCAGTCTCAGTACTAATTACTGTAATTTTGGCAAAATTGGCCAAAAACAAAAAAAATTACCTACTAAAATCACTAGCCAGTTGTGTCTGAGTTTGGGGAACCGACTATACTAATAAACAATTTCTAAGCTGTTTTATAATAATTTTGTGAGTTCATTAATCATATTTTTTATTTAAAACTAAAATTTGTTAATAATGCTTAGTAATGCATATATTTTGTATTTTTAGCTTTCCAGAAGATCCTGCGAAGAAGACAAGAAAGTATAGATTAGATTTGTTAATAGAGGAGTATGTTCAAAACACTTTTTAGAAAAAGATATTGACAGAACTTCACTTTCATCTGTTCGTTTGAGAGACTGTGCTGTTCCAATAGCTTATGTCACACAGGTATATGCATAACCTAATTAATAATACAGTCCGTACAATATAGATACTGTTGTAATTCATTATCTACATCGGAGATCTAAGTTGACATTGTTGCCCAACTACAAAAAATTTTTGAATTCATTTTAAGTCAAATATATCACATAATTATTGCGAAGTAGATTATACAACAAAACAGATTAATATTCAATGTAAATAAATAAAAACATCAGAAATCGAAAACAAGAATTAAGGTATAATCTTATGTTACAGTTATTAAGGTACCAAGGGTATTATAGGGATATACGTTGACCGAAAGCGTTATTATTATAATACCTGTGGTGCCTTCAACGTTTAATGTCCAACTAAATTATTCTTTATATGCGAAAAATTTGAATGAATTTTGAATTGATTAGTTTTTAAATAAGTACATTTACCAGTAACAGTAGTAACGTAATTGTGGTAACCATAGTTTTAGTTAGGTTGATATTTGTCAACTTGACAGTATCTAAGTCGTTATTTAAATTTAATGCCCAAGGGCGTTATATCGTACTTAACAGACTTCGAAATGTCATTATTTGTCAAATAATGTACCAGTAGGACATTAAAGTAAATAATAAAAACAATAAATATAATGAATACTAAATACTTATTTGTTTGTGAAAAATCTATTTCTTTGTGGCTTTTTTGTAATTAATTATTCTAATGGGGAAATAAGCCACAATTTACTTGAAAAAATAATTTTATTAAAGTTTCTACTTCCACATCGGATGTCGTTGTCAAAATACAAAATGTTCATTATTATTATTTTATTTATTAAATATTATTTATTTAAATATTATTTAGTATTTATTTTTTTATTATTATTATTTATGCATATTATTACCTGTAAATAATATTTCTTCTGATTGTTAATTGTAAAGGATAGAAAAATTACCTTTTATTTTATTTTCTTTTAGAATCAGCTGAGAGAAGTGGTCTACAAAAAACCAGAAAGGAAACGGAATATGTGGCTACGAAAAGCAAAAGAAAGGTTTACAAAGCAAATGTGACACATTTTTTTATAATATTTAGGAATGTCAGCAAATTACATTAAAAAATGTATGTAAAGATTTTTTGCAATAAAAATGTTTATATTTATCAAGGATGTATTATTTGGTATGGCCATATATCGTCAGTGATGTGACAGTACCTCCTATCTGTTTTTTTCAAGAGATTTGTAAGATAGACTAAAAACTTGTTTCGGCCACCTCCTGTTTTCATATATTTTTTGACTTGTTTTGCAGTAAATTCAACTATCTATTTACTACAAAAAAAGTCAGAATACGTACGAAACCAGAAAGTGACCTTAAAAAATGTTTTTCGTCTCCTGCAAACCTCATGAAAAAACATATAGGAGGTATTGTCACATTACTGACGATATATTTCAGTGAATGTCTAAAAAATATACTGTGAATGTTCAAAGAACGTTCGTAGACATTCATGGAATGTTCTAACAAGACATTCAGTCTAAAAATATACTGTGAATGTCCAAAGAACATTCATGGAATGTTCCAACAAGACATTCAGTCTAAAAAATAGACTGTGAATGTCCAAAGAACATTCGTAGACATTCATGGAATGTTCCAACAGAACATTCTAAGAATATTTAAAATGCTGACACAGCACTTTCCTGGTACTTTCCAGGGACATTCGTGTGCATTTGGGGACATTCCAGGAATGTTTTCAATGTCCTGTGTGTACATTCTAGGAACATTCATGGAATGTTTTGTGTTATTAGGGATTATGCACATAAAAAAAGTTACAGCCCTTTGAAGTTAAAAATGAAAATCGATTTTTTCGAATATATCGAAAACTATTGGAGATTTTTTATTGAAAATGGACATGTGGCATTCTTATGGCAGGAACATCTTAAAGAAAAATTATAGTAAAATTTGTGCACCCCATAAAAATTTTATGGGGATTTTATTCCCTTAAACCCCCCCAAACTTTTGTGTACGTCTCAATTAAATTATTATTGTAGTACCATTAGTTAAATTCAATATTATTAAAACTTTTTTGCCTCTTAGTATTCTTTCGATAAGGCAGTTTTTATCGAGTTGAGGCTTTATATTTTAATATGTTTACATAAAAATTTTATGGGGGTTTTGTTCTTTTAAACCCCCCAAATGTTTGTGTACGTTCCAATTAAAATATTATTGCGGTACTATTAGTTAAACACAGTGTTTTTAAAACTTTTTTGCCTCTTTGTATTTTTTCGAAAAGGCACCTCTTATCGAGATGTGACTTCTTTTTTAATATGGTTCAAAATATACCTAAAAATGTAAATCATCAGTAAGTGTTCATATATTACCAAGTCTCCATAATCGTACTTAACCATATACAAATATGTGGTGGATTTGACAAATATTCGAAATATCTCGATAAAAACTGACTTTTGGAAAAAGTAATGAGGCAAAAAAGTTTTAAAAATATTGTGTTTAAATAATGGTACTACAATAAAATAATTTAATTGGAACGTACACAAAAGTTTGAGTGGGTTTAAAGGAACAAAGCCCCCTTAAAATTTTTATGGGGTGTCCAAATTTCACTATAAGTTTTTTTTAAGATGCTACTGCTATAAGTATGTCACATGTCCATTTTCAATAAAAAATCTCAAATAGTTTTCGATATATTGGAAAAAATCTATTTTATTTTGTAACTTCAAAGGGCTGTAACTTTTTTTATGTGCACATTTGTACTAAGGTAAGTTAAGTTAAATCGAATTATTGTTGGTCCCAGAATATGTGATTAAATTTATGACCTGTATTTTTGTTACACCCTGTATTTGTCGTACAAACTTTAGATTATACCTATTTTATATTTTTATTTCTGATTTTTGGGTAGTTTGTACAAGCACACACCACAAAGCAAAATTAGTCCAGACAATAACTTCTACACATGATACGTTGAATTCACATGGTTCGGATGATTACAAAAGTAGTTCCATTATCCATCTCATCTTCTAGTTTATTAATGTTGATAATAATATTATATCAATGTGGGTACCATAATATAATGCTTATATAAATCAGATATATTTAGGTTGAGATATAAATATAAATTCTTTGTTAGCTAAGAAACATTGATAATAGTCCTTATTTCTCTATTAAGTTTTAGAACAATACTCAGAAGAAGATTGACTAAACAGTGTGTTTTGAGCCAATCTCTTCTTCGGTTTGCCTTTAGCTCAATTTTTATTATTATATTTTATTCTAATGTTGTTTTTAATCATCAGGTAGTACAGGTACCTACATTACTCGATTTCATCTTTTGGCTTTGTTGTTGATGACTTTCAATTTATTACTTATTAATTTAATTATTATGTAGTACTCTGATGTATGAGCTTATCATTTTGTTGCATTATTAATGGTGCACTTTTAAATGTGTAGGCTCAGACAAGTACGTTGGTTTAATATTGATATTTGGTATGGAACTATGGAACTTATTATATTGTACACTACCATATCTCAGTTTATGTGTTATATTTGGGATACTTGATCACTTACTATTTTTTATTATTTTTATATCTTGTTATTGGATTTGCCATATTGGAAAGCTGTTGTGGTTTTATTTTGTTATTGGTTACTCTCTTGACGTTTGCCACATATATCTTAGATACTTTGTAATAATTTATATCCTTATATTCTACACACTATGGTTCTGGAATTAGTTTGGAAGTTTGATGTATGTACGGATTCTTAAGTCTCTAAGTCTGGATGTATGCATGATGTGTGTTTGTATGGATAATGTATGTATGTAGGGATGATGTATGTATGTATGGATGATGTATGTATGGATGATGTATGTATGTATGGATGATGTATGTACGCATGGATGATGTATGTATGTACGGATGATGTATGTATTGATTTCTTCTTGTGGACTAGTCTGTCATTACTCTGTTGATACTCTGATTTGTGAATGCGTGGGTTCGAGGTTGTTGTTCAGCAACTGATCACTGCTGTTCGATTGACTTCATGATCTACGTCTTTCATGGCTGAGTACGCAGATGTTTATCCGTCATAATATTTCTGGTCGGGAAATGTCTGCAGCAGATCCTAACCATTCTTGTGTATTTAGTCCAATTATTCCAGTTACATTTTTACCATTTGATAGGGAAGTATTTAGTCTTTTTATTTAGTTTATATTATGTAGTGGCAACACGGTAGTGAGTAGACAAATACCTTGTTATTTTTCGGCTGCAATTAACCCGATTTATCGGGAGTTTCAACGAGAAACAAATAACCAAAGTATAAGGAGTGCAAAACCAAGTAAAAAACTAATCAGTAGTGCAAAAATTGGGATTCTAAAAGGTGAGTCCTTAGATTAACGAAACCGGTAGATATAACATCGACTAGTGCGCAGCCTGTCCGTTTCCCCTTAATCCCCACTCCTTTGTCCTGCCAATCAAAACAGCAGACGGAGTATATCCCCTCCAGCCAAAGGTTGCATGGTAACTTTCCACCAATCAGCGTCGAGAATCTAATGGCGGGAGTGACGTCACCCAGAATGCTGCATTCTAATTCATTCACTCCACTCATTGAAATGAACTCGGAAAGTAGGAATGTATTGAAAATATGTATATTTAAAAAAAATACGTTTGGATTTTTAATGACTATTTATTTCATATATTCTTTAAAAAATGTGGTAGATACCTGTAGAGTTACAAAAATCATAGAATATAATTGCAATTAAATATATGCAGTAGAATAGCATTACTACTTAATTAAAGCAGAAGGAGATTCTTTCTTGTGTATATATGGGACTAAATCATTCAAATATCCTAGGTATATTAATAATGGGTTGAATACAATTTACTTTTTTAAATGATTTTGAGTAGGTATATAATTTTGAATTGGGGATAATGCATGTAGTACATTAATATAAATTCCTCCTAACATGTAAACCATGGTCAAAAAGAGATTCAACTAAAGATTTATGTATCAAAATTAGTAGTTTTTCCCTTAAGATTAAAGAGCATCTGATTACTTAAGTACTGGATTATAATATCTAAAACTATTAAAACATTATGATTCCATTCAATAGGTACCTGTGAAGTTTTACATTAACAGTAAATTATAAAAAAATACAATTTCAGTGCAATAAAGGGAATTTTCCCCATTTTATATATTCATTTAGTTTATTATTGTTTATTCAAACGATCTTCAGATGGCTGCAATATTGGTTATAATTTTATATGAAACAATTACATATAATAGATCTATTATCTATAGACTTAATTAGATATATTGTTCAATAAGTCTAAGCAGATTGTAACCTACACAGATGATGTAAACTTGATGTGAAGAACCGCAAGAGACATTACAGAACTGTAATGTCTCTATACAAGAATGTCCTTTACTATACAATACAGCAGAAAGAAAATCCAGTAAGTAAGTAGGTACTTAATACAACCACATTAAAATGTATCTTAACACTTGTAAAAGAGTTTTGGGCTTAAGTTATTATACTAAAAACACTTAATGATATCTATAGATACATTATATCTCAAGATATAAACACAAATTAAAATACTAATGATATTTAATAACAAAATATAGCCTCCAAACCACGTATCCTATTATGTTTAAAAACAATTCGTAAAATTGATCGTCTGGGTGACGTCACGATGACAATATTTCATTTGTCAATGTCAAAGTTACCACACAACCTATGGTATAGGGACCTTGCCCTCCAGCACTGTCCGCCGGCAATAACTTGTTCTCTGGTTTAAATTTTTTACGTTAAATTGTGTGATTTTGAAAATTAAGTTTTCGACTGTGTTAGTGACTTTATTTTATAAAATGCCACAGTATATAATCAAGAACTGTATTTATCATTCAAGTTGCAAATTGTGTGAAAGATAAAAAGCCAGTTAACCTATTAGGTAAGTTTAAAATATTCTATTTGTAATATTGTAGTCATTCCTGGCCATATTTGTATCGAGGGGAAGTGTTGGACGCTGTACTTCAGAACCGGACTTATACATTTTAATACTAGCAAAATACATTTTAAATAAATTAGCGTCGAATTGCATTTCTGATTCTTTCAATACATACTATAAATCATAAATGGTATAAAAATTGGGGATTTATATTCAATTTCACTTAAAGTCACCATTTTGATCCTGCATCTTGAACTAAGAGATTCATTTATGGGCAATTGTATTCCTTTGGAAATGATAGATATCAATTATGAAGCCTGGTGAAATCATAAATAAATCGTGTAGCAAGGAGAGAATAGTAGATGAAGTTGATGACGCATTGGACGAGAGCAATGATCTGTCTGAAATTATATCTTGTATAAATGTTTCGGAATATAAAAAAGAAGTAATAACACACATTTCCGGCTACGTTATATGTAGAATTTCAGCCCAGTTAAAATGCGAGGACTGTATTGAGAGCCTGTGTGGAGACAGAAATGATTTTTTGATTTGATTTATTAATCAGAAAGATAAATGGAATGCAATGCCTTACCCCTCAGCTGATGTTATTTTAATTTGTAGCACTGCAGAAAAAATTTTACAACATTTTTAATCGTTGTAAATAACGAAGTATTTTATAATCTTTTAGATAAAAAACTTTATGAGGATAACAAGATCCATTTCTCCGAGCAAAACTTTTTAACGTCACATTTTTCTAATTTAGTTAAAATTATTGTGTTAACCTACATCAATATTAGAATACACCATTATTATAAAATTTTATTAGATAAGACTGTCAGTAAGAGGATACAGTTTAACAAATTAACATTATTTTCTGGTTGCTAATATCACCACGTTTCGTTCGCCTAGGGCCTAGAAGAGTTCCGGATATGAAACATGAGATAGAGAGGTTTAGTGGGTATTACAAGTATCGAGTCCCACACTACCTTAGAGCAAAATACTAGGCGCTAGGGTGTGCGTAAATACATTCCTCTCTTGAAAAAAAAAGTTTACAATACATATATACCTATCGCTAATATCTGCAACACTTGCAAATTCTATATTATACTTTAAATAATAACGTATTATATACTATATTATACTTTAAATAATAACGTATAAGTACTCATATTATATTAAGTTTAAGTATTATATTAAGTTTAAGTTGTTTTAAGTAAATCATTTAATAATTAAATCGCCGGTATTTTATTATTCCAAAATTTTCCTGAATACGTACCTCACCCCTCCCACCCACTTGTCCGAACTTGGAATATTTGGCAGCCTTTGCGCATCTGTTTCTTGCGTGAACGTTATATCTTTCGTCTTCGTTAATCTAAGGGTGAGTCGGCGAAAAAACTATACAAAATTAACCAAAACAAATCGACAAGGTTAACAGATAAGAGCGATAAGAGACAAACGAGAGAGCTAAGTCTCGGCCGATTTATTTGCGACGTTGCCACTGTTAGCAAAATATCCCAGGTGACAATATTTTAATTTTTAATTCAATTTTAATTTAATTTTAACAAAGTAAATAAACGGTAGACACTGCTTTCTCCGCACTTTTGAGGTGGAAAGCAGTGCCTGGCGCCGAATAATAATGAAAAAGTTTTTGGAGAAAGGAAAAGGTTATGAGAGTGATAGCTCGACAACGGACGAAGGAACAAAAAGAAAAATGAGAGAGGGGGACAACGAAAATGAGGAAAGAGAAGAGCACGCGAAGAGCAGAAAACTTTCAACGAATTCACCACAAAAAAAGTATGAATCAAAACTAGATACCATAATTGAAATGATGAGTAAATTGTCAAACGATGTCACAGAGATAAAGAAAGACCAAAAGAGCAGTAAAGAAGCAATAGCACTCTTAATATTAATTGTTTTAATCAATTGCTCTCTAGGGAATCTTGGTGCTTTCTAAACTCACATCTATCTTCGGATAACAAGTTTTGCATATTTTATGAAAAAATTATGGAACTATTCGATAAGGCATTTCCTTTGCAATCGGTAGATACTAGACGATTTTCTAAACAGTCTAAAAATAAGGGCTTGTTGACTTCTAATTTAATAAATGAGGGGGATTTTATTAGAGAAATTTTCAGATCTATAAAATATTCAGAAAGTCATGAGCTCAGAATACGGTATAACATTCTAAAAAAAAATTATGAATACAAAGTTAAGTTAGCCAAGCAAACTTATTTTAATAATAAAATGATAAATGCGCAGAATAGTACGGCTGAGGCTTGGCGCATCATAAATCGAAACACTGTCGGAGGTAAAAATCGAAACTCTTCTAAATACCCAAGTAAATTTAAAAATAATTTGGGAATTTCTGTGGATGACCCTCATGACATAGCAGAATCTTTCAGTCAACATTTTTCGAAATCCGTAAACAATTTAATTAATCAAACTTCACCTGACTATAATCCTAAGTATCTTTCTTCGCCTATACACTCCCTTTTCCTTTATCCTGTTAGTGATGAAGAAATGAAAAGTATAATTAAAGATATCTCCAAAAAATCCTCGGCTGGACTGGATGAGATCCCGTATTCTATGTTAACACATGTATCTCATAACATATATAAACAATTAACATTTCTCGTAAACCTTTCATTTCAGGAAGGGATTTTTCCTCAAATTCTAAATACTGCTTTAGTGGTGCCTATACATAAAAAAGGTGACAAATCAAAATTTGATAACTATCGGGGCCTATCACTTTTATCTGTGTTTTCAAAGATATATGAGAAGGCATTTCATACACGTCTCCTCTCGTATATTAACAAGCACAACATTATAGAAAAGTCTCAATTTGGTTTCCGTGAAGGTATAAGTGTGCAAGATGCACTACTAGCGCTGTGCAATCATATTTTATCGAACTTTGATAAGGGTAATAAAGTTATCTGTTTGTTTTTTGACTTAGCACGAGCTTTTGAAACTGTAAATCATCCAATACTGCTGGAAAAACTTTATCATAGTGGTGTTAGAGGTACTGCGTTAAAGTGGATCCACACCTTTTTATCGAAAAGGTTTCAAAAGGTTAAGGTCAATGTGAATGGGAATATAATATTTTCTTCAGAAGAAAGTGTCCTCTCCGGAGTTCCACAGGGAAGTATCATTGGCCCTCTTTTGTTTTTGATTTTTGTCAATGATTTAAATCAACTGATAAACGATAGCTCAACATGTTTGGCTCGGAATCCATTAAATAATTTTTCTGATGCAATAAGCGTTCGAGTAGAAAACGTGGAACAGCAATCAGGCTGTTATGTCACTCAATTTGCTGACGATACCACAGTTGCACTAAATTCCAATAATTTTTTTCATGTAGTACAAAAAGCAAACTGTCTTGTAAAAAGTATGACTCATTACTGTTTAAATAATGCCCTAATCTTAAATGGATCAAAGACCAATATGGTAACCTTTTCACCTTCTACTATGCAGATGAGTCCATTAGTAAAACTTGACAATGGGTCAGTGGTAAATAGCCACTCCACTAGGTTGTTAGGTGTTTACCTGGATTCTAATTTGTCTTGGAGCTCTCACGTTGATTATGTAGTGGGAAGATTGTCTGTGCACTGTTATGTTCTATGGCAACTTAGGAATTTTGTCTCCCTAGATATCTTAAAACTTTACTATTTTGCTCATGTACAGTCAATTTTGCAATATTGCTTGGTTTGTTGGGGAAATTGTTCGCGAATTAATGAGGTGCTTGTTCTTCAAAAAAAAAATTATTCGTACCATGACGTTTAGAAGGCGCTTGGATTCCTGTAGACCAGTTTTTAAACAATTAAATATTTTAACTGTAATTTCACTGTACATTTTCAGTTGTGTTGTTTATGTAAAGTCACATATATGCAATTTTATTAGCAGAAGTGATGTTTCCTTAAAGAGTGGCTACAATTTTCGTTACGGAAATGATTTGGTGACCCCTGCTCGCCACTTGACCGTTGTGGGCAAGGGTCCTTACCCAACATGCATTCGTTTGTATAATAAATTGCCTAATTATGTTAAAGAGTCAAATATTTATGTATTTAAGAGAACAGTTAAGGACTTACTTCTGGTAAACACTTTCTATTCGTTAGAGGAATACTTGCAGGCATCTTTTTAACAATTTGTATGCTTTTGTGTATATTTTATATGTATTTATGTTAACTGTTTTTATGTACTTATAGTTTTTTACTGATAGATTGTATTTGACGCATTTCAATACTTGTAAAAGTCAGATGAAATAAAGATTATTGATTGATTGATTGATTGATAGAACAGCTCATTGAAGATAACCGAAAGTTGAAGAACGAGAACAAACATCTTAAACAAGAAAACAAGGAAATCAAAGAGGAATTGAAAGAAATAAAGGAAAATATGAAATTTATGGAAAAACAACGGAGGAAGAACAACGTAGTAATGAATGGATTAACAATAGACACCTATGAACAAGGAGCAATAAAAGAGGCGATGCTGAATTTGTTCAAAGGACATATGGAAATTTAGGTCAAAATAAAAAATGCATACAAGTTGGGAACAAAAACCTGTCTGATTGAACTAGAAGACCAGGAAGACAAAATCCAAAGTCATGAAGAATAAGTCCAAGCTAAAAAATTACAAGGAAGAAAAAATATATATCAACAATGACACCACAATGAGAGAAAGAGAAATACAAAAAACTATCCGGATGATCGCACGAGAAGAGAGAGATAAAGGTAATGAGGTAAAAATTGGTACAAATAAACTCTGGGTAAATAATGAAGAATGGAAATAGAATAATAAAGAAGATAAGATAGAAAAATCAAAAAACTAATAAAAAGCGCCAATGGAAAAACGATAATGGAACAGGCAATGAACAAGGACACGAGTAGAAATAAAGCAATATGCAACGATCAGGATAGAAACTTAAACTGTAAGAATGATGAGAAATGCTTACAAAAACACAGAACAGCTGCAAACAACAAGATCAAAAGTATAGAAACAACTGCAACTGAAAAGACCAAAATACCCGAAGGATGGACAATAGGAACTTGGAACGTAAGAGGTCTCAACGGTAAGGAGACAGAACTTGCAGAAGAATTTGATAAGGCTAGAATAGACATACTAGGTATAACAGAGACAAAAAGAAAGGGCAAGAGCCCACTCTCTCTCTCCTGTCGTTTTCCCATTACTGAGGATCGTGATGATTTCTTCCAATATTCCTAACAATGTTTCTCCATTGGTCTCTATCTTCAGCTGCTCTAAGAGCTTCGCAGAATGAGTTTCCAGCTGAATGCTTTATTGGGTCAGACCATCTAGCTGGTGATCGTCCTCTTGATCTTCTGCCCGGAACGTTTCCAGAAACAATTAATCTCTCCAAACTGTTGTCACCTCTGCGAACTACGTGACCAAAGAATTGCAGAATTCGTTGCAGACATATTGTGGACAGCCTTTTTTTAATATTGAGTTGGTTTAGAATGGAAACGTTTGTCCTATGAGCTGTCCAAGGTATGCGCAGCATTCTTCTCCAGCACCACATCTCAAAGGCATCAATTTTTTGGCGCTCGCATGCGCGAAGAGTCCAAGTCTCTGCTCCGTATAGAAATATTGAGAATACAAGGGCATTCACCAGTCTCATCTTAATATTTTGAGAGGGAGATCTGTCTTTCCAAAGTTTAGTTAGGCGACTCATCGCATTTTTTGCCATACCAATACGTTTCCGAACTTTTGCTTCACAGTTACCATCGTTAGTTATACTAGACCCGAGATAGACAAAGTTGTTTACTATCTGGTATTCCTGTAATATGTTAGTCAGTTGAATAGTGTCAAATCTGTCGACCACCATTATTTTTGTCTTAGCTTTATTGATTTTCAGACCAACTTTATTGCTTTCGTACTCAACTTTTCGCAGAAGATCAAACATTTCTTGCTCATTTGCTGCTATAAGTGTAGTGTCATCAGCAAATCTTAAATTGGAGATTTTTCTACCAGCTACTGTTACTCCACCGGCCCATCCTTCTAAAACCATCCTCATGACATGTTCACCATAAATGTTAAATAAGTCAGGTGACAACACGCATCCTTGTCTAACACCTCTCTCGGTCTTGAATTGGTTTGCGAACTTCTGATCTAGTCGTACTGTCGCTATATTAGACTGGTACAGATTTTTAATAAGTGTCACCAGGTGCGTTGGTGCGCCCATTTCTATTAAAATTGACCACAGATTTATCCAGCTTACACAATCAAATGCCTTTTGGTAGTCAACGAAGCATATAATCATAGGTACTTGAAATTCTCTAGACTTTTCAATGAGTTGTCTCAGGTTCAGGATTTGTTCCCTTGTACCTTTACCCTTTACAAACCCCGCTTGTTCCTGAGGTATTTGGTAATGTAGATAGGTTTTTAATCTGTTTTTGATGATATGCAACAAGATTTTACTAGCATGTGTTATTAGTGACAGTGTGCGGTAGTTTTCACATCTGGTAGTAGTTCCTTTTTTGTGTAGTGGGATGTAAATTGAGGTACACCAATCAGATGGCCATTTACGTGAATTCCAAACAGCGACACAGATAGAATGGATGATATGTAATCCTTTGTCACCTAGTAACTGTAGTATTTCATATGGTATTGAATCAATGCCTGGGGATTTATTTCTCTTTAGTGATTTAATTGCATCTTTGACTTTAGCGAGTAAGACAGTAGGTTCTCTAGGGTAGTCAGAAGGCCACTGATTTTCTGCTGATACCTCGTTATTTTTATATAGCTCGCCACAGTAGTTTTGCCATGTTTCCAATATTTCATCAGTATCGGTCTTTAAATTACCTTCCTTATCTATTACAGACCACGTTTGAGGTCAAAATTCTCTGGTAAGGAGTTTGATCTTCTGGAATAAATCCCTCGGTTCATTTCGACAGCCATGTTCCTCTATATCTCTGCATATTTGAGAGATGTAATCAGCTTTGTCTTTGCGGCACTGTTTTTTGATTTCTTTCGATAACGCTCTGTATTCATCGTTTGTTCCGTATCTAATTTTATGTTCTTTTCTGCGTTGAATCACAGTCCACGTATTATCGGATATCCATGGCTTACGGCCAGTGGAAACCGCTGCCTCACAGTCTTTTGCAGCCTCGATTACCTTATCTTTGAGATAGATCCAAGTGCTCTCAGGCTCACTATCTATTTGGTCTAAAGAAAGAGCATCTTCTAGGTTTTGTTGGAAGTCATTGATTTTTAATGGACTTAGAGACATGACTTTTCTCTGGGGTGTTCTTTTGGGGACTTTGAAACGAAGTCGAACGTTCAATACCAGGAGTTGATGATCGCTTCCACAGTCTACGCCAGGATATGTTTTACAGTTGATGGACGACGACTTCCATCTTGATCTTATTAGGATGTAGTCTATTTGATTCCTTGTTCGTCCATCTGGGCTGCGCCATGTGTATAATCTCCGTGGATGATGTTGATATAACGTGTTTGTAATTGTAAGATGTTGTTCTACACAGAACTCCACTAGACGGTCGCCATTCTCTTTTCTCTGTCCCAGTCCATTTTTGCCCAGCACTCCTTCAATATTTTCATTAGATGACCCCACTTTGGCGTTAAAATCTCCTAAAATTATGACGAGTTCACGATTCGGAATAGCGCGAACAGTTTCTTCTAGACGACCATAGAACCTGTTTATGTCTTCTTCTTGTGCAGCTGTTGTAGGAGCGTATACCTGGACAAGGTGTAGGGTATTGGTGGATATTCTCATTTTAAGGGATATTATCCTGTCATCAATAGTACTATATCAAATTACGCAGTCGTTAAGTTTAGAGGGTACAATTATTGCGACTCCATTTGTACTTTTGTTATCTGGGCCTGAAAAATAGACGAAGTTGCTAGCAGTTGTTTTAAAATGCCCTTTTCCTCTCCAGTGAGTTTCTGAGAGTCCCAGTACCGAAATATTGTGGTCTGCCATTTCTTTTTCAATGATGTGTAACTTTCCAGGGTTTTGGATCAGTCCCTGGACGTTCCATGTACCAATTCGCTGACATTTTCTTAAATTAAATGAAAATTTGGATTCAGTCGCACAATTTCTGCCAGGTGCCTGGTCCCTCACACCTTGGCAGCCGGTAGCAAATTTCACACCATCCGACCCGGAACCGAGATGGCGCCGAGCGTGAGTCGGGTCGCTAACCATTCCATCTTCACTTACCAAAATTGTCATCGTTATGGGAAGAAATTCTCTTGGGAAAATAGTGCAGTGGTTCCCTTTGCCTTCTGCACCGCTGTATATGTGACGTTTCTGTGGCTATCATTCTCGCCGCATGGTCAGTTTTGTAAGAGCCAGCTGCCACTGTCCAACCTATCACCATGTCTGGCTACCCTCACTTAGTTTAGCCTGCAGACCAATGCAGTTGCCCGGGATGTGGCACGTGGAGCCATAAGTGAGAGTTGAGTGCCTTATGAGGACCAGTTATCAAAAACAATCTCCCGTCTATGACGTTTGATGTGGTCGTTCCAATAAAAGGTGCTACCTCTATAACACACTCGTACACCCCGAGAGCACACAGTTTCTAGAAAATGGCCATTTTTTAATCCTCAGCGGAGTATCGCAATTAGCAAGAGCAAGTGAAGGGGCTGGTTGTTTAATCAATAAAAATTTGACTAGCAGCATTAAGGATTGGGAATGTATCACCGAAAGGATCCTGAAAATAAGGATGACAACCGATGAGAAGAAGCTACTTAACATATTTGTCATATACGGACCAAATGATACCGAAAGAGCGAAGACCAAGGACATTTTTTGGGAAAAGGCGACAGAGATTATAGACAGCGCAGAAGAGAACACAATAGTAATGGGAGATCTTAATGGTAGAGTAGGCATAAAAGACAACGACTCCTCGGATGTACTAGGGCGATATGGAGAACTAACAAGAAATAATAATGGAGAACGTATTATAGACTTTTGCAGAGAGAATGATCTTTTAATAATGAATTCGTTTTTTCAGCATAAAGATGTGCATAAATTCACCAGAGAAGTTAAAAGCAGAGGAGAAAGATCTATTATTGATTATGTATTGGTGAACAGATCTTTAAGACAATATATTAAAGATGTCAGAGTGCGAAGGGGAGCAGAAATATATAGCGACCATTACTTGGTAGTATCCCGAACAAGTATAGGAAACGAACAAAAACTAACTCAAAGGAAACTGAGAAAAAGAGACAAAACCCCAAAAAATCTCACAAACGCAGCTATTAAGTCATATAAGCTAACATATAAGAAAATAGCACAGAAATACAAAAACTATGTAAACAATAGTCTACAAAAGCACTTAAACCAGAACTATGACTTAGAAGAAACTTGGCAAAAACTTAAAGAAGCACTCCTAGATGGAGGCAAGCAAGTCTGCGGAATGACTATAAACAATAAAAACAATAAGTGCACAAATTGGTGGAGTAATGAAATAAAAGAAGAGGTCAAATTAAAAAAGTTAGCGTGGAAGAAATACCTAGGGAAGCAGAGCCCAGAAAGCTATCAAAAATATAAACAGCAGAGGGCAAAAGTAAAAGACATGGTTATGGAAGCGAAAAAGAAGAGCTGGGAGGACTTTGGCAATAAAATGGAGAAAGACTACCACACTAATCAAAATTTATTTTACAAAATCCTAAAAAGTCTAAGAGCAGAGAAGGTACAACAAACACCAAAACAACTTAAAAATGAAAATGGGCACATTCTCTGCGAGAACGAAAGCATCACAAACAGATGGAGAGAATATTTTGCATACCTCTTGACCCAAGAAGACTCCAATAATAAATCAGATAACACCGAAGAAAATGCACTTGAAAACCAAAATCACACCGAAATAACAACAGATGAAATAAAAGAAATAATATGCAAGCTTAAAAGAGGAAAGGCAGCTGGCTATGATAAGATATCCGCGGAAATGCTAAAAAATATGGGAGAAAGTGGAAATGAAATGCTCAGAAAAGTTTGCAATAAAGCATGGAATGAGAGTAAGATCCCAAAAGACTGGGAAGTGGGGATTGTTCTACCCATTTTCAAAAAAGGAGACAGACGAGACTGCAGTAATTATAGAGGTATAACACTCCTGAGTATTCCTTCCAAAGTCTACGAACGAGTACTAGAGAAAAAATTATTACAAGAAGTGGACCACAAACTGGAACAGTCACAAAGCGGATTCAGGAAGGGAAGAAGCATTCATGACCATATTTTCACACTCAAGCAGCTAATACAAAATACGCGAAATACAAGCACAGAACTACACCAAGCTTTTATAGATCTAGAAAAAGCATTTAACAGAACACCAAGGATAGAAATCTACAAAAGCCGAATGAACAGAGAAGTAGACACTAAACTCAGAAAAGCTATTATGAGCCTATACAAAACACAAGAAATAGAGTAAGAACAGATAATATGGAATCGGACGAGTTTATAGTTAATGATGGCTTAAGACAAGGAGGTGTACTAGGCCCCATCTTGTTCAATATTGTTCTAGATGATGTAATGAAGGAAACCAGAGAAGAAACATCGAAAATATATGTTGGACATAAAAATCTCGAAATGATACAGATAGCAGAATGTGCATTTGCAGATGATCTCGTTGTGTTTGGAAGAGATGAGGGCCGCACTACAGAGAAACCTCCAAATATGGAGGGATAAACTTGAAAAACGTAATCTGAGGATTAACGAAAGTAAAACTAAGGTCATGATATGTGGGAAAACAGATAAACGTACAAAAAATTAAAATCAATAACGACACCTTAGAACAAGTTTAAACTTTCAAATACCTGGGAGTTCAAATAGAGAGTAGGGGTGCACACGATACTGAGATAAACAACAGAATAGCAAGCATATACCATGCAATTAAGAGCACATTCCTATCGAAAAAAGAAGTATCCCAAAAAGCCAAGATAACAATCTACAACACAGTTTTCGTACCTATCCTAACATTTGGATGTGAAAGCTGGACGCTCACCACCAGACTAAAGAAGAAACTGCAAAGCATGGAAATGAAGTATTTAAGAAGAGTACTAGGTGTGACCAGGATGGACAGGATACGGAATGAGGAAATAAGAGAACGCCTTAAAGTCCAACCAATAGAGAAGAAAATCGAAGCAGCCCAGTTAAGATGGTACGGCCACATGGTTAGGATGGATAAAGGAAGGCCAGTAAAACAAGTTTGGGAAGCGAGAAGAAACCTGAAAAGATCGAGGGGCAGGCCCATGAAGACCTGGGACGATGAAATCGCTGTCATCCTAGACAAAAGAGGAGTCACTAAAGAACAAGCGAAGAAAATGGCAAGAAATAAGAAGGATTGGAGGAAGTTTGTGTACGAAGCATAAAAATAGACTTTATTTTAGACTTTATACCCAACACCTTAGGGTAGGAGGGTTATCGATTATATATATATATATATATATATATATATATATATATATATATATATATATATATATTTATGCACAGATATCAAAGTGAGGTCCTGACATTACGCGCACTTAGTGAGGACCGGTAGAAAACGTAGACATAATCGTTTCAACTCTTCATAGTGACCTTGACAAGTAAATAGCAATTAAAAAATGACGAGTATACACAAAAAAAATTACGTATATGTGCCCCGTATTGTTCAAGTATATTGCCACCCAAGTGAGGCCATTATACGCAGCTATTAAAGTGAGACTGTATATACTTTTTCGTTATGCGCACAAAGTGAGGACAACTTTACGTGTATATTTCCTTACAGCTCATCAAGTGAGGACCATACAGTGTTGTCGATAAATATGAGATTAATCGTTTCTACTGCCTTTTTCTGTATAACACAGTAAGAATTATTATTGTTTCGATGTTTCAGTCACTTGTGGTTATAAGAAGGATGTGGACTCTTTGTTCTTGCTCGTACTGTTTGTTAATTTTATAACATTTTAGTACCTCAGCATTAAATCACGGTAGCCTTATCGGAGACTAGCGTTAATAAAGAAATAGTTTTATATTTTTTAATAATTTACGTTAAAGATGGATAGGAAAGCACGAATTTTGAAAATAGCGTTAGTTGAGAACAATAATAATCAAAATGGAGGATACAGTGATAGTTCAGTTATGTGAAATTTATATTGAACTTAACATATAAATATAAAAGCCCGACTTTTGATCTAAGGGGAACACAGTTTTTACGGTACATACATATCTGTCATTTGTCAACCCCCTCCCTTCCATTTCCCCCACCCCTTATTTTTAAATAGGGGATAGGGGCGTGTGCTAGCTCATTTGAAAGGATATTCAGTATTATTAACATTGACATAATTATCTATACAGAGTGTATTTTAGTATATGTACTGTTGTCCCTGTCGATTTTCATTTTGAAACGACAATTTTCCAACCTTAATTTTAGTATACAAGATGATTTACTTAATTTAATTAAACTTAATGTACCTTTTTTACTGACTTAATTTTACAGTTACTCCTCTAGATGGCAAATACAGTGAATATGTGCATATGTTTTATTTCGAATAATCATTTTAAAATAGTTTTAGTTTTCTATTTTCTCTGAAAATTGTCTTATACTTAAAATCATGTCACTACACATTTATACGAGACTACATATTAAGAGTATAGAAAGTATTATAATATATGACATACATGATTTTTTCCATTTATTGAAGATATTTCACCTTATCCTGAAACAATGCAATGTGACCAAGTGTCCTCAACTAAAAAAATATATCCCACTATTTTGATACTAAATGTATAGTTTGTACTATAAACCGTATTGAAATAGATTGCAACATGTGTGTGTGGTTGGGATATTGACTGCGAAACCTAAGGCTTCATTCGCCTAATCATATTTACCTTTGATTCTTATAACAATAAATAAAATTGATTAACATTTTATATCAATATTATTAGTGTTTTTAAACAATATCAGTATGATATATCAGTATGATAAAGTCAAGATAAACAATACTATAACAGAAAGCTTTGAGGTCAAACAATGACTGCGGCAGGGTGATCCATTATCGTCTATAATGTTTAGCATATTACTAGAAAAGGTTATACAGGAAGCAAACATTAATAGAACAGGTCTGATCTACCACAAAAAACATCAGTGCTTGGCATTCGCAGACGATTTGGTAATCTTGGCTAGGAGCAAAATAGAACTTATAGAAACAGTCATGAAACTTGAGGAGAGGGCAGCAACCAAAGGATTGTATATAAATGAAGCAAAAACAAAGTATATGGAATGGACAAATAAGCAATTCGTTCGGGGGCAATACATAACAATGACAACAGCGAAGGGAACACAGTATAAATTCGAAGAAGTTGAGAGATTTGAGTACTTAGGAACTGTCTTCACAAGAGATCCTAACTGTGAAGAAGAAATACAAAAGAGAATTATGTCGGGCAACCGCGCTATATTTGCTTTTAATGGGTTGTTAAGAAGTAAATATATATCACGAAGAGCAAAACTAAGAACTTACAAGACCGTAATAAGGCCGATAGTAACGTATGCTTCTGAAACATGGGTCACAACAAAAAAACATCAAGAGTTGTTATTAGTTTGGGAGAGGAAAATACTGCGCAAAATCTTCGGTGGGAAAAACTTAAATGGACAATGGGTAAGAAGAACAAATAAGGAACTAACTGAGCTCTATCAAGATCCTAACATACTAGCAGTAATTAAGGCGCAAAGACTTAGATGGTTGGACCATGTGCAGAGGATGATTCCATCTAGAATTCCCAGAATGGTACTATCTAGTGCATTGGCAGGGAAAAGACGAAGAGAAAGACCGAGGTCACGATGGAGTAATGGAGTTAGAGAAGATATGAGAAGAATTAACTTAAGGAACTGGGAAACAAAAGCGACTGACAAAAGGGAGTGGAAAAGAATAGTACATCAAGCCATGGGCCTACTAGGCTCGTACTGCTTACATATTATAATATCAGTTTTCTAATATTATCCAGTTCCATATCCAGTTCCGAATCCAGTGGTTATATTTCTTCCGTATTGTTTAGTTTCGCTTTCAGTGATTGTATTTTTTTTCTTGTTTTTTTTTTGAAATATTTATTTATTATTTTATTACTATATTTTTTTATTGTGCTCATAATATATTGCAACATTGTCTACAGACATGAATGCAGTAACAATAAATAAAAAAATCGGAGATCCACACCCCGGATTTGAAATCGAAACCTCTGCTTTACGAATCCGAGATCCGAGGTATACCCACTAGGTTACTAGGCTATCGCTCTTAAGACAATATTTTTTCCTGAAACGGGGAACTTCTAAAGCCGGGTCTAGACTATGTAACAAAACATGCTAATAACAAAGTTGTACAACAAATTTGTTGTACAACTTTGTTATGTAACTTGTTATAATATAGCATGAGTATCCAGACTATATAACAAAAAACAAAACAATAACATGCGCATAAATTTTGCAGCATTTTAGATGGATAGCTGGTAGGTTAGGTAGTATATAAAATTGCGTCATATAAGTATGGAGGATCTCTTCATAGCAACAGCAGCTTGTGTAATATTGTGGAGGCGACACCGGCGTGTTAAATTAATATTTTGGATGTGTCCTTCATTAGCAGCTCGAGCAAAATATAGGTAGTGATATAGCTCTTTTAGCTGATCTGGAAAGAGATAACATAGACCCATCGACAGGAGACATTAAATGTGATGGCAGTTTTAAAAACTTCTTAAGAATAGAAAGTTCTGATTTTGAATTTCTTATAAATGAAATCGGCCATAAAATAGGCAGGAAAGACATTTCGAGATGCAATTCCAATAAGAGAAAGATTAACAGTTATATTAATAGCAAAGTATATTTTTTAAACTTTTTACTCATTGTTTCAGAGAGGAAGTATAACATTTGTGTAAAATTTAATTCCTCAGTATTATCGTCTTCAACTGTTCATGATTGAGTGTCACTGTCTGTTTGAATTGGTGTAGCTGGAGAAGTAGCGGATGTAGGTGTAGTGGACGGAATAGAAAGGCTCAGATATATTGTATGATTGTGTGCCTGTTTGAGTAGCTGATGAAGCAGTCTGCATCTGTGTAGCGAATGAAGTGAATGTTACAGGTTTTATGTCTGAACACTCTGCTCTGTAGAGAATAGTATTTATGTCAAATTTAGAGTTGATTTGCACCGATTTGCTGTTAAGGTTCCGCGTACTGCTTTTCTTTTGTTGGCTTGAGTTATAGGCGTACGTGCATTAGTTTTAACTACAGTTTCTGTATCTATTTTCACTTCTATTTCAGTCTATTCATCGTGTTTTTTATTTCTTTTTTAAATCAATAAATGTAGCTCATCCCATAGCAATCCCATAATACTCGTTACTTACGAAATAGCTCAATTAAATGAGTAGTCAGTTCTTTCGACAATTTCATCGCGTAAATAACCCTACGTGAACAGAGCAAAGAAAAATCTAGCACAATCACTCTAGAATGAACAAGGCGATATGACTCCAAACTCCAACGGTTGCTGCTCGCGTAGGTACTATGCCAGAGAAATGTTTCAATAACATGTTTTTAGGTGTAGATCAGTCGCGGTGCGGTTTTATAACTTTCTTTGATGTTTACCGACATCTGCTGGATAACATAAAACATGCTATATAACCAGAAAAATGTTATACAACACTGTGTTTTAAAACTTGTTTATTTAAAATTTTGTAACAAGTTACAAAACTTTGTTATTTAACATGTTTTGTTACATAGTCTGGACCCGGCTTAACGGTAACTTCTTATAGGTAATACACTACAATTTCTGAATATTTTTTCTGAAATCTATCGAATGGTACCAAACACGACCCCCACGGAGGTGGGGGCGGGGCTTACTTTAAAATCTTAAATAGGAACTCCTTTTTTTTATTTCAGATTTGGATTCTTTGCGTAAAAATAAGCAACTTTTATTCGAAACGTTTTTTCTAATTACGGATAGGTGGCGCTATAATCGGAGAAAACGGGTGTTGGAAATGGAAAATTAAATTAAAATATGGAAAGTCCCCACTAAAATGGAAAATTTTACTTAACTTTTTTGGTTTTAGAACCTAATAATCACAACCCAATAGGTCCCCAAAGCGCTCGAGTGACTGCACATTTAGCATACTTTGCTCCCCTACTATATGTATTATAAATAATATGCGAAGTAAATTATTAACCCAAACAACCATAATTCAACTTTTATTTACTAATAAAGAACTGGACGAAAGTGTCACATCAGCTTTTATGAAACACATGAATATTTACATAAAAAGGTAAGTGATCTGCTTGAAATCGATATTCCCAAAATCATCTAAAAATTGTTTATACTTGAGTACTTTGAGACTCTTGTATGAAATGTGAATAACGAAATACGATTAGGAATCTCCATTATGTAATTTTTAAATAATACATAATTCTTAGGAAATGAAAGGTATTATACAAACGTGTTAAAAAATACTACCTACTGAAATTTTTTGATGGCAATAAATGATGAATTGGTTTATCGAATTTATTTTTAAGGTGATACAGTAGCGATCAACAGGTAGCCAAAACGCGTTCCAAGATTGAGGCTGTAATTTTGAATATTTTTTCGAGATATTTGGCACACGTATTTATAATATAATAAAGAATGGCAGTACAGAGCCCAATTTGAAAAATATGTTAATATGTGGAAATTACTCTGTAAATAAATACAATATTAAAAAAACGAGTCTGTACCGCCATTAAGAAGAACAAAAAAATACACTTTCTTCAAATAAACTTTTTTATCAGATGCCTAGATTTTGTGTCATTTTGGAACTACTAATAAAATAAAAAATTTTAGTAGTTCCAAAATGACACAAAATCTAGGCATCGGATAAAAAAGTTTATTTGAAGAAAGTGTATTTTTTTGTTCTTCTTAGTGGCGGTACAGGCTCGTTTTTTTAATATCTATTGTATTTAATTACAGAGTAATTTCCACATATTAATATATTTTTTAAATTGGGCTCTGTACCGCCATTCTTTATTATATTACGAATACGTGTGCCACATATCTCGAAAAAATATTCAAAATTACAGCCGCAATCTTGGAACGCGTTTTCGCTACCTGTTGATCGCTACTGTTTCCTCTTAAGTAAAATATGTCATTTGGATATTTTTTTAAACTCGATAGATCCTAGGGACATGTCGGTAGATCGGTAGGATCATCACTTTTGGGAGTTTTGGGAATATCCCAATTGACGCGAGCCAAACGAGCGACGAATCAGAGATGCCAGATTGGGGTACTTTCGCCCATTTTTAGGGTAATTTGAAAGCACATGGGAAAATTTTTATAGGTTGAATTGGTTGGGGAATTTTTCGGGAGGAAAATTGAGCAAACTGAATTGCAATATAAATGTATGTAACATATAACATTATATTAACATTATAACCTATCGAGTATATAAGAAGGAAGAGAGACAGACCCCGAAAATCTTTTAGAGATAAAATGGACGAAGCAATATTAGAAAAGAAACCTGCAGGACTGGAAAAACAGAAAGAACTGAAAATAACGGTCAAGTGAAATAATACAGGAAATACTATGGAAATCCAGGGTGGTCAAGAAAAAACAGGATGTTTCTAAATAAATGCGACAAACTTTAAAGGGTAATTCTATATGAAAAAATAATGGCAGTTTGCTCTATAAGCGTATGTCAGCAAATACTTCGTTTCCGAGATATGGGGTGTTGACATTTTTCTTGTAAAACCGGTCTGTTAAACCGGTTCAGATATGCAAATGAAATTTGATGTGTTTTAAGAGCTAATTATGGCGCATTTTTTGACATAAAATTAATAATTTTATATCTAGTGTTGAAATGGTGTGAATTTTTTTAAAGAAAAACATAGTACGCCACTGAGATATTTCAAATAACAAATCATTTTGGAATTACTCGTTCAATTTATGATATATACAAAAATCTATTATTCCTTTTTTTCATACGTCGTTCGTGCCGTTTTTATGCAAAAAGTGAAACATCTTAACGCGTACAAAGTATTCGAAATAAATTTCTATATATTCATATGAAAAAGAACTTGTCAATTCTAATTCATATAGATATACCTGGTTTGTTTTTTTTATTTCAAATTACACGCCCACGGACACACGACAATGTTGATAAAGCAAAGTTTACAGAACAGGAAGACAAAACTATTTAACCATTGAGGCTATAATGACAAGCAGCAGTATAATAATATCACTGACTATTCATAAATTTGTTGATACTTCGTAAATCTGATCTTCGTGTATTTTAAGTATGTATGTATAACATTGTAATACCATAAAAGTGATAGGTATTACCTGACAAATGACCTTTAAAAGCCATAACAATTTTTAGGTTGCATTATTTTTATTAGAGAATTTTTGTGAGCTAGAAATAGTTTTCTTATTGTTACAATTATTTAATATTAATTGTCTTAGGAGTACTCTTAGCCCAAAGATAATCTATAAAGTCCAAAAAAATAATGAATGTAAAAAATATTATATTTTTTTTTGTTTAGCTAATGCCTCGACAACTAATGGCCATTGGCATGGTAGGTACGGTAATTTTGAACAGTTAGGTACCTAGTGTCATGTGTAAGTAGTGTGTGTTGAGTAAGTGCCTTGTTACTTTGCAATGTCGACGTCATTGTCTTTGCAAAGAGACGCTAATTGTATCCGAACGTCTGCGGTCCCTCCGGTGAGAACCGATCCCACGAGGACAGAAACTATATTCATTTATTAATTTATAATAAATGAAAAATTTCCGACACTGGTGAGATTCGAACCCACAACCTTTCGGATTTTTTCGATCCAAAGGCAGGCGCTCTTACCACTGAGCCACGGAGGGGGGTAAATATTATATTTATATATCAGCGTCTCTCAAAATTTGGCGCCCCCAAATTCTGGCGCCCCGGGCGGTCGCCCGGCTCGCCCGCCCCTTTATCCGGCGCTGCTTTAAGGCACTAGTGCTTTAAAATTTTTATGGCACTGCAATTCGTATTGATCGTATAGGCAATTTTGATGTAATGTCAAAAAAATATAAAAATGGAATGTCAGTCAAGTTCAAGTAAAAGTTTTTGAAGATATTGTCCTGTAATTACGTTTGTAGAAAAAATATTGCATGATATGCCTGTTAAAAAGTGCATTTTTAAGGCACTCATGTGAATTGCAGAACTCGCTGTCGCTCATTCTGGAAACTTTCACATGCGTGCCTTGTTGTTGTTTGTTTGGGTTTATATGACTGCGGACACTAAATCCATTCGCCAATTTTACTATTTTTTATTTTATTAGTCATTTTTTCGTATCTTATCCTAAAACTAATACTAATATAATAAACAATTCTACTAATAAATAATTATTTTTGTATTTTTTTTTTTAATAATTTTTTATATATATATATTTTTATTAATTTTTTTCCAAATGATGTTCTCAGAGTTCCACAGCAAAAACTGCAACATTCTTCTTTAGCCCTCTACTTCATTCGAAAGCTATTTTACTATGGACTGTCCAAGTTCGTCATTCATTTTTATCTACATATTTTTTTATATTTTTTTAATTATTATATTTTTTTTTCTATTTTTTTTTATATCTTTTTTTATATTTTTTCTTTCTTTTTTTTTATTATTTTTTTATTTTTTTTTATTTTTTTTTATTTTTATTTTATTATTTTTTTTTTATATTTCTTTTCTTTTTTTTTCTTTTCTTTTCTTTTCTTTTTCTTTTAACATATAACAATTTACAAGAAATACTTACTCTATATTTTACAATTACAATTTAAGCTTAATATCTAAAATATGTTTATACAATAGTCGGTATACCAACTCATTATTTTCTAATGTTAATAAATAATTTAAATTAATGGGATGGTGGACATCAGTCAAAGAATACAGTGAATTTAAAAACATATTAACTTTATTAGAGATAAGAGAACAGGTCAAAATTTTGTGTTGTAGATTGCCCAACTGTCCACAAATACATTGTGGACTATCAGCTATATTAATTTTAAATAAATATGATGGAGTAAGACAGTGGTCAAATCTCATTCTGCATATGGTTCTTATCATATCTTTTGTCGACTCCATTTTAGAAAACCAAGGTTTATCCGTTATATAGTTTCTGATTGATCTGTAGTGGTTTCCTGTATTTACGTTTTCATCAATATACCTTTCTTTCCATTCTTTCTTAATCTCTTTGAATAAATTTGATTCAATATCTTTTGGCGTACAAAGATAATGGGTTAATACTCCTTGTGTCACCGCGTTTTTAGCCAATTCATCTACCATTTCATTTCCAGTTATTCCACAGTGGCTTTTAACCCATGCCAACTTAACAGACTTTCCTTGTTGCTGAAGTTCTTTAATTTTATTTATGATATATAATTCAATGTAGTTCACTTTTGATTTAGGATTTATAGCACTAATTTTACTAAGAGAACTTTTACTGTCACTAAAAATTATAAACTTTGAATGATTTATATTAGATAAATATTTTAGTGCTTCCATTATCGCTATTAATTCAGCTGTGTATATACTCATAATAGAATTTAGTTTAAACATTTTACTAATTTTATTACTGCTATCCCAATAGGCACATCCCACACCTTCAATATTTTTTGATGCATCTGTATATAGCATACAATAATCTTTGAACATTTGTGAACTGTCGGAGATAAACACTAATTTTCTTAAAGATATAGGCAACTTGCTATAGTCCCTTAAAAAGTATACCTGAACTTGTTCCATACTATTAAAGTCAATATTATAATTTGGGTTTATGTCATATTTATAAAGTTGTTTATCATATATTGTCATTTTTGAATATAAATCTACCATATTTAGAGTTTTCTTTTTTATCCAATATTTTTCTGTCAAGTCTGCTAAAAACAGTTGATGTATTTTGGAAATTAAACTTGCCTTTTTTTCATACAATCTAACTAAAAGGTTGATGCATGCGTGCCTTAAACGTGTACTTTTAACACTTATATCATAAATAACTATTGAAATACTGATTACAAAAATTTATAGTATTTTAAGCCTTTCTGAGAGCATATGCGCAAAAATTTCGCTCGAATTATTTTTAAATGCGTTCATTTTTTTCGAATACTGAGAAAACCTTAAGTATTTTTAAAAAATTTAAACGCAGAAAGAAATATTACTGTATTATCCATGGTCGAAAGTCCTTGAGAACTTCTATAAATATTTATTTTAATAAGTCACAGGGGTGAAAAAAAATAGTCTGATTTTTAATTTTAAATATTTCATTCAAAAGAAACTTTTTGTTCATTATAAGGGACTTTCTGCCCTCGGGAATAATGTAGTCTTCTATTCTGCGTTTAAATTTTTTTAAAATACCTATTAGTTATCTCAGGATTCGAAAAAAATAAATGCGTTTAAAAAGAACTCGACCGAAATTTTGCGCCTAGGCTCTCAAAAAGTATTAAAGTATTAAACATTTTTGTACTGTTTGAATTTATGCGACGATTGACGATCCACTGTTTTAAAGATTGGTTGAACAGATGTTGCCAGTTGTATGGTCCTCACTATGTGTATCATAAGTTATTCAACAGGGCATAGAATATACATGGTTAGAAAATATACGCCAAAGTCAGCGCCTCTATGCGGAAAATCTCTGAACTAAAAATTGATGTGGACCATACAAAGTGAGGTCCCACTTTTTTCCGTAAAAAAACAGTGTTTGCTATCAGTACATGTCTACGAAAAAGTCTTACATTGATTGACTAAGTGAGGTCCGTATACTGGACCTCACTTTGTACAGGACCTCACTTCAACCGCAGTTTCTTTTGATATGTGGCTCACTTCATACGCTGGGAGTAAATATATATATATATATATATATATATATATATATATATATATATATATATATATATATTAATGAGGATCATGTTTTCATTTTTCAAGAAGCAACAATTTTGGAAAGAGAAGTAAATTTACGTAAAAGAGAATTTAAAGAAATTGTTTGGATAAAAAAATCAAATTGTATTAATAAGAGATCTGATATCAATAATCTAAGCATTATTTATAATAACATTTTGGCTTTGACTAACTAACTTTGACTGTAATTTTTACTAACTTTGACTTTAATTTTGAGATCTGATATTACTAAATTATGCATTTTATAAACAATTTGGTCTTATTAATTTTTAAAATTTCACTAAATAGTATCAAAAGAAAAATATTTATAACATTCTAAATCAACTTGTTTTACATTACTATCAGTTTTTTTTTACTAATAATTATAACTTCAAATTTGCTTACATCTTTATATCATTATTTTATACACTGTTTCTTTTAACTTCTTTCCCAATCTATCGAGTTATTAAAGTAGTCTAACTACATTTGATTAATGTCCTTTTGACATATTTCAAAATTAGTTTACGTTTACAATTTATATTTTTTAGAAATAATTTTTATGTTTTTTATAAGTATGTTAGTTATTTTGTAAACCACGAGCAGTAAGTTTTTTATTTTTCTAGTTTTCATCTAAATTTAAACATTTGTATTTTTAGAATGTCTTGATAAAGGAAATAAATTGTCCGAAAGCTCGACAAAAGTTCAAAGCGTTTCACTTCTAATCAGTCCAAAACACATTGACTGCATTCCCCAAAATTATTCATTTTGTATTATTAACAGGCACTACATATTAATAATTATATATATATATATACATATATATATATATATATATATATATATATATATATATATATATATATATATATATATACTATAACACTATAAAACAGTGTTGAAATTATCGGGAAATGCGGTCTGTGGCTTAGATTGAAACTACATTTAATTCTATTGAATTCGATATTTCGATGAGTATTTATTAATTTTTCATCTTCCTCAGGAACAAACTACAAAATTAACTAACAGTTAGGTACAAACATAATATTACAATGATATAACTTACGAATTGTTGTAGGTATGTTATATAAAGCAATTTAACTTAAAGCTATGCATGTCGTTTCACGAGAACGTCGAGGGCGGCACTGAATCAGGTATCTTTTCTCACATGTGTTAAGGGCCAAAAGTTCCAATATCGAGCCATCTGTTTAATATTCTGCTATTTTTAGAATTTTAAAACATTGCAGTAAATTTCGCTTAATCTACTTGTGTCTGATTTATAATTAATTGAACGTTTATTACTGTTTATGTGGTACATCTCGAGGAACAATATTTTCTTATAATTGCTTTCTGAATCTAGGATCTTGATATCTGACAAATTAAATTGGTGTCCTGTTGTTATGGAATGGTGTGCTGCTGCACAAGTATTTTTGTGTGTTTTGCAATCACTTTTGTGCTGCGTTATTCTTTGTTTCAACCATTGCGATGTTTGTCCTATATACTGCCCATCACATTCGAGACAAGAAAGTTGATAGATGATATGACTCTGATTTAGAAGCGGTGTCTGGTCTTTAAGCTTCGAGAATAAGCTATAGTTGGATATGCTATTGTATTTCGCTATTTTGATTTTCGGAATTCCGTTCAGCAGCTTGATTATATTGTTGGTTAAGCCATTTATGAAGGGCAACTTTTTGTAAATCACGGGATCTGATGGTCTGTTGTCACGTTGCCCGTCGTATAAGTCTGAGTTATATATCAGTTGCTTAAGAATTTTACTTGGATAGCCGTTGTTCAAGAATATGTTATAGAGTATTTTTAAATTCTTTTGTGTGAACAGGTCATTGCTGATGTGTAAAATTCTGTTTTTCATTGCCACAACAGTGTTGTGTTTTTGGCTTTTAGAGTGCTGAGAGAAATAATTTATATATCTTCCAGAGTCAGTTGGTTTCTGATACCAATCCAAAATTATCTTGTTCTCTGTGGTTCTTATCACCTTAGTGTCTAAAAAGGGCACACTTTGTTCTTTCTCCTCCTCAACGGTAAATTGTAGGTGTTTGTTAAATCCATTGAAGAGGTCCAGTGTAGTTTGAATAGAGTCCTCGGGGATCGCACTTATCACATCATCCACATATTTGTATATGAACGGTAACTTGAACGGTAGTCGTGGAATTACTATAATAGTCGTGGAACTACTATAGTAATTCCACGACTACCGTTCAAGTTACCGTTCATATACAAATATGTGGATGATGTGATAAGTGCGATCCCCGAGGACTCTATTCAAACTACACTGGACCTCTTCAATGGATTTAACAAACACCTACAATTTACCGTTGAGGAGGAGAAAGAACAAAGTGTGCCCTTTTTAGACACTAAGGTGATAAGAACCACAGAGAACAAGATAATTTTGGATTGGTATCAGAAACCAACTGACTCTGGAAGATATATAAATTATTTCTCTCAGCACTCTAAAAGCCAAAAACACAACACTGTTGTGGCAATGAAAAACAGAATTTTACACATCAGCAATGACCTGTTCACACAAAAGAATTTAAAAATACTCTATAACATATTCTTGAACAACGGCTATCCAAGTAAAATTCTTAAGCAACTGATATATAACTCAGACTTATACGACGGGCAACGTGACAACAGACCATCAGATCCCGTGATTTACAAAAAGTTGCCCTTCATAAATGGTTTAACCAACAATATAATCAAGCTGCTGAACGGAATTCCGAAAATCAAAATAGCGAAATACAATAGCATATCCAACTATAGCTTATTCTCGAAGCTTAAAGACCAGACACCGCTTCTAAATCAGAGTCATATCATCTATCAACTTTCTTGTCTCGAATGTGATGGGCAGTATATAGGACAAACATCGCAATGGTTGAAACAAAGAATAACGCAGCACAAAAGTGATTGCAAAACACACAAAAATACTTGTGCAGCAGCACACCATTCCATAACAACAGGACACCAATTTAATTTGTCAGATATCAAGATCCTAGATTCAGAAAGCAATTATAAGAAAAGATTGTTCCTCGAGATGTACCACATAAACAGTAATAAACGTTCAATTAATTATAAATCAGACACAAGTAGATTAAGCGAAATTTACTGCAATGTTTTAAAATTCTAAAAATAGCAGAATATTAAACAGATGGCTCGATATTGGAACTTTTGGCCCTTAACACATGTGAGAAAAGATACCTGATTCAGTGCCGCCCTCGACGTTCTCGTGAAACGACATGCATAGCTTTAAGTTAAATTGCTTTATATAACATACCTACAACAATTCGTAAGTTATATCATTGTAATATTATGTTTGTACCTAACTGTTAGTTAATTTTGTAGTTTGTTCCTGATGAAGATGAAAAATTAATAAATACTCATCGAAATATCGAATTCAATAGAATTAAATGTAGTTTCAATCTAAGCCACAGACCGCATTTCCCGATAATTTCAACACTGTTTTATAGTGTTATAGAATATACTTGCACGGTCGATAAATACATCGGATTTCGAATCCAGTTCTGTATAAATGATGGGTTTCTATCAACAAATATCAAACACCTATGGCTATACAACAACAAAATTAATGAAGCAATGGTCAAGCATCAACATCAAGCTAGCAAGTGTCACCAACAGAAGAATTTTCTTATTGAGGTGTAGAACATCAAACACGTTTCCACGACACGTTCAAGACGGCACCAAAAATCTACATTACTTATTGACAACAGGTAACAATTTTAGCATGACTAATAGGATTAACAGTTTTATATCGAGCACTAACAAAAAAACATTATCATTAGAAATAAAAATTACTTGCAATAACATCTCGAGATATAATCGACTTATATGTAACATCAAATCTGAACTTTCTGAGATTCTTCCAACTGATATGATACGTGAATACGAAAATCGTCTGAAAAGAAAATTTAGATCTGAATTTGAGAAAATAAAACTTACGAATATCAACAAATTTAAACGACTATACAGCAATAACGAAAAACACAACCGTGTATTTAAAGACAACAGCAAATGGTTTAAAAATATCTCTAGCATAACCATACCGGAAGAAGTCGCAAATTTCTTATCATTGGGACCTAAATTTAGTGTGCCCTGTGTTGGTAAAGATGTCAGACTAGATAGGTTTGTTGCAGACTTAGAAAATATAGTGGATTATATTCCAGATGAATCAAAGGATGTCGTACGAGCTAGAGCAACCAATATCATAACTAATTATGTGAACCACACTACAACAAACAAACCAAACCACTTCAACAGGATGTTTGAAAAAACACGCAAGTTTTTGAAATCAAATCCAGATCTATACATTTTGCAATCAGACAAAGGTGGGTGTACGGTTGCCATGGATAAATCAGAATATATGGATAAAACTGAGATAATGCTACAGGATTCTTCCACGTACACCAAATTAAACACTGATCCAACGGTGAAAATACAAACCAAATACAACAATATTATTAAGAACCTGAAATCCATAGGTGAGATAGACGCTAATGCTGCAAAACAACTAATGATCTACAACTCGATGTTTCCAAAGTTATACTGTCTACCAAAAATTCACAAAAGCAATGTTCCTCTTCGCCCTATCATCAGCTCAATCAACTCCACCACATACAACATCTCGAAATACTTGGCAAACATTCTAACTGCCACTTTTGAATATCAAACTAATTATAATGTGAAAGATACATTTACGTTTGTAGAACTAATTAAGAATGTTACAATTCCTCAAACCTATGTACTTATATCCTTAGATGCGGTATCGCTTTTCACGAATATTCCTCTCAACTTGATCATTGAAATTTTAGAGCAAAATTGGCACTTAATTGAACCCAACACCACACTAAGTAAGAATAACTTCTTCAAACTAATCGATTTTATTTTTTCCAATGTTTACTTTTCTTTCGGGGGAACTTTTTACTCACAGATTTTTGGCACTCCCATGGGCTCTCCTATCAGCCCCATTCTAGCCACCATAGTTTTAGATCATCTATTTGATATAGTAATTCCACGACTACCATTCAAGTTACCGTTCATATACAAATATGTGGATGATGTGATAAGTGCGATCCCCGAGGACTCTATTCAAACTACACTGGACTTCTTCAATGGATTTAACAAACACCTACAATTTACCGTTGAGGAGGAGAAAGAACAAAGTGTGCCCTTTTTAGACACTAAGGTGATAAGAACCACAGAGAACAAGATAATTTTGGATTGGTATCAGAAACCAACTGACTCTGGAAGATATATAAATTATTTCTCTCAGCACTCTAAAAGCCAAAAACACAACACTGTTGTGGCAATGAAAAACAGAATTTTACACATCAGCAATGACCTGTTCACACAAAAGAATTTAAAAATACTCTATAACATATTCTTGAACAACGGCTATCCAAGTAAAATTCTTAAGCAACTGATATATAACTCAGACTTATACGACGGGCAACGTGACAACAGACCATCAGATCCCGTGATTTACAAAAAGTTGCCCTTCATAAATGGCTTAACCAACAATATAATCAAGCTGCTGAACGGAATTCCGAAAATCAAAATAGAGAAATACAATAGCATATCCAACTATAGCTTATTCTCGAAGCTCAAAGACCAGACACCGCTTCTAAATCAGAGTCATATCATCTATCAACTTTCTTGTCTCGAATGTGATGGGCAGTATATAGGACAAACATCGCAATGGTTGAAACAAAGAATAACGCAGCACAAAAGTGATTGCAAAACACACAAAAATACTTGTGCAGCAGCACACCATTCCATAACAACAGGACACCAATTTAATTTGTCAGATATCAAGATCCTAGATTCAGAAAGCAATTATAAGAAAAGATTGTTCCTCGAGATGTACCACATAAACAGTAATAAACGTTCAATTAATTATAAATCAGACACAAGTAGATTAAGCGAAATTTACTGCAATGTTTAAAATTCTAAAAATAGCAGAATATTAAACAGATGGCTCGATATTGGAACTTTTGGCCCTTAACACATGTGAGAAAAGATACCTGATTCAGTGCCGCCCTCGACGTTCTCGTGAAACGACACGCATAGCTTTAAGTTAAATTGCTTTATATAACATACCTACAACAATTCGTAAGTTATATCATTGTAATATTATGTTTGTACCTAACTGTTAGTTAATTTTGTAGTTTGTTCCTGATGAAGATGAAAAATTAATAAATACTCATCGAAATATCGAATTCAATAGAATTAAATGTAGTTTCAATCTAAGCCACAGACCGCATTTCCCGATAATTTCAACACTGTTTTATAGTGTTATAGAATATACTTGCACGGTCGATAAATACATCGGATTTCGAATCCAGTTCTATATATATATATATATATATATATATATATATATATATATATATATATATATATATATATATATATATATACGTCTTCATATCAAGGCGAGATCCGACTAAATCGAGGACAACCCGAGATCCACCAATAGGAAATTAATTATTGGAGTATATTGTTCATAACTATCTTTATAATTAACATATTAATCATGGCACACTTAGAGGGGAAAAGATTTTTGTACTTAAATTTTTCTGATAAATTTATAGCGAAACGAGATCCGTAGCTGAAAAGTAAAGGGGAGGACTTATATACGAAATTTTAGATATTTACCGATCAACGCGAGATCACACACTGATGCCAGCTCTAAAGAGTATTATTCGAGCGATTGGAGCTCGTGTTGTATTGTATATTTCCCACGATATACAGATATATAGCGGGCGGAGTCAATGACGGCACCAACAGCGTTGTCTCGAATTCTTTATGTAACTTTTAAGTATCGCTTCTTTTGTGTCTTTAACGTCTACGATTTACCTTTCAGAAAGTCCCTTAGTTTTGTTACATACATAAGGGTGTGAAAAAAGAAAAATAATACTTCACAAATAATAACCATTTAATAATGATAATTATTTGCAATACAATATTTTAAAACTATACATTAATATTCCTAAAAAACACTTACTACGAAACCAGAATGTAATTATGATATTCTTAAATAATACAAATTGTTACAAAATAATTATTTAAATGATTGCTTGTTTTAAAAATACATTACAAGAAAGTAAAATTTTTTATAATTATTATTAAAGTTTAAAAAATAAAATAACTCAATATGTAATTATTATTTGGTAGTTAAAAAATGATTTTAAGTGAAATGATTTAAAAGATAAAAAGAAACACACATAATTTTCAGAGTCAACTCCTAATTGCATGAAAATTTGGATTTAGATTCTACCCATCCCCCACTTCAAAGTTGAATTTGTGCCGTTGATTGCTTTTACTTGGAGGGTGAAAAAATATACGTTTAAAATAAGTCCGGAAACAGATCTGACTAACTTTAAGCAACTTTTGCTCTATAGAGTTTTTTTAACTTAGGTACTAGGTTAATTCAGTGGTAGGTACTAGAGTCACTTGCGACTAAAAATGTTTACTTTTCAACAAAAAAAACACGTTTTTTTTGTTAAAAAGTAAGTATTTTATCGAAAAAATATTCTTGGAAAAAATGTAGCATATAAAAAAAACGAAAAAATGGTATATTCTTAGTCTATAGAAGCAGTAAAAGTAAATTTGTAGCTCATAAAAAAGAAGATCTTATCCTTCAAATTCCAAACCAAATATTTTAACGTGATACATAGTACCAAAAAATGAAGCTCTTTTCGGGGAATACCCATTAAAATTTTTTTAAAGTGTTTACAAAAAGGTTTATTATATTTTATAAAAGTTATATACGGGTAGGAAAGACAACGGAACGAATTTTCGAACGTTTAAACAGACGACATCCCAGATTTACCAATTTCTGGACAATTGATCCAAAGGCTGGATTCTAACAACGAAACAGTTGTGGATTTTTAAGTTCTCAATGAGAGTCAGAATGAAAAAACATTAGTGACCTCGAGTATGCTGGTTTGGAGAATTTGGCTGGTTATATCTGCCATAAATTGAAGGACTCCAGTATTCAATCCGAAGATGTTTCAACGTACACGTGGGTTGATCATTTGAGTAAGTGTGGTTTATGTAAACCATCAGACACTCTCTTGTCATATATTAAGTAACTGGAGACAATTTTTCCTTCCACATGAATGGTGATTCCATTTTGGTAACTAAAAATTATTTAGAAAACCTTATGTCCAAAAGTGTAACTGTAGACTGTTCTAACAAAGCGAACAAGTTATTTTTTAGGTCTCGGATGTACTTCCGAATTAAAGAATTAAACAAATCTCTTAACAACCTGACATTGCGTAAAATAAAAATTATGAAAACTGCTACATAGTTGCTGTATGTACATCCATTTCACATGCACAAAATTTAAATAAAATGCATGGCATGAAAACTGTAAAACTTATTTTTGTCTTTTCCAAGCCTCTTACTTAAATCTGATGAAATACATTATTTAAAAAGTAAAAAATTTTGTTTTTTTATCAATCCATTAAATTTATGGTTTTATTTTGGGGCTTTTCTTCCCCTTGGTAAAAATTATATTTACTAATATGTAGGCCACTAATCAATTTTTGCCAACTAACGAAATATAATAATTTTATTAGATATCGATTATATGAATATTTTTATTTTCCGGATACCAATATAATCAAGAAACTGGGAACTTTACAAATAACTGAAAATCAATTTAAATAAAAGTAAATAGTTTAATAATTTTCCTCTAAACTATAAAAATCACTTAGTTTCTTTTAGTCATAATTCATTCATTTGTACTATTCTCAAATTTCATTCGCGTTCGTATTACGAACTCATAGACGGGACTATGCTTTACTCTGTTGCTGACGTCATGCGCCAATCGGACGAGCTTAGGTAACTAGAATATCAGGGTGTGCATATTTCCGGGTCCCGGCGAATTCGTATCTATTTTAATCCCCCATCCTTATTACAGGCCAACTGGCAACTCTGGTGCGCAGGTAATTTTTAGATAACCCATTAACTACCGGTGAATTGGTAACTTTAATTTTTTAAGTATTGTTGATAATCTAATATCGGTATTCCAGGTATTTAGCGCTGCACTCCTAGAAAATGGAAAAAATGGCACAGGAAGTGAAACCGATGATGAAACGAAACGCAAAAGAGAAAACTTGGATGATTGTTGTAATAGAAGTGAAATTAAAAAACGGTCACCAAGCAAAGCAGGCAACGAAAACAAGGAAGACATGGAAAATGTTATGATTACAATAATGAAAGAGCTAATGAATAAAAACGATGAAATGCTTCAGGAAATAAAACAAATAAGGAAAGAATAACAACAAACCAATAAAGAGTTAATGGATGTAAAAGCAGAGAATCAAAAACTAAAAAAAGAAGTAAAACAGCTACATGAAAGAATGGAGCAACTGGAGAAATTTAGCAAAAAGAAAAGCTTGATCGTAACTGGATTGAAAGCAGAAACAAATGATTATAAGAAATTAAAAGAAGAAATGGAAAATTTCATATCCCAAGAGTTGCAAATACAAATAAAACTAAGAAGTGCAAAAAAAATAGGAGAAACAGTATGCGCAATAGAAACAGAAGCCCCCACGGATAAAATGGAAATCCTAAACAAGAAACGTAAACTAAAACAGCATAAAGATCGTATCTATATAAACAACGATTGGACATCCAAAGAAAAAGAAATACAAAAGGAAATAACTAAAATAGCAAAGGACGAAAGAAGCAAAGGTAAGCAAACGAAAATCGGCTACAAGAAATTAATAGTGAATGGCAAAATCTAGATATGGGACGAAGAGAGAGAACAGCTAATAGAAAATTCAAAAAACTAATAAACGAAGAACAGCGGCTGAAATATGATATTGACATGGCAAAAAAAGACTCGGAAATGCAAACGGTTAACGAAAACAAAATAACGCACACAAAATAAAGAAATAATCTCAATAAGAAGAAAAGAACAAAACCCATTAGAATGGGATCTTGGAATATTAGAACCATGCTGGCAGTAGGTAAGATGCAAGAAATAGCTCTTGAAATGAAAAAATACCAACTAGAAATCCTAGCCCTACAGGAAATACGACGGAAGAAAGAAGGAAAAATTGAGAAGAAAAACTTTAGCATGTATTATTCGGGAGAAAACAAACAGGGAACGAATGGTACGGCATTTATGGTGAACAAAAAAATGAGGGAAAAAGTGATACAATTCAAAGCAGTTAATGAAAGGATATCTTACATAAGAAAATAAACAAGCCAACATCTCGATAGTCAATTGCTGTGCACCCACCGAAGAAGCAAACCAAGAAGATAAAGCAGAATTATACGACATCCTGGAAGAAACCTGTGAAAATATTCCGAGGAATGACATATTAATAATATAGGGTGATTTTAATGCAAAGATCGGAAAGGAATCGTAATGTAGCTGGCAAAGAAACCATTCATGAAACTACGAATGATAATGGAGGAGAAATCTGCAACCTAGCAGTAGCAACAAACACATATATAGTTAGTACTGGGCATAAACATAAAAAAGAACACAAAATAACATGGATGATACCAGGAAGAATGGATGGAAACCAAATAAATCATACTCTAATTTCGAAAAAGTGGACACAAATAGTACAAGACGTAAGGTCATATAGAGGGGCAAATGGAGGCACTGACCACATATTGTTGATAGCAAAACTTAAGATGAAAATAATCAAAGCAAATAATCATAAGGAAGGAAAAAGGAGGAAATGGAATATAGCCAATCTGAAAACGCAAGAAACAAAGCAACAATATACAGAACAACTGGAACAGAAATTGGGTCAGTACGAGATCAGAGAAATAGAAGGAGAATGGAAAAATACAAAGAACAGCATAACAGAGACAGCAGAAAAAATAATAGGATTCCAAAAAACAAAGAATCAAAAGAATGGTTTGATGAGGAATGTCACCAAAAAAGTCAACTGAAGCACCTCGCAAGAAACAAATGGCTACAAAGTGCCGAACAGGAACAACTGGACCAATATAGAAAAGAAAAACAAGAAGCATTGAAACTCTATAGAAGAAAGAACAACACATGGATCTCTGAACAAATGCAAGAATAAGAAACGAATAATAAAGACAACAAGAAATTGTTCGAATAGATAAAACAACAATACAGTACCAAAAAATCTGTCACAAAAATAAACAAAAAAGATTGGGAAAAACATTTCACGGACCTATACAAAAACGACAATAAGGCATATTCAGAGGATGAGGATATAAGAGATAACAGAGATGAAGAGGAAGGCGCACCTACTTATCAGGAATTCATGGAGGTATTAAAACAACTAAAAGTAAACAAAACGCCAGGGCCAGATGAAATCAACAACGAACTGATCATCAACGGAGGAGAGGAGCTCACGAAGCGAATGCACAAGTTAATGGTTACAATTTGGAAGGACGAAAGCATGCCCATAGAATGGAAAAACGGACACATCGCACCAATCTTTAAGAAAGGAGATCCAACTAAGTGCTGCAACTACAGACCAATTATGCTACTAAATACAACGTATAAGATATTGACCACAATTATAAGAAACCGACTAGAAATATCATAATTCAATACACAGAAAAAATTATAGGACCATACCAACAGGGTTTTAGAACAGGAAGATCAACAATATATGCAATACATGTACTTACACAAACAATTGAAAAAAGCTATGAACATGACATATAATTACACATACTATTCATCGACTTCTAACAGGCCTTCGACAGCATATACAGACAACAATTATTAAAATAAATGAAAAAAATGGAGATAACGGCAAAATTAGGATATGCAGATGACCTGGGACTGGTAGCACGAGATAAAAAAAGACTAGAAGAGGCACTTTTAACCCTGGTAAGAGAAGCAAAGACGAGAGGATTAATAATCAATCAGAATAAAACAAAATACGAGTATCTTATAAGCAAACGAGACAATGTAAACAGAATAACAGAAATAAAGATAGGTGAAAATACATTCCAGAGAGTAGATTGCTTCAAATAGCTGGGGGTGATGGTGGACGGCAAAAACGGAAGGAATATAGAGATAAACGAAAGAATTAAAGCAGGTAATAGAGTATATTGGAAATATCACCAATTACTCAAGGACAAAAACCTGAGCAAAAAACAAAATCAAAAATATACACAGCAGCAATCAGATCAGTGATAGCCTATGGAGCAGAAGTAATGTGCCTTACGAAAAAAGTCGAAGAAAAGTTAAGAATAATTGAGAGAAAAATTATGAGAAGAATACATGGCCCAGTAAAGACAGAAACAGGGGAATATAGAAAGCTGATGAACCATGAAATAATAAATATAAATAAAGGAGAAGATATAGTAAAATTCATTAAAGCACAAAGGCTCAGATGGTTTGGGCACACACAAAGAAGAGGGGTAGAAGAACTGATCAGGAAGATAATGAACTGGAAACCAGTAAAAAATAGACCAAGAGGAAGACCAAAAATATCAACTGCTAGACGATATATCAAAGATGGAAATTGCAAACTGGAGAGAAAAGATTCAGGACCGGAGAGAGTGGAAGAAGATAGTAGAGAAGGCAAAAAAACATCACAATCTATGAACTACGACCTAAAGGAAAAGCGGACTAATTTACCGCGTGAAATGGATTAAAAGAGATATTTAAAGGATATTTGAGCGAACTATACTCTAACAAGAGTGAACGGTCCATATAATAATTCCAGGTATGTACCTGTATAAATTACCCTTCTTGAAGTTGGTGTAAAAGGTATTCATCATTTATGTATTGTCTTTTGGAAGGATTATTAGAGAAAATCCAAATAAATTTTGAAAAAATGGCTGAAATCGCTGAAATTCTTGTAACAGATTTCGTAATGAGTGAACATGGGTGTAAGTTATTGGTGGTAAATGATTTTAAATTTCACTTAAAGAAAGTGCTAAAAAGTGGAAAACATTTATGGTACTCTTCTGCATCTGGTTGTCAGGCAACCTGTTATACCGACGGTTAGTTTTTTTAAAATATTTTGAGAAGTAACTATGTTATCAACAATTTGATGTCAAAAATGCACATTTTGCCATTTTTTGTCTACCAGTAAGAAGAAAAACATTCAAAACAAAATTTAAGATAACCGCATTATAGAGCATGTAAAACAATTTAAACAAGGTTTTATAAATTTCGCTATACTTAATTGTTGCTTATAAAACTATAAATTAAGTCAGTTTAACGTTAATATAACTTATGTAAAAATACAACTTATATCTCGATTTTACGTGAAATAGCTCAAAGCAGTGAGTAAAAATACACGGTTTTTATGACACTCAGTGTAACTACGTAACAATTGTTTTAGTTTCTATATGGCCGGAATAACAAAATTTATGTAAATCTGACCAATTTTTTCTCAATTTAATTATTTATTGACAATTTAAATGAAAAATAGCCGATTTTAAGAATTTTCGTCTATAAGTTACAATATTTTACCAAAAAACTGAAAAAAGAACCGGTTAGTTTATTGAAATAGCCTTAAAATGAGTTGAAGTAAAATAGAATTGGAGCTTTGTTTATCAATAAACATTAATGAAAAGTATACATTTGCGATAGGCTCTGTGTTGGCTTAATCCGTTACTATTCAGATTTATTTCTTAAGTTTTAAGCTACCTGAGGTACCCCTAAACCCTAAAAATGTCATTAAAACGACGATTTTGAAGCAAACGACGATTTTGAAGCTCTTCCGACTGGATTAAAGAAGCTATTATCGGTTCAAACAAAGGTTGTGTATTTTTAATTCTAAATTTCAACTATTTAATTAAAAATAAAGGGTTTCAGTTGATAATTCAAAGTTGCTACACCCACCGCTTTCCCAGGCAGAATAAGAACCCTGCTATTGCATAAGTATATAGATTTTGAAAAACCATCAAAAAAGTATTCCAAAGTTTTTTCGATATGCCGTCTAGTCTCGAGATATTTGACAATCGCCTTTCTAGACAGAGCCCTTAAATAATGTAAATATTCTTTATTCTTATTCAAGCTAGACATAAGCCGAGTGAGAGAGCTGACCGTGAAATTCATTTGCGATGTTTCCAAATTTACCGGATCTCGGATTGTCTGCAAAATATATATTTAGCATATACACAACGGATCGCGCGCGCTGCCCTCTACAGCGGATTTAGTGGAACCACCGCAATATAAAATTCACCAAAAGGGGTGCAAAATGAGGTCCAGACAAAAATCGATTTCCTTGTACCCCAACCATTGTTACATCGAGATGTCACTATATACACGTGAATACAAGGTGAGATCCAAAATCGGATCTCGCCTTGCAAAACGGATCTCATCTTTTATAGCTTATGATACAAACGGATCTCGCCTTGATATGAAGACATATATATATATATATATATATATATATATATATATATATATATATATATATATATATATATATATATATATATTATATTATGTATCGTACTTCACAGTATATTTGTTTGTAGACCATCCCTATACATAGTAGGTTCGTTAATTTGGTATTTGGGGTGTTTGGACAAATGAATTGTTTCTTTTTAGTAGATTTCCTCTTCTTTCCTTAGGCATGATTTGTTATTGAGATTCAGGAATATTTCCTGGATAATTCTATGTATGTGAGAACGCATGAATCTGCAGTTTTAATTAAAAGTGGTTGCTCGTTCTCGTCATATTTTTCCCTAGCATCTATCACGGTGTCATAGAACTTGTAAGTTCACCATTTATTCTTTTTCTTTCTTACTTATTATTACATAATTAGTTGGTACTCTATCTGTGTCTGGTCATCCTCATACATCTGTTGTAGCAACATGCTATAGTTAGTGAATACCAGCACGAATTAAGTGTATGGAGTTTCTAGAATACTTTAGTCAATAGACTTTAGGCATTTATCTTATTTGTGGTTTAGTTTGATTACATCTCTGTTACTTAGTCTGTATAAGTGTGATGAACACTGACTCACACTGTTATTAATTTTGTTTTGACTTATTTTGATTACTTAGTTTGGATAGGCTTATACAGGGTGTCCCCGAAAATAGTGCGTTCCTTAAAGGCATAGATAGAAGGCACAATGTAGAGCAAAAAGTCTTATAACAGTTTTTTCTAAATTCAGCCGTTTGACCATAAAACGAAAATACATTTTAATATGCAAATTGAAGCCTGGCAACACCGTGGAACACAAAAGCTAAAGGTTGACACATTTAAAAATAGTAGGTTTGTAGGTCATTTTTTATCTGGTAGGTAGTACAGTAAAAAGGTAAATATCAACCAAAGGTTTACATTTTTTCACCCTGTCCTCGTCCCCTCAAATCAAACAAACCAAGATATTAATAGCAAAAATGCCACATTATTAAAGCAAGAAATAATTATTTGGCAGGTAGGCACGTACATCTAGGGGTGTCAATAACCCTAATTCAGACCTCAAAAATAGTAAATAAACAAGGGGTTCCATTGATTAAATTTCCAGTGACAGGTTCTTATAAGCCATGTTGCCAGCTCGTTTAAATTAATGAAAATAAAAATTCACCCCTATGGCGAACAATGTAATTTTTTTTTTCGAAACGGTTAACTTTAGGAAAAAATGTTATAGGACTTTTTTGTTCTAAATTGTGTATTATATCCACACCTTAAACGAACGCACTATTTTCGGGGACACCCTGTATTACCGGATGAGGGTGTATGTAGACCTAATTTATTTGTTTTGTTCAGTATTATTTACAATTGGATCCAATAATTTAGTTTGGATAGGCTCATATTACCGGATTAGGGTATATGCAGACGTAATTTAGTCTATTTAGTATAAGTGAGAATTGGTCCATAAATTTTCCTGATCGTTCTTCTTTGGATAAGCTCTAATATAAGTCTGGTGTCCATTGATAGTCCGTTTCTGGATTAAGTGCACACGAGATGTCCAACTTTTCGATTCGCTAGTTCAAAGCCTTGTTATGAACTGTGTGCCCGTTTGGGGAATGAGATATGCTGACCAGTTAGAAAGAATACAAATAACTTTCTTTAAAAAACTTTTACATCTCAGTATCAATACACCTGATTATGCTGTTAGGTTGGAGACAGGAAGAGTAAAAATTTCTTTTACTATTTTCAAGCTAACTTTAAATTGGCTTATCAAGCTATCGCAAATGCATGATTTAAGACTTCCTCTTATTTGTTTTCTGCGTCAGCTTCAAATTTCTTCAGCAAATAATTCAATAAATACGAACAGATACAACTGGGTTTCACAGTTTAAGCAATATTTTCAAATATTAGATTATGAATTTTCTTGGGATGAAAACATCTCTGATTGGCTATTAAAAAACAAGAAAAGCATGTTAAAAAAGTATATGGATATGCTTCATCAAGAAGACATTCAAGCAGTCTCCATGTCAGCATTCTCAACTATTTACAAACATTTATCCGTAGATACCTCAGTACAGAAATATCTGGAATTTCAAATTCCCATAAAATACACTCGTGCCATGGCGCAACTTCGAACATCTAATCGCCATGTGTTAAAATTTCCATGTATAACATATCATATACGACCATCTGAAATCTGTACTATTTGTAACACAAACAAGTTGGAAACTCTTGAACATTTACTGTTTGAATGTCCCATTTACAGTTCAATGAAACCGGTTAATATGGCCCCCCTTAATAATTGCACCGACCTTATTGGTTGTCTTAATAATGTAACTATAATATCCCTGAAAGCAATTTCAATATATATTTGGAATATCATAAAACTTAGATCTTTTGTTTTTTATGAATAAGCTTCAGTTTCTCCTTCATTGGTGTTTATTTAAGAAAACAAGTCTCCATTTCAGTTAGTAATAGCGATTAACTTTTGTTTAAATTTGTTAATAGTTACTTATGTTCTAGACTAGTTGTTAGTTATACTCTGTACTTCAGTTTCTCCTTCATTGGTGTTTATTAAAATAACCAAGTTCTCCATTTCAGTTAGTGATAGCGCTTAACTTTTGTTTAAATTTGTTAATAGTTATTTATGTTCTAGACTAGTTGTTAGTTATATCCTGTACTTACTAAACTCATTGTTATAAAACTGTAGTTTTTAAAAACAATAAATGTCTATCTATCTATCTATCTTTCTGGATTAAGTGTCCGATTCTTCACTTATTTTGTGTATTTGGTTGGATAGGCTCGTATTGCCAGATGTGGGTGTACGTAGACCTAATTTGTTTATGTGATTTAGTATTGGTGTGAATTGGTCCATAAATCTTCCCGGTCGTTCTTCTTTGGATATGATTTTATGAATCTGGTGTCCATTGATAGTCCGACTTTGGATTCAGTGTCCGATTTATCATTTATTTTAGTTATTGAGTTTTGGATTCCTTTGATATGTTTATTATATATATATATATATATATATATATATATATATATATATATATATATATATATATATATATATATATATATATATATATATATATATATATGTATATATATGTATATATATATATATATATATATATATATATATATATATATATATATATATATATTGGGGGACAGAGTTGCTCGCGTCCGTGGTCTATCGTAAGGTACGATCACACGTGTCCCCTGGGTAACGCTAAATGAGCAGCAGCGATTCGTCGTTACGCACTCTGGTCCATGAGTGTACGAATCCCTTGTAACGATCCGAAATAAGTATACCTTTAATTTAAGAAATGAATAACCATTTTCAATTTCGTTGCAAAACGAAAATACAGCCAAACCATATTCTAGTCCAATCAGAGAGTGCTGCAAGCACCTCTACCGGTTTCGAAACTTATTAGTCTCTCATCAGGAGGCACATATGCTGCTCTCCCCGATCCAACCAAAACAAACCCCAGCGTGCAGTCCCGGATTGCAACGAACGTAATGGCATAGATGCCCTAGCGGAAACTGCTAGCAAAAAGACTAAGTTTTCACTCTAATGGCATATAAAACAACACAATGCTATTCTACATCCGACCAGAATGAAAACAACGTTCTCGTTGGAACTTTACCGCGCTGAGCAGATGGGACGTGTATTGTAAATTGTAGAATTCCCTCATCTTCCTTAGTCTCAGCATCCGTATGGCTTGCAAATTGTAGAAGCCTCGGAGGTGTAACCAGAGAAGGTTCCCATTGTTTTCATTCTGGTGGGATGTAGAATAGCATTGTGTTGTTTTATATGCCATTAGAGTGAAAACTTAGTCTTTTTAATTTAAGAATATTTATTCCTCTTTTAATTCACACCGATTACATGCATGACGTAATCATTATAATAAGTGGTCACCGCGAGAAAACTTTTTAAATTAAATTTTCAAACGCAACAAATTCCATAACGAAAGTCATCTTTCTGATAATCCACCGACTAACTGTCACTGTCTAATAAATCATTTTAAAATTTACTTGCGCATACAATCTGGTTTCACACAATAATTTTGGTTTTGGAATGTGAAAAAGGCACAAAAAGTCCTGACTTTTTGGCCAGATTTTGCGTGGTAGCGTATTTTGTTAGGACGCTCTCGTTTTGATATGCTGTTAATTTGAGACCAATTCAATTTGAGACCGTCTAGTTTGAGGCCTGTACGAATAAAGTCAACCATATTTTGATTGTTTTACATTTGCTTATCCTGTTGCTGAATTTCTACTACATACTCATTTGGAAAACTAAAGTAATAAATTTTATTTTAATATTTCTCATCGATTCGGAATGTGACGACAGAATCCAGCTTATTTCCTGTTTTTTTTTTTAAAATTGGATATCTGGTTTCTAAAGAATTTTGTTAAGAACACTCTGAATAATATTTTATTATTTCTTATTTGTGAAGACTAAGAAAGCTTTCCGGCGTCCAAAAATAAGTTAATTACATAGTAAATAATAATAATATCTTCTTTTTGGTTTGATAAAATTATAATTTTTTTTGTTATTTAATTGAAAGATAAATACACCATACTCTAACGTTATTACCGTTGTTCACTATTCCTATTTTTTTTATATACTTAATTCTAATCCAGGTTATGAGTTGTATCTAGATGATACGGTAAAGGTAGGTAACCTCCTAATAAATATTTCATATATTGTTTTTTTTTGTGTAATCTGACTATGTATACCATGTTTGTTTTGTGTCGTTTCCATGTTTCTCCTAGGTTAGCTGAAAGATATGATGGCGCCCGCTGATGATTGGAAAATAAAACCTGACACCGATCGTTGTACTAATATATTTTTTTTATTTGCTTTTCATAGTTTGATCTGATAAACAGCATCACATCTCCAATAGCATCCATACGAATCCTTCCCTATAATCTCTGAGACTAGAGCTACCGTGGTATTTATATGTGTTAGCTTCCCGCAGTGTGTTTCTCATTTTTTTTATCATTTTATTTGAGTGAAATCTCACCATTCTATGAATCGACACTCCAGTGTTGCTACACTTAATTTGGCGCCCAACGTGGGGCGTGTTGGAATGGTGTTTTTTTTAAAGTATAAGAACAGGTATACATAGAGATAAGAAAGGAACTAAATTTTTTTTTCTTTCACCTTTTATTTTTTTTTCGATAACATAATACCTTAGTAAGTACCAGGAACAGCAACAAAGAACAATCTATTCAAATTTAGAGAAAATAGAGATCTTGTTAATGATAAAAATGTTGGTTGCATTTTTTTATGTAAACTGAATGATAGGAATAAACAATTCCAGTTTTTCCGATTGTTAGTGTTTGTTTGAATCTGTCAACAGAATACCTCCAAGGGTAAACTGTCGATTGTGTCCTAATGATTGAGTGATTTTGCCTTTTTAGTGTATGTTTTTTTTTCTTTGGACAACAGTGTCGTGTCTGGTCGCATATCAAATATTTTGTTTTTGGCAGGTAATAACGAAGGCGTCGTGTGTTTGTAGTTGACTCAAGTCTTTTGTCTGTCGGAAAGTTCTGAAAGTTCTTTTTGTGTGAATTTCCAGTTTAGAAAGAAAATTTCAAACATACCAAGGAGATCACGAAAATATTTATCTTGTGTCTTTGAGCCAAGTTACTACAAATTTATTTCCCCGATTGTGACTTAGTTTTTTTTTGTTTGCTGTTTGCACTATCGTTTTTTCGACGACTTAAATATATTTATCTATCGAGATTTTATTAATTCTTTTAACGATAATATGGAGTCCTCTATTGTACCATATTTAAAGGTTGATGAGTTAGATTATGAACTTTTTATACGGGGAGTTAAAGCTACAAGGAGTGTTAGTGATAAAAAGACTATTCTTCGTAAACTTCTGTTAAAGAATTCTCCAATAGACATTGAAACCAATATTCTTCACTTTGACGATGAAAAGGCAAGCATTGATAACACTTTAGCTGATATTACCAACCTTGTTGATGAATTTGAAGGTGATGATAATGATTCTGTCTACCGTAGAACTAAGGCTAGGTTGACCCATCTCGCTTATAGAATTGCTCGTCTTCCTAGTGTTTCAGCCGATGAAGTAGAATACAAAAATGAAGCTACTGCAAATTGCTTATTATATGAAGGTCAACTTGATGATAAGATTGTCTCTAGTCAACCATCCACTACCTTAGGTACTCCGATTAATCAGAACAATGTCGTTATCACAACTCCAGTTGTACAGGTTTCTCGTCCGATCAATCTTGCTGATTGGAACATCAAATTCAATGGTGATCCAAAAAGTGTATTCTCTTTCCTTGAAAAAGTTAAAGACATCTCAGAATCTAGGAATGTTTCACAGGAACTACTCTTTCGTTCAGTTGTAGAATTATTTTCTGGCAGTGCTGCTATATGGTTTAGAAGCGTTCGTCATACTATCACGAATTGGCTCGACCTTACTGTTTTATTAAAAACTACATTTCTACCGCATGACTATGACGAGGAATTATGGAGTCAGATCAAAACTAGGAAACAAAAGAGGAATTAATCTTTTGCTTTGTATCAAGCTCAAATTCTGTCCTTGTCAATACGTCTGACTACCCCTCCTATTGAAAAAACTCTAGTTAAATATATGAGACAGAATATTCTTCCAGAGTATATTCCCCTAATTGCCTTAACCGATACTAACACCATCGAGGAACTTTCAATAGTTATCAGAAAATTAGAAAATAATGCTCAGATTTCAAATGTTAAGAAAGAACCATCTTCTAATGTTGCTTTGGTTAGTCACCACCGTCAGACTAAACATTCTAATTTTAGGAATAAAAAATCTTCTCAAAATCAGGCTGAATCGAATCAGTCTTCTGAAAACCTTTCAAGTGGAAGTCCCAAAAATGTTATATGTTTTAATTGTCAAAAACCGGGGCACATTTCCAGTGAGTGTAGACGAAAACATCAGCGTTACTGTTATCGCTGTGGCAAAAAAGATGTCACCATTCCAACATGCCCCAATAATTGTTCAAAAAACTAAAGAATGACACTACTGTGTTCGGTAGGTGTGTCTTTCGTAGGAGTAAAGAATCCGAACGAAAATGTCTTTCTATTTCGACTAACAAAAATTTCGATTCAAATGAGTGGTCCAAATGGCTCAATAACGTTAAAATTTTTTTAAACCAACCAAAACCGCAAATAACTCCAGTTATATATACCAAACCGTATGACAACCGACCATATCTAAAGGTACAAATATTTTCTCAGACTTTTACTCGTCTGTTAGATACAGGATGTACTACCACTGTCGTAGGATCCCAGGGAATTGAATTTCTTCTAAAACATGATGTATTAAATAGTGTGTTGTTACTGCCTTCTGGTTCTAATTAATTAAAAAGACTAAACACGTCTTACTATACATTATATTTTATTCACTGGTATCCAATATCTAAACAATAACATTAATGATTCATAGCGCCTCGCCTTACTACATACTAACTTCTAATAATTATTTGTATATCTATATCCATACTGATTGCTCAGCGTGTTTTTATACCTATCTGAACCATAACAAATATAGTTCAAGTTCACTCGTAATAAACATGTGATACAAACTATAAGCTATTGTTTTTATGTATGTTCAATACCCTAAAGGTTAATAACATCATATTTAAATTATGATTTATACAGAGGGTTCATAATATACCACATCTCCGCCGTTTTTAAAAAAGAAAGTTCTAAGAAGAGAAGAAGAATATCTGACGGTATATTCCTCTTTCCCTTTTACAAAATGTTTATGGTTACCTAATACTATTTTCAAAAATTAAATTTCCTAACTATGCTAACTAACTGTAACATGGTACGTTTCAGAGTTTTTTTTTATCCTAAAAATTGTTTATTATTATCACTAATTCACTTTCTGTTCCGTCTTGCTTTTTAGTTTTTTCTCCATTCACAAAACCGTGTCCACATAAAAACAGTGACTAAACCTATCGGGATTTTTAATATAGTCTTTTAGTGCCTATATGCATCTCCTATAAGCAGGGGAATAATCTAATCTACCTAACTAAAAATCTCGTATCTAACTAAAAGTCCTAAGCTAAGCTAATATTACTCGAATAAGTAAAAAAAATGTATCCTTTCCTCTATTAATAATTCCTATTTCAGTCTTCTTTTGATTTATTTATATATGTCTTACTAACTTTAAAATAATGTACCTATAATAAAAATGTAATCTCTCTAAAAACTTCTAATATTTCTCTAAAAAAACTTCTAATAACACTCTTGTACCTATAATAAAGATTTAATCTATGTTTCTGAATGTCTAAAAATTTCACTTTCTGTGTCCCTTTGCTTACTATCTACTAACACTTATTGTAAGATATTGTCTATCCTTAATTCAAACACTTCCATTTTCCGCGAAAATTTAACCTGAATTCATTATACATATACATTTAAAAATAAGTTATTTATAGTTTACGTTACTTTAGAGAAAAAAAATTACAACTTTAATTCTTACCCACAATTCAATGATTAGCTACTTATTTGATTAGTATATTATTCTTAATTCTGCTTGTTTATTTTGACATTTCTTACAAATTTTATGTCTCTTCTTTCATTTTTCCCACATATTTTAATAAAATTCTCTTTTTTCCTTTCTTTTCTTCTTGTCTGGTACTACAACTCATATAATTCATTTTTCTTCATATAATAGCACTTCTACAGTGTACATAATTCATCTTCATATACATATTTCATATAACAATCATATATCATTTATCTCATATATCATTTCATATAACATCATAATCATCACTTCATATACTAGCTCCGATACCTTCGTTTTACCTTAATAAAAGAGGTTTCACTCGGATGTCTTAGTTCTCCCCAATATTAACCCGAATTTTCGCCCTGATCTGTACGCACCATTAAGGTGGTATAGTTAACTCAAAACACGAAATAGGTATTTTATGCGGTTAAAATTCTTCTAAAAATATCACAACCTCAATCCCTTGCTTTGAGGCCGTTGTTTATTCACGAATAATCATGAATAAAATAGGTATTCTTCAAAACACAGAGTGGGTCTCTAATAAGCGTTCAAGCTTCTATAAATCATTAGTACCTTCCTAATTTGACAAGAGCAGTGGGTTTCTTATTGTCTCTAGTTGCCTCAAATTATTTAGCTTATAATATTGTTAGTTATTCTTCTTATCTATATAGTTCTCCAGATTCCTTATCTCGACTCTTCAGGTCGGTTCGTTAAAAATATATCTCTTGCTTATAGCAATGTTTGTCTTAAAGCTCTTATATCAACGTATATCATCACTAATCATTATTCATTAAAAAAAATATCATTTATCACTCAAAAAAATATTAATTCAGGTTCATCTCATACAAAATTTAACACAAAATCGATGAAAATGTATCTATAGAATCAATAAATATCAATAATAAAAACAAAATGGCTAATAAAAATTCAATAATAGTATACATATTCGTCAATAAAAAAATAGCATATGCAAAAGTTAGATAAAAATATTCAAAATCAGTTCATATCTCAAAATTCGATAGAAATTTTTGAAAAAAAAATTCGAGATTACATAAAATATTCAAAAATAACCGGACTAAAAATCGAAATCGGATAGAGATTTTTCAAATAAATTCAATAAAAATTCAAAATTCAATAAAAATTCAAGAATAGCATATAAACTTTGATAAAAAATATTCAATTCAAAAATCACTTCATGTTTCAAAATTCATAGATATTCTTAAAAAAATCGATACTTCATAAATTATTCAAAAATCAGCAAAGATAAATATTCAATTTTCAATAATAATATAAAACGAGGGAAGCATTTTTAATAAAGATAGACATTCTTACTTACATTTTATCACTTTGTCTTTGCACTGTCGCTCACTGGGTTGACCGTCTCACAATACGGGCAGTATTGGATCCTCGGTTCCTGGTCCATTTTCGCCGTCTCCATTTCCAAGCTGGTTTCCATCTCTGCTCCTTTCAGAAGACCTCCTCTAGTCTGCAGGATCAGCCATGTATTAAATAGTGTGTTGTTACTGCCTTCTGGTTCTAATTAATTAAAAAGACTAAACACGTCTTACTATACATTATATTTTATTCACTGGTATCCAATATCTAAACAATAACATTAATGATTCATAGCGCCTCGCCTTACTACATACTAACTTCTAATAATTATTTGTATATCTATATCCATACTGATTGCTCAGCGTGTTTTTATACCTATCTGAACCATAACAAATATAGTTCAAGTTCACTCGTAATAAACATGTGATACAAACTATAAGCTATTGTTTTTATGTATGTTCAATACCCTAAAGGTTAATAACATCATATTTAAATTATGATTTATACAGAGGGTTCATAATATACCACAATGACGTTCAGATTGCAATACCCAATCATAAGAGTGTATCGCTTGCCGATGGTTCTAGTCAAAAAGTAACTGGAATTGTAGATTTGCCGATAGTTGCTAATGGCGTATGTCACGTCATAAACTGCCTTATTGTTCCATCCTTACCTCTTACATTTATTCTTGGTAGCAATTTTATTTCGAAATTCTCTCTTTCGTTGAATTTTACTCAAAACACTTGGAATGTAAAAAATCGAGTATGTTTAACATCATGTGATGAATCAGAAATGAATGAGTCTTTTGATTATTTGAGTTCTATTGAATCGTTAGATCCAGAAACGAAAAATCGTGCAGAAAAAGCTATACAGAGTTTCCAAGAAGAAGACAATAAAAATGGGATAGGTTTAACTAATAAGATCAAGCTCACTATTGACACTGGTGATGCCAAACCTTTTCGAAAACGTCCTTTCCCAATGTCCCCATATATGGCCAAAATTCTAAATGATGAATTGGACGAAATGTTAAAACTTAACGTCATAGAACCTTCTAATAGTCCATGGTGTTCCTCTGTGTTACTGGTCAAGAAGAAGACAAGCGAGTATAGATTTTGCTTTGATGGCAGAAATTTGAACGAGGTCACCCGTCATGACACTTATCCTTTGCCAAACATCGATCGTATTTTGTCTCTTTTAAGAAATGCTAGATATATCAGTTCTATCGATCTTAAAAAAGCTTTCTGGCAAATTCCCCTTGATAATGCTTCACGTGAAAAAACCGCTTTCGCTGTAGTAGGCCGTGGACTTTTCCAATTTACAGTCATGCCTTTTGGCTTATGCAATTCTGCACAGACACAACAAAGACTAGTCGATCAAATTTTTGGTCCCGAATTCGAACCATATATCTTTACTTACATCGACGATATAATAGTTTGTTCAGCTACAGCCGAAGAGCATATAGCCCTCCTTCAAAAAGTGAAAGATAAACTCAAAGAAGTAAATCTTACCATCAATGTGGAAAAATGTGAATTTTTTAAGACATCTCTTAAATATTTAGGTTACATCGTTGGCAATAATTCATTGAGATCTGATCCTGATAAGATAACTGCTATGGTCAATTATCCTCGTCCGACTAACACCACGGAAATAAAACGTTTCATTGGCTTGTGTTCTTGGTACCGACGTTTTATCAAAGATTTTTCGACACTTGTCTCTCCCATTAATGACTTACTTAAAGGTAAGAAGAAAAAGGAACTTGTATCTTGGAATCCCGAAGTTGAAAAAGCCTTTCTCTCTGTTAAAGAAGCTTTAATATCTTCTCCTGTTTTGGTACAACCTGATTTCTCCTGTCCGTTTACTGTTCAATGTGATGCTAGCAATACTGGTCTTGCTGCTGTTTTAACCCAAGAAATTGATGGCGGAGAAAAGGTAATCGCTTATGCAAGTGGTTCTTTAAATAAGCAGGAACGTAATTTTTCCACGACTGAGAAAGAGTGCTTAGCCGTGTTGTTTTTGGTTGAAAAATTTCGTCCTTATATTGATGGAGTCGAGTTTACTATCATAACTGATCATTACTCTCTTTTGTGGCTAACGAATCTTAAGAATCCGACTGGACGTTTATCTCGTTGGGCGATGCGTTTAAAACAGTTTTATTTTAGAATTATACATCGAAAAGGAACTTCCCACAATGTACCGGATGCACTTAGCCGTACTCATGAACATTCTGAAATTTCCTATCTTGAGGTAGATACCGATCGTATCGATCCCTGGTTCGATAATCTGCGTTCTAAGATCAGGGCCGCCGCTGAGATGTTGGCCGCCCGTGTGCAACTTAATATTTGCCGCCCCCTTCCAACACTTTAGAAATATGTACATACTAGTATTTAAAGAAATGTGCAGAAGACGCATAACAATAATAAGTTCTAAATAGATAAATACATTATGTATATTTAGGCTATTGATTATGTATTGTAGAAAGGAACTACAACGTTAACGGGGTTTTATTATTTGATATGGTCAATGGATCTCTATATATGAAAAAACCGCGGAGTGCTACCATTTACAGGGGTGCGTTTTTGAGAAATGGGTGAATTAGTCCCTGGGCACAGGTTACATTAGGGTGAGTTCTATGCACCTTTGGTACAAACACGTCTACATAAAAATTGTTCGTGGTTAAATTTCCTATCTAAATATCACTTTTTTAAGTCAAAGATACTTTTTTTTACAAAAATATATTCAAAAGAAAAAGCACAAAGAAACCCAAAAGAAAGAAATTTTGTTTTTTGTCCCTTAACTTCTGTCCACGGGGATATAGGTATAGATATTGCTTCACAGAAAACAAACTTACATCTTTTTTCTTTAAAATGCTGCTTGGTAGAGGTCATTACGATTTACAGTTTTCGAAATATGATTTTTCAAAATTTGCCACTCACAGCAATTTTGGGTAATTTTCCTTGTTATTTCGCACATATTGTTCTGTAACTTTTTTCTACGTTACTTTAGGTGTATGCAATGGTACATGTAATAGGAAGAGAAATGAATTACCTTTAAAATGGTCTGCTGCATAACGTTGTGTGGCTTTTTTAAGAGGTTATGGTTTTTCAAGATTTTATACCTTTAACGATTTTTCATATTTCTTACGATTATTTTTTAATTTCTCAATATACCTTTTTTCTTCTTCATTTAGGTATATATTATATAATAAAAAAGAAAGCTTATTTTGTTTCCTTTAAAACGGTGTATTATAAAAAATTCTAGGATTATTTTTGAATAAAATGCGCTTTGTAAGATATTCTTTTTCAAAATGTAATAAGTACTTGAAACGATTTTTGATTTGAGGATTATTTTTTAAATTTCTTATTATAACTTTTTTATGTGATTGTGTGTTATGATTGAATTTTATTTTTTAAAGGTATTACTTTGGATCCCTTGACTGGGGCTGATAAACTTCAAAATATAGATTAGGTAATTCCAATATTTACTGTCAAAGCTCCTGCACCACAATCTTTGCTTGAAAAAATAGCATATAAATGTACCAAAGGATGTACAAAAAACTTCTGCTAGACTACTTCGATATGCACCATTTTTATCAGGATTTGATTACGAAGTCGAATACAGAAAATCTTCTGATCACGTTAACGTCGACTGTTTTTCTAGAGCTTCTATCAATCAACCTTCATCTTCTTTAGAAAAAATTCTCAACGAAGAAATTAAATCTATCTGTCATGAGTCAATAAAAGAAATTTCAACATACGATCTAACCTATCAAAATATCAAAGATGCCACAGACGAAGATCCTATTTTATCAAGAATTAAATCTGATTTAAAATCACAAAATCAAAATGAACATGATTTTATTTTAGAAGACGAGATCCTTTTTAAAGGTCAGAGAATTGTTATTCCAACTCAACTCCAACGACTGGTCCTATCGGAACTCCACAGAACTCACATAGGTATTACAAAAATGAAACAACTTGCAAGAAAGTATTGCTATTGGAAAAACATTGACAAAGACATTGCAATTATGGTCAAGTCATGTCAACCTTGCGCTGAAATTCGAAAATCACCTTCAAAAGCTCCACTGCACCACTGGGATACTCCAACAGAAAATTGGGACCGCATCCATAATGATTATGCGGGTCCATTCCAAGGTTTTTATTTTTTTATTGTGGTTGACGCTAAATCACGCTGGGCTGAAATCAAAATTCTTAGGGATGCGCCAACATCAGAAAAAACCATCGATCTTCTGTTAGAGATATGTTCTACTCACGGATATCCTCAGGTTATGGTGTCAGACAACGATATAATTTTTGTAAGTGATCAATTTAAAAATTTTTCAAAAACTCATGGTATTTTTCAAAAGTTTATTGCTCCTGGTCATCCTGCTACAAACGGCTTAGCTGAACGAAACGTTCAAACCCTAAAAATGAGACTAAAAGCTATGTCTACTGATCGTTTACCCATGAGTAAGAAAGTACAAGAAATTCTTTTAAAATATAGAGCGACACCACTTTCCTGTGGAAAATCACCAGCTGAAATGTACCTGAACAGATGTTTAAGAATCAAACTCGACGCACTACGTCCACCAAAACTTAGAAGATCAGAAAATCAACCCAATGGTGCAAGACAATTAAATGTGGGGGAGAGAGTACAAGTACGCTATTACCAAGGTAACCAGGAACTTTTGAAATTTGGCACAATTGTTAAAAAGTATGGATTGTTACATTACGAAGTCCAACTTGATGATGGCTATTGTTTAAAACGTCACATTGACCAAATTCGTAAAACCATGGTACCTAAAAAGAATGTAACCTTTGTAAACGAACCAGAAGTAATTCATTATCAGCCACAGTATCAAGAACTCCCCCTGCATCTTCTGCCATCTATCCAACCTCCAGTCCATTTACATCCAAATCCAATCAACGAAAATGTAGATCCAATGATAGAACCTGATCATCCTGATAATGAACTGGTACCCATTAATGAACCTGCTGCGGTACCCATTAATGAACCTGCTGTTGAAGAACGTAATGATCTTCCACAGTTAAGAAGATCTGAACGAATTCGACTTTTCAAGTCAAGATTTTAGATTTAGGTTTTTAATTCTTTTCTATTTTTTTAAGTTCAAAATAGCGTGGGATATTATAGTATCCTCCTCTATTTATAGCAGTTGTTATGTAATGTTATATGTAGTTATGTCAGTTCATTTTTTTATTAGTTGTCAAAATATATTTATCGAAATGTTCTACTTATTCAATCTGCAGATATAACAGAAAGTAAGCTCTCTTTATTGAGCAATATTAGCCTAATAAAATAAAAAAAAGTCAAAATGTAAATTCGTACAGGTTAAAACAAATTTTATATCAAAGTTTAGGTGGGTACAAAAGATATTTTCAAGAAAGTATCCAAATCATACAAGGGAATCATTGTTTAAATAATTAAAAAGGGGCCATTTTTGCAAAAAAATTACGTTTTTAACAGCTGAGGTAATTCACTTATTAATGAAGGCCTATGGGATTTTTTCTGCAAAGTTGAAGGGTAAATCTTTCACATATGACTTACTAATGTAAATTTGACCCCCTATTTATTTAAATAATTGTATATAAAATTTTAAAAACAAATTTGCAAAAAAATATTTTTAGCGTTTTAAATAAGCGCTATAAAATTATTTTACAGACTAAGTTGCGCTATATTACCAGTATTAAGCAAAAAAAATTGGTCGAAAAATATTTAATATTTTTTGAGATGTTGAATTTGTTTATTAAGGACCGGTTTTTCAGTGCTGGGTTAACCCAGATTTTTCGGTCACCGAAATTTTTATGGTTAATCAGTTTTTCAATACTAGGTTATCGCTTAAACCCGTTTAAGTTGACCAAGATTTTAACCGATACTCGCTATCATAGGTGGTTTAACTCCGAATTTTCCGACAGACGTTTATCTATATTTGCTGACAGAAGAGGTGAGTTAAATTATGACTTTTGTGTTATCGTGGGAAATATTGTATTATGTATTATTATATTCTTGATTATATCTTCATCATCAGATGAAGAATCGGAACTTGAATGCATTAATCATTTTTGTAATGTTATGTTATTTGTTATTTATAAAATAGGTTATGAAATTCTATTTTGTTTATTTTTCTGTCAAAAATCTATAGAATTGCACATCTTGGTTTAAAGCACTGAAAAACGATATAAGGGTTAAAATATTGGTTAAAATTTAACCTAGGTTAGCTAACCAAAATTTTAACCGCTCACTGAAAAACCGGGCCTAAATGTTACTATATTTTCAATTCCAAAAACGCGGTTGTTGCCAAAGAAATATTTACCTGCTTAAGATCTCATTATTTTTATTTTTATGTATGTTTTCGATAACTGTATTGATGAATTCAAATTTCAATTATACTTCCCCCTAAAATGGCATTTGAAAATTATTCAAATTTGTTTATAATTTGTTTTTTTAATAACGTCGCGGGGACTAAGTATTTTGAAATGCCGTTTCGATAATTGGGTTCCTGGGAATTTTTTACTAATTAACAAAATTTTTTTGTCGTTTTTCTTCTTCTTTTTTTTTTCTTGGAGTTATATTACTACGGGCCCTTTTAGGGTTAAATTTTATTAATAATGTCGAATCTCTGAGTTGTAGATTCTAGACTTAAAAATATTAAGATTTAACTAAAATCTCATGAATAAAATGTGGTTACTTGCTGAGTTACAGGGTGTTTTATTTAAAAATTTAAAAATTATTGTTACCAAGTACTTTAAAACTATTTGACGTATCCTTATCATACTTGCCAGAAAGTGTGGCTATTATACACCCTACTAAATTGTGATTAATAAACGTTTCTAGCTAGTGCCAGAGGCGTACGACAGGGGATAGTGAATGATTGACCCTTCCCAAATTCTACGCCACTGAGTGAATTACTATTTTAGCGAAATTTTTCCATTCTCCAATACTTTATACGTAAATAACTTTATTGGTATCGATTAAGTCATCAGTTTGAGAGATATTGGAAGTTTAAAATGAATGAATGAATGAATCAAAATAAATATGCCGTTTCATTTTTAACGTCCAATATCTCGAAAACTAATGACTTAATCGTTACCAGTAAAGAGTATATTATTTACATAGAAAGTATTGGAGAATCTAAAAATTTCGCTAAAATAGTAATTCCCTCAGTGGCGTAGAATTTGGGAAGGGTCAACCATTATCTATCCCCTGTCGTACGCCTCTGGTAGTAGCTAGAAACATTTATTGATCGCAGTTTAGTAGACTGTATAGTACCCATACTTTCTGCCAAGTATGATAAGGATACGTCAAATAGTTTGAAAGTACTTGGTAAAAATAATTTTTAAATTTTTAAATAAAACACCCTGTAACTCAGTAAGTAGCCACATTTTATTTAAGTGATTTTAGTTAAATCCTAATATTTTTAGGTCTAGAATCTACAACTTAGAGATTCGACATTCTTAATGAAACTTAACCCTAAAAGGGCCCGTAGTAATATAACTCCAAGAAAAAAAAAAAGAAGAGGAAAAAAGACAAAAAAATTTTGTTAATTAGTGAAAAATTCCCAGGAACGTAATTATCGAAACGGCATTTCAAAATATTTAATCTCCGCGACGTTATTAAAAAAACAAGTTATAAACAAATTTGAATAATTTTTAAATGCTATTTTAGGGGGAAGTTTAATTGAAATTTGAATTTATCAATACATTCATCGAAAACATATATAAAAATAAACAACCGCGTTTTTGCAATTGAAAATAGAGTAACATTTAATAAACAAATTCAATATCTCAAAAAATATTAAATATTTTTGGACCAATTTTTTTTTACTTAATACTGATAACATAGCGCAATTTGTCCTGTAAAATAGGATATTTTATAGTGCTTATTTAAAACGCTAAAAATAATTTTTTGCAAATTTGTTTTTAAAGTTTCATGTATAATTATTTAAATAAATAGGGGGTCAAATTTAATTTAGTAAGTCTTATGTGAAAAATTTATCCTTCAACTTTGCAGAAAACAATCCTATAGACCTTCATTAGTAATTGAACGACCTCAGCCGTTAAAAAAGTAATTTTCTGCAAAAATGACCCCTTTTTAATTATTTAAACAATGATCCCCTTGTATGATTTGGATACTTTCTTGAAAATACCTTTTGTACCCACCTAAACTTTGATATAAAATTAGTTTCAACCTTTACGAATTTACATTTTGATTTACATGTAGTGTAATTTTATTTTACTAGACTATATATAGTATATTCATGTACAATAAAAAAAAAAGTTATAATGAGAAATTTAAAAAATACTCCTAAAATCAAAAATCGTTGCAGCTACTTATTACATTTTGAAAAAGCATATCTTATTTAAAAATAATCCTACAATTTTTTATAATACACCATTTTAAAGTAAACAAAATAAGATTTCTTTTTTATTATAAAATATAATATATACATAAATGTAGAAGAAAAAAAGTTATAATGAGAAATTTAAAAAATAATCGTAATAAATATTAAAAATCGTTAAAAGTTAAAAATTGATAAAATCTTGCAAAAACCATAACCTCTTAAAAATGTCGCACAACGTTATGCAGTAGACCATTTTAAAGGCAATTGATTTCTCTTCCTATTACATGTACCATTGCATACACCTAAAGTTACGTAGAAAAAAGCTACAGAACAATATTTGCGAAATAACAAGGAAAATTACCCAAAATTGCTGTGAGTGGCAAATTTTGAAAAATCATATTTCTAAATCTGTAAATCTTAATGACCTCTACCAAACAGAATTTTAAAGAGGAAAGATGTAAGCTTTTTTCTGTGAAGCAATGTCTATACCTATATCCCCGTGGACAGAAGTTATGGGACAAAAAACAAAATTTCTTTCTTTTGGGATTCTTTGTGCTTTTTCTTTTGAATATATTTTTGTAAAAAAATGTATATTTGACTCTAAAAAGAGATATTTAGATAGGAAATTTAACCAGGAACAATTTTTATGTAGACGTGTTTGTACCAAAAGTGCATAGAACTCACCCTAATGTAACCTGTACCCAGGGACTAATTCACCCATTTCTCAAAAACGCACCCCTGTAAATGGTAGCACTCCGCGGTTTTTCCATATATAGATGTCAATTGACGATATGAAATAATAAAACCCCGTTAACGTTGTAGTTCCTTTTAGCTATCTTATTTTGAATATAATCAATAGCCTAATTGTATATCCTAATTTAAACTTCCATTTAATTAAAATAAACCGTAAATAATATAACATAAACACATAAAGAAACTAAAAACAAACTTTTCTGGCTTCCGTTTCGGGAAAAATTTTGACAATGTCTTTGTTTTTAATATCCAATGTCACACACACTTCATGTTCGATAGATAACATTGCTAAAGCAGAAAGTCTATCTTGCTTCATTGAAAATCACAAATAATTTTTAATAATTTTAAGTTTTGAAACGACTACTCACCCTTAGCTACAGTAAAGGGTAGAGTTAGGAATATACGTACGATTATAGTTAAGTTTGGAAATTTTGATATAATATTATTTCGTAAATGTATTCAAGAATATTACCAGGACGTTTTTCTGTGGTAACATATGGTTGAATAGCTTTAATTTCTTCATATAAATCGGTTGCACTAATGTCAGTCTCCGAGCTGTCTATGTCTGTAAGGGCTTTATACACTTTCTCACAATTGAAGGATGCTGAAATAGCTATATGGAGATGGTGGTCCAACTCTGAATCAAATATAAACAAAACCTGCTTTGATCTTTTTTATCTTTTTCATTTTTACTCAGTTTGAGTATTTAGAAACTGTCTTTCGGTCCTTTTCCTTGACGAAGGGAAGGTAAATGCGTGGCCTAAGCGTCCTCTATTTGCTTTCTCCTACTTTTGTCGTCTCTTGTGATTATATATTGTAAAATCCGGAGATACGGGATGCAGCCAGAAAGCAGTTTATTAACGAAAAGTCTTAGATTTAAAATATTGTTTATTATATTTTATTTCAATTATTCTAATTGTTTAAAAGGTAGTAAACTTTGTATCTGGGGCTTTTCGTTGTTTTCCTCGTAATACGAGAGATGTCGCTAAATTGCGTCTCAGAGGTGGGTTCATTGCATCGCGATGGTTTGCCTTAAATTGGCAGAATTGTTTGTATTTCCTTCAGAGTTGAGACTTCTGAGCTTCACTGATGAGGCATAAGGATGCTGAAATAGCTATATGGAGATGGTGGTCCAACTCTGAATCAAATATAAACAAAACCTGCCTTGATCTTTTTTATCTTGAATAATATATGTTTATCCATTGAATTTCCAAATTCATATCCCTTTTGTTATCATTTTGCAATTCTTCTAAAGCATCATATATTTTACTTATCTGGGTTTTTAATGGTGCGATTACATCGATCAGACTCTCCCATCGCATGTCCAACAATGCTTTTAATGTCCACTTTGGAAGGTGCTTTAATAAAATTTTCCTTCAAATATTCGAAGAAGAAAAAATACATATAGTTCCTGTACCTACAGTATTAAAAAATTCCACCCACTCAAAAACTTAATTTTACTACATCATTCACCACCAGATTTAAACTATGTGCAGAAAAGGGAATAAAAAATTATCGAGGATGTTTCTCTCGAGGATTTTCTGCAATCCAATGTGTTTACCACGCATATTGGCTTCATTATCGTAACCCTGTCTACGCATATTATCCATAATAGTTATATATAATTATTTAAGTTTATTCTCTATAAATTCAAAGAGACCTTTTCCAGTTACGTCAGTTTCAGGAGAAAAAATATGCGAACTGGCGTTGAAGTTGAAACACATCTTACTACAATAATTTATTGTTATTTATTTGTTCTACGTGTGTTATATCTGGGCTACAATCTAATATAATAGAGAAATATTAAGATTCGCGAAAAAAAGCACTATAAATGTTAAATGAAGCGCATTTTAGTATTATCAGGTAATAATAATAATAATAATTATGGTTTGGAATATTAGACTTTAGAATTAGAATTGTATGAAACAGTACTATTTAATTATTTGAACTTATTTGCGTTTTAAAAAAAAAGTAGTATCAATAGTATCATCAGTGGCCTGCTTTTGGCCGCCCCTATTGTTGGCCGCCTGTGTGCGATGCACACTTTGCACACATGGTAGCGGCGGCCCTGTCTAAGATCCTTGATCATCCAGATGAATTTCCCCAATGGAAAGTCGAAGACGATCTCGTCTATAAATTCATACCGTCTTGTTTACCGTTTAATTCTAATATGTTTGAGTGGAAAATATTAGTGCCCAAACCTCAACGTCGTGATGTCATCAATTCATGCCATGAACCACCAACATATGCACACCTCGGTGCTTACAAATCTCTTGCACGTATCCGAGAACGATATTATTGGCCGAAGATGCGCCAAGACGTTGTGAAGTATGTTAGATCTTGTAAGACTTGTGGAGCTCAAAAAGCCCCTAATACTGCTAAAATTGGAAAAATGGGTCGTCAAAAACAAGCCGATTTTCCTTGGCAAATCATTGCTGTAGATTTAATAGGTCCTTTGACTCGTAGTAAAAGTGGCCACTCCTGGTTACTTGTAGTAGCTGATTGGTTTTCTAAATTTACTCTATTACATCCTTTGAGGAAAGCTACTGCTTCGAATATTTGCAATTTTCTTGAAAATCAAGTTTTTCTCATGTTTGGAGTTCCTCAGCATCTTCTTTGTGATAATGCCCCTAATCTTAATTGTAAGATCATGAAAGATCTGTGTGATCGTTACAACGTTCAAAAAATATGGTTTTCCGCAGTATATTCCCCTCAGGTTAATTTTGTCGAGAGAAGCAACCGTGTCATCGGAACTGCTATTCGTTGTTACGTAGAAAATCACTGTGATTGGGATAAAGGAATCCATAAGATTCGTCAGGCAATAAACACCGCCAAGCATGAAGTGACTCAATTCGCTCCAGCTTTTTTAAATTTTGCTCGATATGTACCCATCTCCGGAAATTATTACGGTCGAATACCAAATGATCTTGTTGATTTGGAAATTGTCCCAGGTGACCGTAAATCATATGCCTCTGAAGTTAAAGGTTTGTCTGAAGTTTTCTCTTTTGTACGCAAGAATATCACCAAAGCTTATGAGCGCAATGCGAAGACGTACAACCTGCGCAAGCGTGATGTCCAATTTAGTGTTGGAGATAAAGTATGGAGAAAGAATATGGCTCTCTCCAGTGCACCAAAACAATATATGGCAAAACTTGCTCCTAAATATGTGTTATGTACAATAGGGAACTTGCACATAAAAATATTTTTGCATAAAATTGTTAATTTATGTTTAAAAATGATAAATTCAAAATATTACGTCTTAACAATTAATAGTGTACGTACAACAACTGATTATAATTCCGCGCCCGAAATTACCGTTTCAAACAACTTTAAAAGCGCGCGCTTGGGTCTGACGTCACCAACCATGATATTTACCACTGTTCTCGTTTGGCTACTGCCTAGTGCCAGACGTGCACTCTGCAGATAATATCTTGTAAAGATTTTCATGCATTCATAATATTATTTTTAGTTTAGGGAAATACATTTTTATTTTACAACATAGGTATCTCAAATGCCAAATTATATTATAAAGTTTGAACAAAATTAAATATCTACATTAATATCATATTTCTTAAAAAATGTAAGTACATAGATACTACTAAAAAATTACTTATAAAACGAAAAAGAGAGAATGTTTTATTATAATATATAAATATATAGGGTGTCCCAAAAGTAGTGGAACGGTCGAATATTTCGCGAACTAAACATCGGATAGAAAAACTGAAAAATACGTGTTCAATCATTTTCAAAAATCTATCCAATGACATCAAACACCAACCCCCACTACAGCCCCTGGAGGGGGGCTAACTTTAAAATCTCAAATGGAAACCCCTAGTTTTTCTTGCAGATTTGGATTCGTTACGTAAAAGTAAGCAACTTTTATTCAAGACATTTCTTCGAACTGTGGATAGATGGCGCTATAATTGGGAAAACGATTTATCCTGATACCATAGGTAAATTATAGAAACGGTCTAATATCTCGAGAAATACACTTCCAAATGAGAAACCAAAAACAGGTTTTTAATATTTTTCGAAAACCTATCGATAAACACTAAACATGACCCTCCAACCCACCCCCTGGAGGTTGGATGGGGGTAACTTTAAAATCTTAAATAGCAACCCCCACTTTTTATTGCAGATTCGAATTCGTCATGAAAAATCAAGCAACATTTATTCGAAACATTTTTTAAAAATGCTAATAGATGGCGCTAGTAAATCATATTTTTCCAATTAAAGCGCCATCTATCAACAATTCTAAAAAATGTTTCGAATAAATGTTGCTTAATTTTTCATGACGAATCCGAATCTGTAATAAAAAGTGGGGGTTGCTATTTAAAATTTCAAAGTTACCCCCCACCCCACCTTCAGGGGGTGGGTTGGAGGGTCATGTTTAGTGTTATTCGATAGGTTTTCGAAAAGTATTAAAAACTTTTTTTTGGTTTCTCATTTGGAAGTGTATTTCTCGAGATATTAGACCGTTTCTATAATTTACCTATGGTATCAGGATAAATCGTTTTTCTCAATTATAGCGCCATCTATCCACAGTTCGAAAAAATGTCTTGAATAAAAGTTGTTTACTTTTACGTAACGAATCCAAATCTGCTAGAAAAACTAGGGGTTTCCATTTAAGATTTTAAAGTTACCCTCCACCCCACCTCCAGGGGGTGTAGTGGGGATTGGTGTTTGATGTCATTGGATAGGTTTTTGAAAATGATTGAACACGTATTTTTCAGTTTTTCGATCCGATGTTTAGTTCGCGAAATATTCGACCGTTCCACTACTTTTGGGACACTCTGTATATTTAGTTTAAAATATGAATTTCATTCTCACATAAAGAAATAAAAAATATTTTATGGATGAAACTTTATCTTATCAAATTTTTATTCCATTTATTTTTAATAATTATTATCAGATCCAAATAGATGCGGGAAAATATTTACACTCCAAAAGTCTTGTGCTATACTAATCAAACTGTCGATAAGATCTGCGTCCTATTCTATCCAAATATAAGCAAATTTTGAATTATTTTTAAAGTGTGTATCTGGTACGCAAAATCAACACTTTTTTTCAAATAGAAACATTATTTGCAACTGTACTTTTGCACTGTACATTGTAACATTGGTTATTTTATTAAATGTTCCAAATATATGTACTTCTGGTCGTAATATTTTGTAATAAACAAAAGTAAAACCTATAATTTATAAATATTTTAAATTCATAACAAAGAAGAAAGAAAATAAAAATAACTTAAAAATAAACAAAACTTTTAGTAATAAAAGTCAGAGTAACTAACTAAAAACTATTGTTATAAACAATTTAAACGTGTTTATTAATAATTCTTATAATAGGTATCTACTTATTTGCCTCCTCGCATTTCTCCAATAACTTTCACTGCTTTTTATCAAATTTGCCACCATGAAGACACCAACTACTGTAGATTGTCAGATTAACTTTTTGAAAAACCCTAGTCAGTCATATTATACATTTAAAAACACTACTTTATAAAGTAGCACTCAAAATGATCAATTTCAGTTTGAAACTAAATATACTCATTATGGAACTATACAAGAACACAAATACCTTGGAATTTCCAATTAAATAATATGATTAAAATGGAATTAATACAATCCCAAAACAACCTTTTTTTGAACTTTTATTTACAATCAACTTCTACATGAGAGTTTTAAGTAAATGTGAATGAATTTGTAATAGACCAGGGCGCATCTGTAAAAATATTAGTACATTTGGACGTTGAGAGGTGACTCAAATTTTTTTGCAGAAATTGCTTGAAAATAACTCAAATATTAATATTTGAGTTATCCTCCCTCTCAAAAAGGTCCGGAACATTGTTTAAATAATCAAAATGTCAAAAAATGAAGAAAAAATTCGATATTTTTCTTGGTTTTTTGATTATAACTTTAAAAGTCTTCATTTCCAAGAAAAGTTGTATTTACATAAAAGTTGCGTAATTAAATTTCCTACAATATAGAATTGGTGAAATATTTAAAAAATAGTCACCCTTGTTGCAAAATAGCAATAATTGCCAAAAAACCATACAAAAACAAGTATTCATACACTTAGGACCGTCATATTTCACCCAGAAAAACTATATAATACAGTAAAACAATACTGTAAATTTTATTAAGATCGGTTTAATAGATTTTGCAAAATAAATTTTGAAATCCAGCTTTCGCAAAAAAGATTCATTTTTTCAAAATGGTACAGGACTGAAAATAAAGCAGATAGCAAGTTAAAAATTTTTTGCGTATAGAACTGTACTGTGCCTTTCATTTGCAATTTGTAAAATTAAAATCAATTAACTACCACGGTGTCAGGAATTTTTAAATAAACATTAATTATTGGTGCTGTGCGCAGGACAGCGGATAGTTTGCTCTGATTGGGCATTCCAATGACCTTTGATAATGATTGATACATTTTAATTTTTATTATATTTCGATATAAATAAATAAATTTGTTTATTGCAAAATAAAAACACATACTCTATCCTTTGAAATAACACTTTTTTAGCAAAAACTTTCTTTGTTCATATATTTTAACTTAGAGAATAAAAGTTTATTATTTTTATACATATGCAATTGTTTAAACAATATTTCACAAACAATAATAAAATTAGTTTGGTTTTTGTGGAATTAAAATATTAAAATACAACAAAATATAGAGTAAGAAAATAATATATTAGATAAAGATTGAAAGAAATTTTGGTGGAAATCAACTTGTGTGAATCCAACACCGCTGTCCTGCGCGTAGCACCAATAATTAATGTTTATTTAAAAAAATTCCTGACGCCGTGGTAGTTAATCAATTTTAATTTTACAAATTGCAAATGAAAAGTACAGTACACTTCTATACGTAAAAAAAATTTCAATTTGCTATCTACTTTATTTTCAGTCCTGTAACATTTTGAAAAATTGAATTTTTTTTTTTCGAAAGTTGGATTTCAAAATTTATTTTGCAAAATCTATTGAACCGATCTTAATGAAAGTTACAGTATTACTTTACTGTATCATAAAGTTTTTCTGGGTGAAATATGAATTTCCTAAGTGTAGCATAAATGGTTGAACAACATAAAATGCGAATACTTGTTTTTGTATGGTTTTTTCGCAATTATTGCTATTTTGCAACAAGGGTGACTATTTTTTAAATTTTTAACTAATTCTATATTATAGCAAATATAGTTACACAACTTTTATGTTAGTACATCTTTTCTCGGAAATGAATACTTTTAAAGTTATAATCAAAAAACAAAGAAAAAAATCGAATTTTTCCTTCATTTTTTGACATTTTAATTATTTAAACAATGTTCCGGACCTTTCTGAGAGGGAGGATAACTCAAATATTATTATTTGAGTTATTTTTAAGCAATTTCTGCAAAAAAATTGAGTCACCTCTCAACGTCCATCTCAAAACAGATGGGCCCTGGACTATAAATAATTTCGAAATATCCTAGCGGCTTTGTTGTCGACTCATAGAAATTTAGCAGGTAGACGTGGGTCGTGACGTCAGACCTGTTTACGCGCCTCTGAAGAAATTTGAATTTTATAGCTTTTTCAATGTCTCGTAATAAGCCTATGGGTTATAGCCTAGTAAATGAACGGAAAATTCGGCGATATCGTGTAATTTTCAGGGGCAACTCCGAATTGCATGAAAATTTGGATTTAGGTTCTACTTACCCTCCACTTCAAAGTTGAAATTGTGCCGTTGGTTGCTTTTACTTGGAGGGTGACAGTCACCCCTTCTCGGGGGTGAAAAAACATACGTTCAAGATAAGACCGGAAATGGATAAATTGACTGATTTTAAGCAACTTTTGTTCTTTTGTTTTTTACTTAAGTCAATACTTTTCGAGTTATTTGACATTGAAAATGTTGATTTTTCGACAAAAAACTACGTTTTCAGACGGTTTCTCGCAAATAACTCAAAAAGTAAATATTTTATCGAAAAAAATATCCTTATCAAAAGTGTAGCTTATAAAAAACCCAAAAAAATGGTGTATCAGTAAAGTCTATCAATCAAATAAAAACAAAGTTGTAGCTCATGAAAAATACGTTCTTATTCGTCTAATTCCAAATCGAATATTTCAAGGTGAAATCACCGAAAAATTAAGCACTTTTCGGGAAAAACCCGTATAAACTTTTTTAAAGTGTTTGTAAAAAGCTTTGTTTTAATTATTAACAAAAGTTTTAGCATTAAAAATAAGCGAGTTATGCTCAAAATAAAGTTAGCCCTCTTTTTTTTTTGTAAAAAATCATGAAAATCTCGCCGTGTTTAGCTCCCCAAATGAAATTAATCGCTACCGCTTTACAAACAATTTACTTACCTATCTATTTTTTATATGATCTATCAGTCTCACTGGTTTAAAGTGTTTATTTTTGAAAGGGTTATAATTGAGAAAGCTTGAATGGGTCACTAATCACGAATGTATGCAAAATTTGAACAGCCATATCTTAACCAATTTTTATCTTACGGAGAAACAAAATAAACTAGCATATTTATAATAGCAAAACCTACATTTTTTTACTCTTTAAGATTTTTCTTATCACTAATACTGTCCTGGAATAAGATTATGAGATTAAGATTTTTATCAGTATCAGAAGATGAATTATATTAAATAATATCCAATATTGAACTGGGTCAAGATTGTGTAATATCGACTAACATTTACCTTGATTGTTTATTTAAATATTGAGTGTCGAATCCTTGAGCCACGGGCGCTGAATAAGCACCCGTGTATTTGTAACAATAACACACTATGATTATTGAAAATAATATAATTAAAAGATCAGAATAAACTTGGTGTTCGTCGAGTGAAGATGTTTTATTCTCCCTTAACTACTTAACATTGAAAAAAACCTGAAGACTACCACCCTTAGCTCCCAGGGTGGCAGTAAATAACAGTTATATTAGATGGCGTTCCAGTTACCACTATATGGCGGTCCAGAAGGTCTTTGTTAAGTAGTTATTGTAATTAGTTAAGTGTAAATTTTAAGAAGAAGTTAATTAAGAAATGAGAAGATGAAAAAAAAGAAATTAGAATAAGGGAAACTTAAGTTAGAAAAAGTAAATCTAAAGTAAAACAATGGGAGCGACGAGAAACTGGAAGAAGAAAAGAAAATTGGGGTAAAGTATCTATCCCCCATAGATATTATGCATTAGCTGATAGATGGAATTTGGGATGCCCACCAAACTAGACATTGGAGACACGTCGACATGGACGAAAATTGGGAATTCTGGAACCATGGAACCAGCCGGCGCGGCGTCAGGAGGACGCACATCCACGAAATGGACAGTGGTGGACAAGGACAAAAGTATGTGATGTGTGAGTAATTTGACTATATTGTATTTATTGTTTTAACATTTCTCGTATATTGCATATAGTCTAACAGAAGAATTATTTTTTTTTAATTGCATATAATAATTATTATTAAATTAGGTAAAGTTTTCGTATTTTTACTAAGTATAGAAATATATTCAATAATTTAGATGGTTTTTTGTTTAACTACATTGATAAGAAGTGATATTAAGTTTTATTTTTAATGAAATCAAGAATTTTTTTTACAATTCTTTTAATAGAAAGAATACAACTATTTTATGATACTATTATACGTAAAAATAATAATTTAGTTATCAATTTTTTTTCTATAAAGCAAAAATATCCTATTTAAAGTTTTATTTTTGCGTAAGTTATATTTTATAATTACGTATTTTCAAATGTTGACGTTATTTGACCGCGAAAACAAGGGTCAAGAAATACTGTGATAAGGAATTTTGCTGACAGAAGATATTTGCACGATTTAAAATTACGAATTGTATTATTATACACTAGAAAAAAGGTGTAGAAACAGTTTTATGATAAATCAAGATAGCTATTGAGAGTATAATAGAAGGAATTATTATTTGGAGTATAATAAGAAGAGAAAAGGAAATATTTTTAAGATGTTGGAACAAAATGGAAAATCCAACATAATGGACAAGAATAATTTCGACGGAAATATGAGTTCCCGAATAAACTTAATGATTAAGAAACAAGTTAGACAGAATTTTTATTTACCGATGATATGACAAAGAAATGAAACCTAGAAAGGACAAATGTAACAAAGAAACTATGAAATGATGTAAAACTGAAATTATTGAAAATTGATATGATTTTAAATGAATCAATTTTGAAACTACAAAGAGTATTATCCCAGATAGAGAGACTAATCAAGATTCGATTGATTAAAAGCATTCATAAAGGCAATCGAAATAAACGATGAATATTTGGACGAAACGAAAATTTAAGGACAAGTTATTAAGATGTTACAAAAAAAAATGGAATATTTAATGACAAAAAAAGTTATTGATAAAATAATGAAGTGTCTAAGGAGACATTATTTTGAAACATATGCATATTATATATAAATATACTTTAAGTTCTTATAAATATGTGAACTACTTATACTTAAGTTCTTATTTAAATATGTGAATGAATAACATAATTTATGTAAGGCTTTATAGCAGATATAACCAGAGAAATATAGATAAGACTATTTTGTTGTGACATTATAAAAGTGACTATTTTAGCGAAGAAAGTGAACTATTAGTAGTTAATTGGTACCAAAAGTTAATTATCAATAATAAGGTTTTCTCAGTTGTATTTTTATGTAAATTAGGTAAATATTTTAATGGGCGCCCAGAACCATAAGTAGTATTAGTATTCAGCGATGGTAGCTGAGCCTTTTTGGTGATTTTTAACAGAATATAGTCTATTTTTATCAACACTTTCTTTCGATTTTTTTATTGAATTTTGAAGTTTTTTAGATGCCGAAAACAGGTTTTTGATTTAAATTTTTTTAAAATCGGTCGAATTTTAGTATAAATATTTTATAATAAAGTGCAATTAAAGACAATTTAGACAATAAAAACCAACTCTTGTCAAGGAAAAGGTACAAAATGAAAATTAGAAGATATTAGCATACCCATTTCGTGTTTTGAAACTAACTGGATCTCACCTAGACTGAGTATATCAGATCAGACAGGAATTTAGGGATGCAAGATGTAGAAGATTCTTTTAAGCGCACAACTATCCATTTTTTTTTTGGGACAAACCTTCTCACGACTAAGGACGTGCAAAAGGACCGGAAGCAAAGTCAAGGGTATAAAGTTGCGGAAAAATACCCACCAAGTAGGTAAGGGTTAGAAAATGAAGAATTTTTAAAGTAATAAATGAATAATTATGAAAACTGATATGAATATGTATGAAGGAAGATATTATATGAAATATGAAGTAAATGATATAAAGAAGAAATATGAATAAGAAGAAGATTTATGTTTAATAGTACACTATGAAGAAAGTACTAAGTATAAAGAAAATAAAGAAAAATATTATTAGTGTGAAGTAGGTACCTGACAAGAGAAAAAAGTAGAAGAAGAAGAAGAAGAAAAAAGAGAGAATTTTTAAAAGAAGAATATGTAAAAATTTGAGTACATCAAAAGGATTGTCTTATAAAAGTCTAGTAACAGAATAAGAATTAAGAGAGTAAATTAAATTTTAAGAGTTTAAGTTTTAATTTCTTTTTAAATATTTGAGTTAAAGTATAAAATATAATTTGTGAGTGTAGAATTTCGCGAGAAATAAAGAAAAGGAATTATGTAAGAATAGACAATATTTTACATTAATGAAGTTTGTTTTGTAAATTATGTATATGTATGTATATTTAGGTTTAATGTTTTCAAGGTAATGTTTGTGTTTTATTGGCGTATAAAAGTGAAAGTGTAAAATAAGCAAGCTTGTACAAATTGTACATAGTTTCATTTTCATTTGGATAGGTCAGTATTAATATGATACTATTTTGACCGAGGTATAAAAATAGTATTTGTTAGTAAACACACCGTAAAATGTATCCTAATACCAGTTAAGATTTTTTTTCATTTCGTAAATCAGATAATAAAAAAAATCTTAAAGAGAGGAAGGATGGTGTCCTGGAATAAGATTATGAGATTAAGATTTTTATCAGTATCAGAAGATGAATTATATTAAATAATATCCAATATTGAACTGGGTCAAGATTGTGTAATATCGACTAACATTTACCTTGATTGTTTATTTAAATATTGAGTGTCGAATCCTTGAGCCACGGGCGCTGAATAAGCACCCGTGTATTTGTAACAATAACACACTTTGATTATTGAAAATAATATAATTAAAAGATCAGAATAAACTTGGTGTTCGTCGAGTGAAGATGTTTTATTCTCCCTTAACTACTTAACATTGAAAAGAACCTGAAGACTACCACCCTTAGCTCCCAGGGTGGCAGTAAATAACAGTTATGTTAGAATACTTTTTAAGTTATTTTGAAAAAATGAAATTTTTCAAAAATTTTTAGAAAACTTTTTTTTTGTTATAAAACCAAATGTTTTTAAAAATAAGGACTTCAAACCAATCAAACTTACAAATCATATAAACAATACACATACAGTTAAAATAGATGGTAAAGCCAAACGATTAATTTCATTTAGGGTGCTAAATAGAGGAAGGTTTTCACGATTTTTTTTTACCAAAAAAAGGGCCAACTTTTTTTTCAGTGTAACTCGTTTATTTTTGATGCTGTAAACTTTTGTAAAAAATAAATAATAAGCTTTTTTGCGATACTTTAAAAATGTTAATCAGGTTTTCCCGAAAAACACGGTTGAATCCCCTTCGGTGATATCGCGTTGAATTAGTCGATTTGGAATTAGACGAATAAGAACGTAGTTTTCATGAGCTACAACTTTGCTTCTACTCAATTTGTAGACTTTACTGGTACACCATTATTTTCGTTTTTTTATAGGCTACACTTTTGTTAAAAATATTTTTTTTTGATAAAATATTTATTTTTTGAGTTATTTGGAAAAAACAGTCTGAAAACGTAGTTTTTTTGTCGAAAAATCAACATTTTAAATCGCGAATAACTCGGAAAGTATTGACTTAGTTAAAAAACTTTATAGAACAAAAGATGCTTAAAATAAGTCAATTTATCCATTACCAGCCTTATTTTAAACAGTTGTTTTTCACCCCCCGAGATGGGGTAAATGTCACCCCCAAGTAAAAACAACCAACGGCACAAATTCAACTTTGAAGTGGAGGGTAAGTAGAACCTAAATCCAAATTTTCATGCAATTCGGAGTTGCCCCTGGAAATTACACTCCAAAACGGTCATTTATTGGGCTATTAACAATATTTGTTTTTTTTGCATGCATGCGTTTTATGATCATGTTACCTTATATTTTTTATTATTATTTTAATATTTAAAAATATATGCAAGTTCCCTATTGTGAAGAAATTTTCTCCTTTAATATATGGTTTGAAAAATCCTGATGGATCTAATGCTGGCATTTGAGAAACATAAAGGATTTGAAAACATATTATCCTGATAATGACTCAGACGACGAACAGAATTCGTCAGATACAGAATAAAAGAAAGTTTTTCTTTATGTAATACTGTACCGAGTGTATGTATAAACTTCTCCTGTTTTAATTACTTATGGCCAGTGTGTCCTTTGTGACCATTTTCATTTTGTAACGATTTTGTTTTTCTTTTGCCAAATAAATCCAGATATCCAGGATCTGTCTTATCTGGTAATTGCGAGAGAAAAATTTTATAATTGTGTTGTTTTTGCTTTGAATTCGGCAACGATACATAAAGCTGTCAGATGTGTATACTATATGCATGCTGGTCGTTTTTGGTTTATGCCTCTACTGTGTATCACAATGTTAATGATATGTAGGTTATATATCATATATCTGTTGTGCAGTTTGTTTTAATCTTGGTGTGTATTGTTAACACACTACCTTTTTGTTCTGGTTGATGATGGATGTTAGTGTCAGTTTCATGAATATTGGTTAATGGTAAATTTTTGGCCGACATAACGTTTTGTAGATAATACATCTAAATAGTCAACATGTGTGTTTTGTGATTTCTCTTTCCCTATAGAGAGATTTGATATACTCATGGGGTCACAAAAACAAAATGATGTATTAGTAAATAATGTAGTTAATAGTAAATATAGTAGTAGTAGTAAATATAGTATTTTTTTATTTTTTTATGGGAATCGTTTATGTCCTGAATTGTAGTAAACAGTACCTACTGTTCTGATATGTATTCTATCATATGAGTACTAGTTCGAATATTGCAGTTGTACTTTACCCTATAGACTAGAAATTTTTGCTTCCTTGCATTCAATATTTTTCTCATTCTTTCTCATTTTGTTACTAGCGTTCAACGGATGTCTTGGATAGCCAGGCACGGAGAAGGGCTAGGAAAAATGTTAGCAGATTTCCGCCAGCTACTTGTCGGAATGATAATTTTTTCAGATATACCGTACCAATAATAATATCCTGATTAACTTTAAGTTATGTAACCTAGGATTTTAGACCCTCACTGATTTTGAGCTTACTGAATTTGACCCTCACCAAAAATGTCCCTATTACAGGCGTTTGATACGCGTTAGTCATCACCAGTCCTAAGGAAACAATAACTATTACCATCTATCTCATATGCAAGTATGTCATCCCGTATTTCTAATGTCTAACCTTTCTCCAGTATAACTCAATTCTTTTGTTCTCGAAAAACTAGTAACGTACCCCTATGTCTGAATTTCATGGTTTGTTTCTTTTATGGCCATGTTCCTACTTCTTGTTTTTTTTTAGTTTACTCATATAATATTTACGCTGTGAGTGAACGTAGAGATGGGAGAATATGTGACTAAATGCGCTTATAGACGTGAGGATAAATACGTATACCTCAAGTCGAGAGATATAATGAAAATCTATATGTCAAGCCACAAAGGCTACAATTCTCCTTCCATTTTAGTGTAATAGTATGGTCGTTTGAATAAATTTTATCTAAATTTTCTTTGGATGTATGAATTTGTCTAGGTCGTTTCGTTACGTATGTTTCCACATCCATAGTCCGATCTAAATTGCGCTAGCGAGCTTTAGTTCGTGGAGGAGGTTGTGTAACGATCCGAAATAAGTATACCTTTAATTTAAGAATATTTATTCCTCTTTTAATTCACACCGATTACATGCATGACGTAATCATTATAATAAGTGGTCACCGTGAGAAAACTTTTTAAATTCAATTTTCAAACGCAACAAATTCCATAACGAAAGTCATCTTTCTGATAATCCACCGACTAACTGTCACTGTCTAATAAATCATTTTAAAATTTACTTGTGCATACAATCTGGTTTCACACAATAATTTTGGTTTTGGAATGTGAAAAAGTCACAAAAAGTCCTGACTTTTTGGCCAGATTTTGCGTGGTAGCGTATTTTGTTAGGACGCTCTCGTTTTGATATGCCGTTAATTTGAGACCAATTCAATTTGAGACCGTCTAGTTTGAGGCATGTACGAATAAAGTCAACCATATTTTGATTGTTTCACATTTGCTTATCCATACCCATTTGGAAAAATAAAGTAATAACTTTTATTTTAATATTTCTCATCGATTCGGAATGTGACGACAGAATCCAGCTTATTTCCTGTTTTTTTTTGAAAATTGGATATTTAGTTTCTAAAGAATTTTGTTAAGAATACTCTGAATAATATTTTATTATTTCTTATTTGTGAAGACTAAGAAAGCTTTCCGGCGTCCAAAAATAAGTTAATTACATAGTAAATAATAATAATATCTTCTTTTTGGTTTGATAAAATTATAATTTAGAGTATTCTTAACAAAATTCTTTAGAAACTAAATATCCAATTTTCAAAAAAAAAACAGGAAATAAGCTGGATTCTGTCGTGACATTCCGAATCGATGAGAAATATTAAAATACAATTTATTACTTTAGTTTTCCAAATGGGTATGTAGTGGAAATTCAGCAACAGGATAAGCAAATGTAAAACAATCAAAATATGGTTGACTTTATTCGTACAGGCCTCAAACTAGACGGTCTCAAATTGAATTGGTCTCAAATTAACGGCATATCAAAACGAGAGCGTCCTAACAAAATACGCTACCTCGCAAAATCTGGCCAAAAAGTCAGGACCTTTTGTGACTTTTTCATATTCCAAAACCAAAATTATTCTGTGAAACCAGATTGTATGCACAAGTAAATTTTAAAATGATTTATTAGACAGTGACAGTTAGTCGGGGGATTATCAGAAAGATGACTTTCGTTATGGAATTTGTTGCGTTTGAAAATTGAATTTAAAAAGTTTGCTCGAGGTGACCACTTATTATAATGATTACGTCATGCATGTAATCGGTGTGAATTAAAAGAGGAATAAATATTCTTAAATTAAAGGTATACTTATTTCGGATCGTTACACCCTACTCGAAACGGCCCTTCTCAGGGCAGCGACGCAGACCTCAAAGTCATGTTCTGGAACGCTGGAGGTCTAAGCAACAGCAAGTTTTCAGAACTCAAACGAAGCGTTCTCGAAAAGAACGTTGATATATATGTCATTGTAGAGGCAGGAGCCGCTACAGACACATCTCACCTCTACTCTACAGTTGGCTATTCAACCCATGTACTGAAGAGGAGTCGACAAGTAGCGTCAGGAATTATCATCGGAATCAAAACCCCTCTAGTATGCAAGACTAAAGGTAGAATTCCGCACCAAGCGACCGAGACAGGAGACCGCGACAGGCGACAGATAGGTCGCGATAGACGATAGTTGCTCGCTGGTCTCGGTCGCGGGCTGCAGAACTACCCTGATATAATTGCATTGAGAGCAGTCGTGGGGAGACCTCGCCTATCTGTCGCCTGTCGCGGTCTCCTGTCTCGGTTGCTTGGTGCGGAATTCTACCTTAACATAATCCACGAAATGCAGGATAGAGATAAACTGGAAATGTTCCAGGTCGAAGTCTGGAAAAACTCGAAACATGTCACCCTTTTCTTACTATACAATCCGCCAGATAATATACCTGCTTTGGAATTGGTAGAGCAATAAATGCAGCCAAGTACCATCATAATTGGAGATTTCAATAGTCCATCCACGAGATGGGGCTACTCTAGAACCACCAACGTTGGGAAACACCTCGAGGACTTTTTGGATAACAACTATCTTGATGTAGTGAACACCCCACCTACGCTCTTATCGTTTAGAGGAAGTCAATCAAGGCCCGATCTTGTCGTAACACACCCACACATTACAAGAAAGACCAGTGTAACCCTCCTGGACGACGCAGCAGGCTGTGGTCACCGCGCTCTGATAGTGACATGCAAACTGGAAAAGGACAAAAAAGCCCAAAATCGCGCCCCGCGCTGGAATTTTAAAAAGGCGGATTGGAAAAAGTACAGGGAATGCACAGATGAAGTCCTTACTCAACTAACACTACAAGAACCAGAAGAAGCAGCAAAGAAAGTAACCGAGGCCATACTTAAATGTGCAAAAGAGTGCATACCGCGAGGTCAAATTAGGGGGTATAAGACTTTCTGGTCCCCAACGCTATCCAAATTGAAAGCTGCCAGAAATAAAGCCAGAGGCAAAGCTGAAAAATCCAGGAATCCAAATGAACGATTGTGTAGAGCTTCGAAAGAGACAAGCGATCCTAACTCAAGCCATTAAGTCAGGGAAAAGAGAAGCTTTCAAATCCTTCCTTGCTAAGCTCGACTTCTGAAAAGACGGCGTCAAAGCGCATAGGTTCGTTACTACGCTAAACAATGATGGAAACAAGCAACAGCAAATGCCAATGAGAGCCATGGCTAGAGAACTTACTACACATGCCGATATAGCAAACGAACTCTGTAAACACTACACAAAAGTGAGTAATATTAAGATAAATAAGAGAGAGAGAGCAAGACTGTTGCGCTATCCCCCTCCCCGGCGGATGAGCAAAAGTATAAAGGACATCTGTACAGAATATTTCTCGATATCAGAGCTGGAAGCGGCTCTCTCTGACACAAAAACGAAAAAGGCAGCAGGGATTGACGAGTTGTACCCGGAAATGCTTAAATATCTGGGAGGCGCAGCCAAAAACACCATTTTGAACTTAATTAACCTAACATGGAATTCAAGAGTCCCAAGTCAATGGAGGAAGAGCGAGGTAATACCCACTCTAAAGAAACAAAAAGACCCGAGCCTGACTGATAGCTACCGGCCAATATCCCTCACAAGCTCCTTATGCAAAGTAGCGGAAAAAATGGTTCTGGACAGACTGAACCGAGCCATAACCCATCTTGAACTGATTGACGACGCACAAGCTGGCTTCAGGAAACACAGGAACACCATGGACCATGTAGTCGAGTTTGCTCAAAAAGTCAAGGATGCTTTCCACCGTAAGATGTCAACAGTTGCAGTGCTAGTAGACCTCAAAGCTGCATACGACACAGTATGGAGAGGTTTGCTGTTACACAAGATAGCGAAGTCTGGAATTGACGGTAAACTGTTCAATTGGATAAAATCTTTTCTCGGGGAAAAGTATCAGAGAGTCAAATTTCACAACCATTGTTCCAAATTCAGACTACAAAGACAAGGGCTGCCACAAGGAGCTATCATCAGATGTCAGTTGTTCAACCTAATGATAAACGATGTGCTCGCAATGATTAGAAAGACACCTGGTGTTGAAGCCCTCCTGTATGCCGATGACCTCCTAATATGGGCATCAAGTAGCAGTCTGAAAGCGCTCGAGGGAGTAATGAACCAGGCTCTCAAAAATCTAGAAAAATGGGCGGATAAAAACTGCCTAACTGTCAGTACAACCAAAACCGTATATCAAGTAGACTGCTGTCAAGCTGACATATAAAGGAGTCGACCTGGAAAGAGAGGATGTAACAAAATACCTGGGGGTGTACATAGATAAGAAAATGACGTGGAAACCTCAAATCGATGACATTGCAGAGAAAGCCACAAAGAGATGTCGACTACTCAAACGTCTCACAGCAACATACAAACAGTCTTGGTAGCAACATACAAAACCTATGTCCGGCCGATACTAGAATATGGGAGTGAAGCTACAATAACTGCGAGTACAGACACCACCTCCAAGCTTGAAGTCGCCCAGAACACTGCCCTTCGCGTCATCACCGGTGCTCCAAAACCAACACCGATTACATCAATGGAAGCCCAGACCGGTATTGAACCAATACAATGCCGCAGAGAGCAACACGCGTTAACCTTCTGGGAAAGGCAAAGACGAATACTTCCACAAAAATGGGACGAATATAGACAAGCAGCCTCACGTCTTAAAACACAAACCACTCCGCTTACAGTAGCAAATCAAATCATGGAAAAATACCACATTGACCTGTCGAAAGCCGCCCCCTTCCCAGCGCAAACTAGACTCGCCCGCTGTCTACCAAACACAGAATTGCGTCTTGAAAACCATAACGACCCGAAGCACTTATCGTCAGACATTGTCCTAAGGAAAGCCGCCCTAGAGACGATACACACCAATTACCCAGCGCATGACTGGCTCCACTTCTACTGCGATGGCTACTCGATGCCGGACTCGGGAAGAACAGGAGAAGGATATGTCTCAACGTTCTCCAAATGCTCCATAGCTGTGGGTGCCCCTCTCACCAACTATGATGGCAAAATTGCTGCTATACACGAAGCCACTAAAAGTCTCGAGAATCTCCAACACCCCCAAAAAGTTGCCTTCTTCATCGACTGCCAAGCCGCAATCCTCGCCCTGTCGACAAATCGATATACCGACTGTGCCCAAACAGTATCTTGCCGCGTCCAACTATCGAACTTGCTGGAAAAAGGGTGGCTGATTACTTTACAATGGATCCCTAGTCATGTCGGTGTTGAAGGGAATGAAGCGGCGGATGAACTTGCAAAAGAAGGCACTACTCTTCCACAGCCCCCTTGCTTCCAATCGTACACATCAATAAAGTCCACCATTAAAAGAGGAATCAAAGCGAAGATAAAAGACCAGCAAATACAAGCCGGTGCTGGAAAATCTTGGGCCCACCTAATAGAGTCACTAATTCCTCACAACTTGCCGAGACCCATCAGTGTAGCCGCGTTCAGAACAACTACGGGGCATGACTACCTGGCCTCCCATCTACATCGCATCGGCGTCCGTGAAAATGACAACTGTCCACTATGTAATCAGCCCCAGATGGATGCTGCTCACCTCCCAGAGTGCCCAGCCCTGATAACAGACCCACCCGAGAAGGATGAAGATCGCCTACGAGAAACGGCTCGTCTATACTGGTCAGCGCGCCGCCAAATGGCTAACATGCCAAGGGTGGGCGTTGGCTAGTAAGTAAGTAAGGTATGTTTATTATTGGTATTATTTGGCATTGATGAGAATTCTTCCATAAATCTTCCTGATTGTTCTTCTCTGAATTTGCTATTATGAATCTGGTGTCCATTGTTAGTTCAATTTTGGATTAGTGTTCAATTCTTTACTTATTTTAGTTACTGATTTCTTTATTCTTACTTTGGTATATTTACGAAGTGGCTCACACCTTTTCCTAGTTGTTCCGTCCTTGGATATACCCTTTATAAATCTGATGTCCATGGATAGTTCAATTTTGGTTTTAGTGCCCAATTCGACACTTAGTATTATTATGAACTTTAGTACAATATTTAGTTTTGTTTGGCTTTGAAACAATATGTTAATATTTGGTAGCAGAGAGTAACATTTTAATATGAGTTTGAGTCATATATTTATTTCTTTTTCGTTGATCCTTAGTTTATGTTTAGTGGTAATCTTGCGAATCAACGTGGATTGTTAGACTATTGTAAATTTAATTGTTAATATTTTGAAGTATAGGAAAAAAAATTTTTTTGATACAATTTTTTTTCTCCAAGTAGAGGGGAATTGTAACGGTTTGAGACGTTACGGAATCATTTTTGAACTCTTAAATTCTCTAATTTTCTCGCAATCAACTATTTACGTGACGTCATACTTTGGTGTATGAAACGTACTCTACGTTACCTAGTGGCGAATAGGACCACGCGTTCTGAGAGTTTGACGTTTGCTTTGTGAGAGAAGCGGATTTCGCTCGTCACTTGATTTGTGAGCCCGGGATAGGTAGGTCGCAGACTTCGCAGCATCTAAAATGGCGCAATCTTTTTCATAAGTAGTAAGCCTTTATTGCGAAATAAAGTTCCCTGGGATGTACATGGTTTTCACAGTGTTTCCCAGAATCCATCCAGTGTTTTCTAGAGGAAAAACAGTAATGAAGAACTGAAAGATCCGGTAAATAGGTGCATATTTTTTTTGACATACAGAGGTTAATGACATGCATGTTACATTATTTTTACATCTAATAAAATATTTCTTCCAATCCAATTGTCCTAGTAAATTTATTAGTTGAATTTAGTATAGTTTAATCAGGCCCATATCTATAGATAATATTCAGTCAGAGAAAATTCTAATAGTTTTAATTTTTTGGTTAATCTAAAGTCACTTTCAACATCAATATAATAAGTATTATATAATTATTCTAAAGAAATCATATTTATTATGTATTTAAATCCCAAATCCACGTGTCTGGAATTTGAAATTGTCACATAGGTACATTAATTTTTGTCAAGGTCATGTCTACAATAATTTTTTGGGAGTAACTAATGGATTTCTTTACATAAAAATCAATACTAAAAACACTTCCTTAGTTTCTCTTTTTTTCCTTTGTTTTTTTCTTATACTTTTCCATTGAAACTAAGACTGGGAAAATATTTGTTTTAGCCTTTTGTGGAAATAGTATGCTTAACACATGGGAAGTCGTAGACCCTCACCCACCTGAGAGGAACCTTATATTCCGGCCACAGTTTAGTCACATGGGGTGCAAGCTTTCTGGAGTGTTTTAGCTCCATTTCCGTCGCTACATCTGGACCTACAGGAGGTACAGTTTGGCACCACCTTGGTGATCATTTTCGAGGATGCAGCAGCAACCTTTTAGGAGTCGTTTGGGTTTGTTTGGGAACAATCAGTTTGGTGATAAATATTAGTAACTGTTGTATTTTCATGTCACTTAATTAATGGATTATGTTTATTCATTATTTTTCTTAAGATTTAGCTTGCATTTATTTGATTTTTGATATAGGTACATATCTGTACCTCTGAACCATTCAGCAATATGTCCATTTTTTTCAATTTTGACATTTTTACACACTAATAATCAACTTTTATGATTTTATTTAGAGGAATACTGCACTAGGTCCTAAACTAATTGCTAATGGAGATAGTGACCTTTAAAAGAACATCAAGTCCATTTGTCCCTATGTTAAAAATCAATTTCAAACTGCTCTTCTGTAAAGTTATACAAATGGACATAGTGTTGTATGGTTCCGAGGTACAGATATATAAGTTTAGTAAGTTGCCAAACATGTATAATTTTGCGATATTGTACGTTGAGCTCGACGTATTTGCCAAAAAGGTATTAGGTTTTTATATTTTATTGTTTATATAGGGCGATTTCATGTCATTATACATAAATTTAGTTTGTATTAGTTGCTTGTTCCCCAGGTATTTTATTGTTTATTCGCTTTATTCCATTTATTCGGTTAATTCAGGTCGTCGTTTAGGTATTTATCTTAACTTCATTTCTATAACTTTCATTCATTAATTTTGCTTAATTGATTATTGTAGTTTCTCATTTTATTGTATTTTCTTTAGTCAGGCTTGTGCCTGCTGTTTTATAGTTTTTCATATTCGTCGGTTTTTAATTTAGTTGTACGTACTATAACCATTTGGTAAGCGTACGTAAGCGTACTATAACCATTTGGTAAAAGTCTCATGTGAGTTGTACCCTATATGTAAGTAAGAGGTATTTTAATTCTGTAACAGGTAACATCATTGTTATTATCTTGAATATAACTTTTTTAACGATAACTTTTGTCATGTTAGAGTCACAGTATACGCATTGTTTAACTCAGAGTTTGTCAAACATCTAGTAGTTATTTTGTATAAATATTTACTTATTTTGTATATCATTTATTATTATTTCCAGTTAATATATTTAACAGCAGTGTAAGATACCTGGGAGAGTGATCGAAGATCATTTTCTTGTCGCCCATGATTTGTTAGTTTTATTTAATTTGTTCTTCTTTAGCAATTATTCATCTTTATTCATTTCCAGAACATTATTCTTATTTTAGTATTTACCTTTTCTCGTCATCATCATTATCTACCTTAATCTACTGTTCTTTGACAGGCATGAAAAATTGGCCGTATCCATCCTTGAGTGTCAAGTTGTCGGTCTCTTGTATCTCTTGCTAGCCCCCTCCATTCAGTTTGCATCTGTCTATTCATATATCTACATCTTTACATTTTCTCTACGAATAATACTGCAAAAGTAATATTTTTGTTACATCGGCTTCTCAACATGGAAGCCACCTTTTCTTTTTGACACATTTTTGTTCCATCTAGCATCTAGGTTTTTTTTTAAGTTATACTTCTTTACGCGCAATATGAGGGTGAATTTTTATATGTTAAAACCTATGATCCGGGCGCATGCGCATTATAACTTTGTTCTGATTGGATGTTCAAATGACATGTCAAAAATTATCCAATATGGCAGCTGTAGCACAGCTGTGGTGTGGACGGTTGACGGTTTGGTTATGTAATGTATGGTTGTTGCGTGTTAAAATTTGTGGGAAGAGAAACAACAAAGGTTAGTTAATAGTTATACTGCCTTTTTGAAGTTATACTTCTTTAGGCGCGATTTTATTGAGGGTGAAATTTTAGTAATCTGCGCACACAGGCAGTATGGAGCTCGTTACTAAATGTTTTAATTTATGTATTTATCAGTCCAGAAAAGGTGTGGAAAGAATATATTAGTGTTTTTAAATATATTTTTCTACAAACGTGTTAAAACTGCAATTTATAGCACTCTATAGGAGCGTTAAAAATGCTACTTTAAAGCACAGGTGCTTTAAAAATTTTAAGGCACTGCAGTTAAAAGTGAATTTTCAAATTGTGAAACGTCAAAATATTTATATTTCATTTAGTAACATTAATAGATATTAATAATCCTATTTATGAATTTTTCTTCTAAAATTTAGGAATATATTAATTTTATAATACATTTAAGTATGTAGTAATTTTCTTTACAATTTTTACTTACCAATTTGTTTTGTTTATACCTAATATCGCCGTTGTCTAGCAAGTGTCTGCGTAGATTAGCGGTATGTGTATTTAGCTACGGACCCGTTAGTACTTGGTTCGATTCCCACATAAGGAATTTTTTTTGTTTATTATTAATGGTTATTGACATCTTAGACTATTATTATATGGACTTATAAATGATTAAAAATAATTAAAAATAATTAAAATAATTAATCGGGATGTTGCCCAACTATTTACCGGGTTGCAAATTTAAAATAATTGCCTATTTCAAAATGCACTTTTGAAATGAATTTTTCTTATGCACAAATGCAATTTCAGATTTCTTATTCATTACAATAGTTCACAAAATTTCCTGACATTCTCACGAATCCAGCGCACCAAACTGCATTAAAATCCGTCTTACTGCGCCAAAAATCGAGAGTAAGGCCTTTTTTTGTGCTTCAATGCCTCGACTAATTCGGCCAGAGATCGAGAGGTCGTGAGTTCGAATCCAGTGCAATCCTATACTTTTTTTTTATTTTTTTGAAAGCGGTAAGCACAAAATTAGTTTGGTGTTTAAAAAAAATTAAAACAAACTGTTTAAAGTATATTTATTTTTAAGAAATCATATAATAGAATTATAACTTCTTACGTGCGTACAAAGTACACACACATTCTTTTTTTCTTTTTTTTACTTCTGTTGGAGTATATCTTTCTCTTTACTTTCACTCCAACAGAAGTTCCCTTTTTTGTTACAATAGAACCATATTGCAGATTAATAAATTCGGTTGTACAGTTTATCAATTCAAACCAAGTAACTTTGGTTCCGCGTAACAGGGGAGGCAGCAGTTACGCGGAAATTCCAGGTAGCCTGTGAATACGGGCTGCTACTGCGTCCGGGGGCAACCGTGATAAAAAGCCTAGAGGAGTAAACCTCAATCAAATAATCCCCACTATCACGGTGGAAGGCATCGTGCCAAAGATATGAGAGATGCGAGGGTTAGAGCATCACAAACGATCCCTTCGGGATACCTGGCGACCTCCCGAAGCAACCTAGCCCTAACGTGGTAAGGGTGCACTGCCACGTCGGACGCGTAGCACGTCCCGACTCGTGGGAATTCATATGAATAAAACCAACTCAAAAAAACCTAAAGGGAAAAATAACGACGACCAAAGGTAAAAGGATAATGACGACGCATTAATTAGTAAAATTGAGAATAGGGAAGAACAGTAGCAAGACGACACAATAGATGAAGATGAGCAGAGAAAGTTTGAAAGGGAAATGCTACAATGGCACGACCAACAGCCTAAACTAAACAGATCGGGTGCCATAAAGCACTCGACACTTGTAGGGGAAGAAATTAATAAAAGAGGAGAAGAAGAGGAATACCCCTCGATGAAAATCCTGGAAGCGAAAGCTTTTACAGAAAGTCACGAAGAAAAAACGGAGGAAGAAAGGGGAGAAACTTGGGAAGATTTAGAGGAGAGTGTCTTAACAGCCCTCTTGTTCGACGAAGAAGACAGAAGAGAAATGCAGCAAATGAAAAAAAGAAAAGGGGACAGCCTGGAGATAAATGAAAAATTCAAAAAAGAGAAACTTGAAGAAAGCAAAAAATATCCAGAAGAAACCGACAGGGAAAAGGTCCAACGGAAAATGAAACAAATACTTGATATACTTAATACAGAAGGCCCAATAGAGGACGAAAGAATAAGAATGAAAAAACTCATAGGGGAAATCAACTTTATACAAAACAGAAAAATTAGCCCAAATCAAACAACACAAGGGGACGAGAAAAATATAAGATGCGAACAATGTAAACTTAAGATTGAGCAAGAAAGACAAAGAAAAGAAACAGAAAAAATAATAGGAATTGTAAACAAGGGGGGAGACATAGACACCTTTAGTCAAGTCCACGAGAAGAAATGTGAGGACAAGGTGTTTGAAAAAACGAAGTGGGAACATGGGGGACTGCAAGAGACAATTGAAAAAAAAAGGATGCATAATAATAACTAAAAACGAAATAAAAGACGGGGGGGGTAAAGGGCGTCATAAGAACGCTCAGCTAGCAGAAATCATTGAGAAATGCAAAGTGGGCGACATACCGTACATAGAAAATGTAAAGAAAAGCTCTATGGCCAACCAAAGGAGGCAGTGGTACACATATGTAACCAAAGTGGGTGAACAGGGAATGTATGAAATGGCCGTAAAGGCCATAAATATATTAAAAAAAAAAGGAGAAGCCCCCGGAAACCATCGGAGTCATCATTAACAACGAGAAAAATAAGGAAGATGTGCGAAAAGCTCTCGAATTTGTGGGGAGAAAAGAAAATATAGTATGGGAAATAGTTATTAGAGGGAAGGAGATGGATAAAGGGGAGAGGCATGAGCAGGAAGAAGCCCTCCTAATCAAAACGGGGGGGAAATCATACACTGATGTATTAAAAGAGATGAATCAGAAAATTGATATAGGGAAGATTGGCTTAACAGTAAATAGGCAAAAAAAACAGAAGGGGAGATATCCTCGTAAAACTAAAGGGGAAGGGAGCAGCCGAGAAACTGAAGAAGGAGATGGAAAGTAAAATAACGGGAATGAGCATGGCTGTTCGGAAGAAAGAAAATTATTTACAGGGTTTACAGAACAACTAATAAGTGCGATAACAACATATACCGGTATCCCCGAGGACGAAATAGATGTCAAAACGCTACGTATAAATAGGCATGGGGAACAGGTGGCGACCATAGCCGTACGCCCCTCAAAAGCAGAAGAGCTACGGAGGTATAGAACAATAGCAATAGGTTGGGTTGTATGCCCCATAATGGAACGCCATACGCCGATAAGGTGTTATAAGTGCCTCCATTATGGTCACAACACATATGAGTGCAAAGGGGAGAGCAGGGTAGCATGCTGCTACAACTGCTTTAAAAACGGGCATACAGCGGTGCAGTGTAGCAGCACTGCGTACTGCTTAACTTGTAAGGAAGAGGGTCATAGAATGGACCGCATGACATGCCCAGCCTATAGGGCGTGGGTGTACGGCAGGGGAGGGGAAAGGGAACCCATAAAGAATTAAAAGAAACAAAAGCGAAATGGTGAGAGGTGGTTTCCTGAAGAACGGAGGTGGGCCCGTATACAGCCCACTAGTGAAACATGAAACCACCTTTCATAGGGTAAATTTATCGATTTTAATCGGACATATTTATATTTATTTATTTTATTTATTTGAAAAGTTTATCTATACATATTTTATTTATATAAATTTTATTTATATAAAATTTAATTTTACATATAATTTCAAAAATCTTAATGTGTTATGTATTGTCCAGTATACCATTTTAAACTTTTATTTATTTATCTACCTATTTATTAATTTTATATTTACACCTTTATTTTATTTATATTTATTGTGTTCAATATATACAAACGGATATGGGTCAACTCTCTAGGGAACTGAACCAAAAATGAACCTCAAGGATCAACCTGGTATAAGGATAATGCAGGTGAACGTGGGTCGAGCAAAACGCGCACACGATCTGGTCCACGCGAAAGCCTGCACGCTAAAAATAGACTTACTCATCGTCCCGGAACCAAACAAAAAAATAACGTCGGACGGTGGTTGGGTGCAGGATACAAACAAAAACGTGGCGGTGCTTTTGGCGTGCGTGGCATAGTCAGGGGCGGAAATTATATCTTCATTAAGATGAAGGATTTTTGTCTCCTGGCATGTTACATATCTTCAAACATACCCATCAGAGACTACAACCAAAAAGTAGATGAAATAATGAGCATCGCTACAAGAGAGAAGCAAAAATAATGATTGTCGGGGACATCAACGCAAAATCTAGGTCATGGGGCTCTCCCATGAATGATGAGAAGGGAGAGTTCTGGAATGAATGGATAGCCCAGGCTGGCCTGCATGTACTCAATAACAACAAACCCACATTCATAAGAGGGGCCAGTAAATCGCATATTTATGTAACCATTGCAACCGAAAGGCTATCCAGACGCATAAAAAATTGGGATGTCTTCGACGAACAGTTATTCACCTACCACTGTTACATAACGTATGAGGTGATGGTTAAAGGGAGGGTTCTAAGAAAACCGATAGGTCGAAGAGAGAAAATATTAAACAAAAACAGGTACCTATCGGAGATTAAAAAAATCGACGAAGACGCAATAACAGATCTCGGCCAACTCAGGAAGACACTCATTAACGCCGTTGAGTTGGCCACAGAGAAGACAAAAAAGGACGAAAGAACCCCCTATTGGTGGACGGATGAGATAAGAGAACTACGTGAAGTGTGCCTCCGAGCTCGGAGGAATTACACAAAAAGCCAGGGCAACCCCGAGCTCAATGAGATATATAAAACAGCGAAGAGGAAACTAAATAACAAAATAAAGAAAGAGAAAAAGGAAAGGTGGTAGAATCTGATAGACGCGCTAGAAAATGATATATGGGGAGACGCATACAAAATAACGATGAAGTCTCTCAAAATGATCGCCCTATACAGACTAGACGAAGACCAGCGGTGTGAATCTGCGGAACTTCTCCTTCCTGCCAAGGAGGAGCAAGCTTTCCTGAAGATTTTTCCCACGGTAGTGGAGGAGTTTACGGAGGAAGAAATAAAAGCCGCTGGTCAGGAAATTAAATCAGGAAAAGCTTCCGGCCCCGATGGTCTGCCACCTGAGGCACTGAAGATAATAGCAACAGAGAAACCAGGTTTGATCAGAAGAGTATTTAACAATCTACTGCGGAACCAAGAGTTTCCCAGGGAATTAAAGGAAGCAAAACTGGTATTGCTACTCAAGCCTGGGAAACCCCGCGACTCGGCATCCTCTTACAGGCCGATATGCCTTCTAGACTGTCTTGGCAAGTTTTACGAAATTCTTGTGAAGAAGAGGCTGAAAGGGGTATTGGCAAGTGAGAGAGCTCTATCCAGTCAACAATTCGGATTTCGAAAAGGTCGATCAGCAGTGGATGCAGCGATCTGGATTAGAGACGCGGCACAAACAAGTAGAAAGAGGTGGGTGGTACTTGTTCTATTGGACATTAAAAATGCCTTCAACTCGGCGAACTGGGGCATCATCATCGACAGGATTGTCGAGCTGGGGGCCCCGGATTACATGTCCAATATAATAAAGGACTACCTATCGGAAAGAAGCGTACGCATAACGAAGAAAAATAAGATGAATATGACTGCTGGAGTACCCCAAGGGTCAGTCCTGGGACCCACACTATGGAACATATTATACAATGGGGTACTAGAGGTAAATAGAACACAAGGAGTAAGGGCAATAGCATACGCAGACGACCTAGCCCTACTAATCGAGGACGACACGAATCGGGGCATCATACATAAAGTAAACACAGCGATAGAAAAAACCGCGAAATGGATAGAGAACAACGATTTAAAATTGGCAGTAGAAAAGACTGAGATAATTATCTTAAGGGGACGGCGGGATCGAAAAGACATTAACTTTCAGTTCAGAGGCTCCGAACTAAAACCCCAGAAAACAGTTAAGTATTTGAGAATAATCTTCGACGACAGAAGGTCATTCGGCCCACATATACAGGAAGCATGTCGGAAAGCGGAGGCAAGGACCTCAGTCCTACAAAAATTAATGCCGAATATAGGAGGCCCTGGATCACACAAACGGGCAGTAATGCTACAATCCATTATGTCAATAATATTATACGGGGCCCCAGTGTGGCATGAGGTCGTAAATAAAGCCAAATACAGAGACATTCTTCTCAGAGCGCAAAGAAAACCCCTGATTAGAGTGTGTAGCGCGTACAGAACCGTATCAACCGTTGCCCTAGAGGTAGTGGCCGGAGCTGTGTCGGTGCACATTCTGACAGAGGAGAGGGTACGAATGCATCGAAGGGGTAACGGAGCTATAAGTTCAGGACCAGAAGAAAGAAGAAGAAGCCTGGAAAGTTGGCAGGATCAGTGGTCAAGAGAAACAGGCAAAGCCGCCTGGACGAGGACCCTTATCCCTGATGTAGTGAGGTGGTATGAATGCAGACACAGGCGCGTTAACTATTATTTCACACAATTTTTGACGGGGCATGGATCCTTTCGGTCATGTACATATCGTATAAGAAAGACTGAGGACGATCTGTGTACCGAGTGTGGAGTAGTGGATGACGCGCACCACGTGATATTCATATGCGCTGTATATCATGCAGGGCGAACCTCGCTGCAGCTGAGGATGGGGTCCCCTCTGGGTGAGCCCCAAGAATTAATGCATAAAGCCATTATGAATGAAAAAATGTTTGACTTGATCATTGGATTTTTCACTGAAACGATGAAGCATAAGGAAGAAAGAGAGAGGAGACTCCAGCAAAGATAATCGGTTTGTATTTCTTTTGAACATATGTCGTTTTGCGCCGACCGGGGTGGGTAGCCAATATACAACTCCCACTTCTGCCGGGGCAGTCATTTAAAATAAAAGAAAATTTAATCCTAGTGTTAGTTAATGTTAGATGTTTTGTTTTTCATGTGCTTATATCTTGTTGTGTTGTGAGTGTATAGATGAATGGGCCACTCCTACAGGGGGTGGGGAATGGAAGTTTAGTTGTTCTTACTAACTGTTTAGTAATTCTTAGCCAGTTTACGGTGGATGGGATGATAGCGTGGTCGCGCCCCCTCACCCATTATCATGCAGATAGGTCGGTTGCCTTACGGACCCTGGCTGGCTGCATGCGTGGATGGGGTGGCGAAACCGGGTTGTCATGACAGTCACAGAGCGTACGCAGAGAGTGCTGGACGGGGGTGACGAGCAAAGCTGGCGGGTCAGAGCTAAGGTCGGTTCCTGGCCCGCCGGTTGGAGAAAGAGGAGGTAAGTTTAGTTGGTAGGCGGCTCGCTACGGTTAGGCGTAGAGAGTTGAATCCAACACACCTGGGACACCTTCCCAGAAGTCTTAAAAAAAAGTAACTTTGGTTCCTTGTTGCAGAATAAAGACAATAAAAGACACCTGCAATAAATGTCTTTATGCCTTTAAAATAAAAATAAAGAATATTAAAGACAGTGAAAATAGGATATTGTTAAAAAACAGGAATTTCATTTGGAACAAGGTGAATTACGAAGAAATCTAATGTTAATTTAACCAAGGCAATAGAAGACGAACAACTCTTCCTTAACCTCGCATATCTTCCAAGATGTTATTTTACAAACGACAGTTATACGTATGTAATTGTGAAAGTTACGCAAGTAAGCAAGAAATCTACTTTTCATGTATGGCTCGTAGGATAAGTAGGCCGTGAAACTCCAGAAGTGGAGTCTTGTTAAAAAAAAGTAGGACCAACGAGACAATAAGTTGGTTTAAAACCGAAGAAATTAAATTATGCAAAAATAAGCCTTATTTTTTAAGACGACGCGACGTACCAAGATAATGACGAGTAGGTATATTATAGAGGTAAACATAAAAAAGAAAACAGGAAAAGGAACCTTCAATGTATCAACTGGGTCACAGTTTGTCACCTATTTAGAATTTAGAACCATTGCGGCTTAAGGGAAAGTCAGTTTCCGAAGAAAACTTAAAGATATACAAAGTTATCTTCATTTTTTAGGACACCACGATTTTTATACAAATTTTATAGCAGATAATATTATAATCGAGGCATACTTACAGTACATCCATAAAGTTTATTTTTAAATTGCGATTTTTTAGCATAGGTCTATATCATATTAGTGACGCCATCCATCTGGGCGGTGATGACGTAACCGATGATTTTCTTAAATGAGATTAGGGATCATTGTGATAGCTCCTTTGAAAGGGTATTCAATTCTCTATTCAGTAATATAAACATTAACATAATTATTTATACAGGGTGTTAAAAAAACTTAAATTAAATTAATTGAGACAAAAAGTATGTAATTTATTTAATGCAAAATTTATTTAACTGTTGTCAGAAAAAAAATTATTTAACAAATAACTATTGTTTTTCGCTTAATTTCAATGTTAAAGCTGCCAGCCACCTGCCTCTTGGCATTTTGAATACCCATTTAAGCGAAAATCAATGTTTATTTTTCAAACAAAAATTTTTTCTGAACACTGTCTGACAGCAGTAAAATGTATTTAGAATTAAATAAATTACATACATTCTTCTTTTTGTGTCAATTAATTTAAAAAACATTTTGTACACCTTTTATAAATAACTGTATTAATGTTTATATTAATGAATAGATAATTAAATACCTCTTCAAATGAGCTATCACATGACCCATATTCTCATTTAAGAAAATCATCGATTACGTCATCACGTCCAGGTCGATGATGTCACTAGTATGATATATATGCCAAAAAATCGTAATTTTAAAAATAGAGATCGACCTATTTCAGGAATTTTTAATAATGTTGTTTGTTTAACTAATAATGAATTTATGCACTACTTTATGCACGCACTGTAGATGGTTTAAACAGAAATACAGATTTCTAACCAGACGTGGATTGTTAACGTTACATTTAACAACAAAGAACCAAGTGATTTTTTCTACCATAGGAGTTAATTTTTGAGTTATTTGTAATAATTTTGTAAACAAAGATTTTTGTTAGGGGTGGACATTGTGGCACAAATAGTGTAGTGGGTTTTAGCTGTCAGGGATATACTTTTTTCAGTTACTTCTTGTGTACTCTACAGTTACTATTTATGTTCTATTAGAAACTGCACTTTTTTGATTAGCATTTTTGGCAATTGCAGGCCAGCAATATTTTAGGTGGACTGTTTCGAGGATATTCCAATACTCATCAGGAAGTTTGTTGCCTGATATGTTTAGAATTTAGTGGGCAGGAATGGAACTTTCGTTTTGGGATATATGGTGAGTACTTTTAAATTACGTTCAAAGCCTATATGAAGCAGGCAAGCTAAGTAACTTAGTTCAAGAGGTTAAACGTTTAAAAGTTGATATAATGGGCATCAGTGAGCTCCGTTGGCCTGGAACGGGAACATGTGAACAAGATGAAGGCACACTATACTATTCTGGAAGTCTAGAAGGTGACGTATATCATAGGAATGGAGTTGGCATATCTATAACGTCTGAATTAAAAAAATATGTGAAAAATTTTATACCTGTGAACGACAGACTAGCGGTACTCCAATTAAATAGCAAACCATATCATGTCAATATTATACAGATATGTGCAACTACTACAGAAAAGAAATATGACAATGTGTAACGGTCACGTTACAAAATTAGCTCTTTAATTATTATTATAATTATTTTTCCTCGGTCTCCATTTAAATTCTCTAATTTCTCGTATGGGACTACTGGGGTGACGTCATACCTCGGTGATGGAACGTACTCCATTTATCGAGAATGATTTCGTTTTCTGAGAGAGTTTGACGTTTACCTTGGCGGAGAAGCGCCTCTCGTTCTTTACTTGACTGTTGGCTGTTGTGTCGAATAGAGGTACCATATAGAATGGCGGATGATTTCATCCAACTTATTTTATAACATCAAGCAATTTAAAGTAAAGTAAAAAGTTACCACCAAGGATTGTCTGGAGTGAGGAGACATGTGGGTGACAACTCCTGTTGGAGTCTAAATAGGAATCATTCGGTGAGATCTAATTTTTCATAATAATTTTTTTATGTATAGCCTTGTTTTTTGTTATGGAACATTTGATATACTTGGTTCATTTTTAAACTTTCTTAGTCAATCTATTAAGGGAAGGATGTAGATTATTTCGATCTTTATATTATCTTTATATCGATCCTTTATATTAATGTGGTTTTTGGTTTTACATAACCAAACATTTTTGAAGTCCTCAAATTAATATTGAAAATAATTACCATTTCTCTGTAGGTTTTAAATTATTCAACATCCAATATTTTATAAATTCAATATATTTTTACAGATATTTCCTCAAATAAATCATTTCAATGTCATTTGTCCATGTATTCACACTCAAAACAGTTCAAGGTTACCTGAGATTGGTTTTTGTTCCAGTTTTAATGGTCGGTTTTTCTATACTATTGCTTCTAAAAAGTTCCTCAATTATTTCTTCTTCCCTTTACTTTTTGCTCATGTTTAAAATGAGAAATAAAACTGGGAATGTTTTTTAGCCATTTGGGAGAAACCCTACCATGAAGTCATAGACCTTATTTGACCACCTAGAGAAACCACTACAGCCACAGTCAAGTCACCATTGGGAATATGTCTAATTGGGAGCAAGCTATGGGAGCGTTCCAGCTCAATTTTCGTCTTGACACCTGGGCCTATAGGAGTCATGGGGTCGCACCATCCTGGTGCATCATTTTCTAGGATGCAACCGCAACCTCGTTTGGGAACATTTAGTGAGGTGTTTTAGTAACTATTGGTTTTTTTTTATATTTCAGACTATCTGTTAAATACACTATGTTTTTTTTTCAGATTTAGGTTACCTCTGGTTTTTTTTTGACATATTTGTATATTAGATTATTTGGTTCCCAAACTTTGTATCTACGGTAACTTCTTGTGCACAGGAATAAGCCTAGAGAAAATTAGGTTTTTAGTACTTTATTATTGCTTTGATATTGGTTTATGTAATTCGGTTAAATTTATTTTGTAATATTACTTGCTTGTTTCCCAAATATTTTACTGTTATTCGCTTTATTCCATTTGTTCGGTTAATTTAGGTCATCGTCGGTATTTATCTCAACTTCATTTCTACTTTAGTCAATTGTATATTTAACTTTATTTATTCATTATTGTATTTTCCCTTAGTGAGGCTTGGGCCTATTTATTTGTATTATTTTCATCTTTGTCGGTTTCAATTCAGTTGTACGTAGCAGGCGTACTATAACCATTTGGTAGAAGACTTATGTAATTTTGTACCCTATATGTAAGTAAGAGGTACTAATACCTGTAATTTTGTAACAGATAACATTATTGTTGTTATCTTAGAGATGACTTTTTGTATAACTTATGTCATTTTAGAGTCACATGATATACACTTTGTGTAACTCAGAGATTGTCAAAAATCTAGTAGTTATTTTTAATAAATATGTATTTATTTTGTATATCAATTATTTTATTATTCCTTTATGTTCATTATTACAGGTTTAATATATTTAATATTGGAAATCAGTGTAAGATACCTGGGAAAATGATCGAAGATCATTTTCATGGCGCCCGTGATTAGTTAGTTTTATTTATTTTGTTCGTTTTTAGTCATTATTCATCTCCATTCATTTTCAGTACATTATTCTTATTTTATTATTTCATCTTTTAGTCATCATTACTATCTATATAGAGCTACTGTTCTTCGACAGGCATGCAAACGAGCCGTATCCATCCTTGAGTGTCAAGTTGCTCTCTTGCATCTATAGCTAGCCAACTCTATTCAGTTTGCCTCTGTCTCTTCCCACTTCTACTTCTATCCCTTCTAATTCCCCTTTCTTCAGTACTACTGCAAAGTAGTATTTTTTCCTATTGCGGCTTCTCAATGTAGAAGCCACTTCATCATTTTCTTTACACATCCCACTCTCTCTTCATTTTTATTCATATCTAGTCTTTTCTTTCTTTATTTTTTTACTTACTTCTGTTGGAGTATATCTTGCTTTTTACTTTCACTCCAACAGAAGTTTTCATCTTCATTTTTGTTACACTGGCGCCCAACGTGGGGCGCAGCCAGTTTGCATATCCATCGAGAAAGCCTCTGAGAAGGGTTTTTCATACTATGAAGCCATACCAAGGAACTATGGTCAGTAATTATAGTGAAATTACGACCTTCCAGATAATAACGGAATGCTTCTAACCCATGGATGATAGCTAAAAGTTCTTTCTCTGTAGATTAGTTAGCGATTAGTTAAAAACTATGTTTTGTTTGCTTCCATTCCAATTTTCAGAGTTCATTCTAAGGTTAGGACAAGACGAACACACGCCTGAGTGACTGAGCTAAGCTAAGGGTGTAACGATGGCTATCTTGGTTAGTTGAGGTAATATTTTCGAATATTATTTCAATTAGCGGGGTAGACCATCGCTTATTTGTTACACTGGCTGCCCAATACGTGGTGTCAACCGTTTATGGTTTTAAGACAGTAGTTCTGTTAGTTCATTTTTCTTTTATTGGAATTTTCTGTATTATTACCATTTTCATATCTTTGTATATATGTTACTTCTGATTTATTTTTGGTCTTTAAAACTTTACGAATACTAAACAGGTAGACTTATACTGCTTTTCTTTGTTTTCGATTAGTTTATTTTCGATACCTCATTTTTAGTTTTAGTGGTACAGCTCATATCTTAGTTTGGATTTTGTATTTTTATTGGAAACTTATTTGTGTATTTAAACTGAGTATACATAACTGACATTATGTTCTATTAGTATAAATTTTTATTTCTTCTACCAATGGTAGGATGTTTGCACGTACAATTAATTATTGACTATATGCATATATTTTTTTTCTAGTGTGGTTATATTTTCCACCTAACTAGAAATTATTTTCAGTATTTAGGTATTTTATTTAATTTATTGATTTGATTATTTATATATTTTGCTGGCATTTTGATTTGTTGGTGTGTCGCTAATATTTTCTCCATATGTATCTTTGTCTTACAAACTTTAGATTATATTTTATATTTGTTATTTTTGATATTTGGGTTGTTTGGTAAGACAGGCACACACCACAAAGCAATATCAGTCCAGAACATTAGCTTCTACACATGATACGTTGAATTCGCATGGTTCGGATGATTACAGATGGTCATCCAAATTATTTTTCTTTAATTGGGAGTGTTAAACATTACAATGATAAATTGTATAGTAAAGTAGTTCCATTATCCATCTCAGTTTCTAGTTTTATTATTGTTGATAATAATATTATATCAATGTGGGTACCATAATATAATGCTCATAGAAATCAGATACTTTAGGTTGAGATTTAAACATAAATCTTTTATTAGTTAGAAACATTGGTACTTTTTCTATTAAGTTTAGAACAATCCTCAGAAGAAGATTAACTTAACGGTGTCGTTCAAGCTAATCTCTTCTTCTGTTTGTCTTTAGCTTAGCTCAATCGTTAGTATGGTTAGAAATTTTAGTCTGATTTTTTTTTACCATCTGATAATGCACGTACCTACATACATTGCTTGATTTCATCTTTGGCTTTGTTGTTGATGACTTTTAATTTATTACTTATTAATTTAATTATTATGTAGTACTTTATGTATGAGTTTATTTTTTTTTGGTATTATAAGCACATTGCGCATTTTAATGATTAGTATGAGTCAATATTAATTGCTGATCCTGTTAGTAGGATTATACAATTAATAAGAACTTCACTTGTATTTTTGTCTAGTTTTTGCACACCTAACCCCTAAGTTAGAAGGGTTGTTGAGTATTATTTATTTATATATTTGGATAGGTGAACTCATACAAGTACCTACTCTTGGTTAATATGGATATTATTATGGAACTATATGTTATGCACTACATATGTCAGATTACCTATGTGTTATATATTTTGAATATTTGATTACTTACTAATTTTTTTTATTATTTTTGATATATTGTTATTGAATTTGCCATATTGGAAAGATGTGGTTTTTAATTTGTTATTGGGTTACTCTATTAACATTTGTCTCCAATATCTTAAACACTTAATAATTTATATCCTTCTATCCTACACACTATGATTCTGGAATTAGTTTGGAATGTTGATGTAAGTATGTAATTCATATTTCTGCTTATGATTAGTCTGTCAATACTCTGATTTGTGAATGCGTGGGTTCGAAGTTGTTTCTCAGCAACTGATCACTGCTGTTTGACTGACTTCGTAATCTATGTCTTTCATGGCAGAGTAAGCAGACGTTTTACCATTATAATATTTCTTGTTAGGAAATGACGGTCGCATGTCCTAACCATTCTTCTGTAATTAGTCCAAGTATTCCAGTTTTTTTTTACAATTTGATAGGGAAGTATTTAGTTTATATTTTATCTCGTACTTCATAGTATGTTTGTTGTTGACTATCACTATACGCAGTAGGTTTGTTAAGTCAGTATTTGGAGTGTTTAGACAAATGAGTTGTTCATCAGAGTATATTCCCACTTCTTTCCTTAGGCATTAGTTGCTATTCAGATTCTGGAATATTTCCTGAATAATTCCACGTATGTGAGAACGCATGAATTTGCAGTTTTATTTAAAATTGTGCTCGTTCTCGTCAATTTTTTTCCCTATCACTTATCATATTTTTTTTCTTCCTATTATTTATCATAGTGCCATAGACCTTGTAAGTTCACCATTCATTCTGTTTTCTTCCTTACTTATTCTTATATTAGTACCTTATCTGAGTCTGGTTATTCTCATACATCTGTTGTAGCAACATGCTATAGTTCGCGAATACCAGCACGAATTAAGTTATGTATTTTCTAGAATACTTTAGTCAATACACTTTAAGTATTTATCTTACTTTTGATTTAGTTAGGTTACATCTCTGTTACTTAGTCTGTTAGCAATATTTATTCTGACTTATTTTGATTACTTAGTTTGGATAGGTTCATATTACCGGATGAGGGTGTATGTAGACCTAATTTATTTATTGTGTTCAGTATTAGTTACCATTGGATCCAATAATTTAATTTATTTAGTATTAGTAAGAATTGGTCCATAAATTTGCCTGATCGTTCTTCTTTGGATATACTCTTATATAAATCTGGTGTCCATTGATAGTCCGATTCTGGATAAGTGTCCGATTCTTCATTTATTTTGTGTATTTGGTTGGATAGGTTCGTATCACCGGATGTGGGTGTACGTAGACCTGATCTGTTTATGTGGTTTAGTATTGGTGTGAATTGGTCCATAAATTTGCCTGGTCGTTCTACTTTGGATATGCCTTTTATGAATCTGGTGTCCACTGATAGTCCGACTTTGGATTAAGTGTCCGATTCCACATTTATTTTGGTTATTGAGTTTTGGATTCCTTTGGTATGTTTATTATTGGTATTATTTGACATTAGTGAGAATTGTTCCATAAATCTTCCTGATTGTTCTTCTCTGGATATACTATTATGAATCTGGTGTCCATTGTTAGTTCAGTTTTGGATAAAGTGTTCAATTCTTTACTTATTTTAGTTACTGATTTTTTTTTAATTTCACTTTGGTATATTTACTTGTGATGGTTCGAATTGGCTCACACCTTTTCCTGGTTGTTCCGTCCTTGGATATACCCTTTATAAATCTGATGTCCATGGATAGTTCAATTTTGGTTTTGGTGCCCAGTTCGACACTTAGCATTATGATGAACTTTAGTGCAATATTTAGTTCTGTTTTGACTTTTAAGCAATATATTAATATTTGGTAGCAGAGAGTAACATAGTAACATTTTAGTATGAATTTGAGTAATTTATTTATTTTTCCTGACCATTAGTTTATTCTTATTGGTAATCTTGCGAATCAACGTGGATTGTTAGACTATTGTAAATTTAGTTGTTAATATTTTGAAGTTTAGAAAAAAAATTTTATGGATAAAATTTTTTTTCCCGAGTAGAAGGGGATTGTAACGGTCACGTTACAAAATTAGCTCTTTAATTATTATTATAATTATTTTTCCTCGGTCTCCATTTAAATTCTCTAATTTCTCGTATGGGACTACTGGGGTGACGTCATACCTCGGTGATGGAACGTACTCCACCTATCGAGAATGATTTCGTTTTCTGAGAGAGTTTGACGTTTGCCTTGGCGGAGAAGCGCCTCTCGTTCTTTACTTGACTGTTGGCTGTTGTGTCGAATAGAGGTACCATATAGAATGGCGGATGATTTCATCCAACTTATTTTATAACATCAAGCAATTTAAAGTAAAGTAAAAAGTTACCACCAAGGATTGTCTGGAGTGAGGAGACATGTGGGTGACAACTCCTGTTGGAGTCTAAATAGGAATCATTCGGTGAGATCTACTTTTTCATAATAATTTTTTTATGTATAGCCTTGTTTTTTGTTATGGAACATTTGATATACTTGGTTCATTTTTAAACTTTCTTAGTCAATCTATTAAGGGAAGGATGTAGATTATTTCGATCTTTATATTATCTTTATATCGATCCTTTATATTAATGTGGTTTTTGGTTTTACATAACCAAACATTTTTGAAGTCCTCAAATTAATATTGAAAATAATTACCATTTCTCTGTAGGTTTTAAATTATTCAACATCCAATATTTTATAAATTCAATATATTTTTACAGATATTTCCTCAAATAAATCATTTCAATGTCATTTGTCCATGTATTCACACTCAAAACAGTTCAAGGTTACCTGAGATTGGTTTTTGTTCCAGTTTTAATGGTCGGTTTTTCTATACTATTGCTTCTAAAAAGTTCCTCAATTATTTCTTCTTCCCTTTACTTTTTGCTCATGTTTAAAATGAGAAATAAAACTGGGAATGTTTTTTAGCCATTTGGGAGAAACCCTACCATGAAGTCATAGACCTTATTTGACCACCTAGAGAAACCACTACAGCCACAGTCAAGTCACCATTGGGAATATGTCTAATTGGGAGCAAGCTATGGGAGCGTTCCAGCTCAATTTTCGTCTTGACACCTGGGCCTATAGGAGTCATGGGGTCGCACCATCCTGGTGCATCATTTTCTAGGATGCAACCGCAACCTCGTTTGGGAACATTTAGTGAGGTGTTTTAGTAACTATTGGTTTTTTTTTATATTTCAGACTATCTGTTAAATACACTATGTTTTTTTCCAGATTTAGGTTACCTCTGGTTTTTTTTTGACATATTTGTATATTAGATTATTTGGTTCCCAAACTTTGTATCTACGGTAACTTCTTGTGCACAGGAATAAGCCTAGAGAAAATTAGGTTTTTAGTACTTTATTATTGCTTTGATATTGGTTTATATAATTCGGTTAAATTTATTTTGTAATATTACTTGCTTGTTTCCCAAATATTTTACTGTTATTCGCTTTATTCCATTTGTTCGGTTAATTTAGGTCATCGTCGGTATTTATCTCATCTTCATTTCTACTTTAGTCAATTGTATATTTAACTTTATTTATTCATTATTGTATTTTCCCTTAGTGAGGCTTGGGCCTATTTATTTGTATTATTTTCATCTTTGTCGGTTTCAATTCAGTTGTACGTAGCAGGCGTACTATAACCATTTGGTAGAAGACTTATGTAATTTTGTACCCTATATGTAAGTAAGAGGTACTAATACCTGTAATTTTGTAACAGATAACATTATTGTTGTTATCTTAGAGATGACTTTTTGTATAACTTATGTCATTTTAGAGTCACATGATATACACTTTGTGTAACTCAGAGATTGTCAAAAATCTAGTAGTTATTTTTAATAAATATGTATTTATTTTGTATATCAATTATTTTATTATTCCTTTATGTTCATTATTACAGGTTTAATATATTTAATATTGGAAAGCAGTGTAAGATACCTGGGAAAATGATCGAAGATCATTTTCATGGCGCCCGTGATTAGTTAGTTTTATTTATTTTGTTCGTTTTTAGTCATTATTCATCTCCATTCATTTTCAGTACATTATTCTTATTTTATTATTTCATCTTTTAGTCATCATTACTATCTATATAGAGCTACTGTTCTTCGACAGGCATGCAAACGAGCCGTATCCATCCTTGAGTGTCAAGTTGCTCTCTTGCATCTATAGCTAGCCAACTCTATTCAGTTTGCCTCTGTCTCTTCCCACTTCTACTTCTATCCCTTCTAATTCCCCTTTCTTCAGTACTACTGCAAAGTAGTATTTTTTCCTATTGCGGCTTCTCAACGTAGAAGCCACTTCATCCTTTTCTTTACACATCCCACTCTCTCTTCATTTTTATTCATATCTAGTCTTTTCTTTCTTTATTTTTTTACTTACTTCTGTTGGAGTATATCTTGCTTTTTACTTTCACTCCAACAGAAGTTTTCATCTTCATTTTTGTTACAAATGATGTCGAATCATTCTATAGCCAACTACAACAGACACTTAAAAATCTAAAAAGGAACGAAGTCACATATATTATTGGAGATTTTAAAGCGAAAATTGGACAAGGCCGAAGATCTGATCTGGTAGGTGGATATGGACTAGGGGGAGCAATGAAAGAGACGACAGATTATAGCAGTTCTGCCAAGAACATGACATGATAATCGCAAATACATGGTTCAAATTACACAAAAGAAGGTTATACACATGGACGGGACCAGAAGATAATTCACTTCATATAATTAGAAATCAGATAGATTATATTCTAGTAAACAAGAGATTTAAGAATGGCGCCAAGAGAGCAACGACTTATTCTGGTGCAGATATCGGTTCAGACCATAAACCTCTAATAGCTGACATCAAAGTGAAGCTAAAAAATGTCCAAGATATCTCCAAAACACCAAAATTAAATATTTCAGCATCCAACAAAACTCTGATAGAAAATGACCTAAATAGTAACAAGTGAAAACAATACACAATATGGAACACATTTAAAGATCTTACCTTGAAAGTAATGGAAAAATATACAACAATAATACACAGGCACAAAAAACAACAATGCATGACTGATGAAATCCTAGAATTGATGGAGCAGAGAAGAAAACTGAAAGGTAACAAGACATAATACAAGGAAAAACAGAAACTAATTAAAAAAATAAAGGTGGCTAAAGAAAAATGGATGGAGGATAAATGCAAGGAATTAGAAGAGTTGAATGAAAAACATGATACATTTAATATGTTTAAAAAAGTTAATGGAATAGCTGGTCTTTATCATAAGAAAACTCCACATACTATTACCGATTCGTCAGGAAAAATGATAATTGACAAACACGAAATTCGAACAACCTTGTATAATTATTATATAAATGTACTGTATCATGTTGATAGACCCGAAGAACTGGTGAAGGTAAAGGACCAGAAATACTAAAATGAGAAATACTACATGCTATAAAATTGGCAAAAAAACAAGAAAGCCGTTGGTCCTGACAACATACCAACAGAGATGTTAAAGCTCATAAATGAGGAAAACATTGGGATACTGGTCAAACTTTTCAATGCTGTTTATTCGACTGGTGATATCCTTGAAGATTGGTTAAATTCATAACCCTACCAAAAAACAACGTCCGAAAAACTGTAGCGATTATAGAATGATAAGCCTTATGAGCCACACTTTGAAAATATTTCTACGTATCATCCACAGTAGAATCAGAGATAAATGTAAAGAAGACCAGGATGAAACACAATTTGGTTTCAGAAATGGACTGGGAACCCGGGACGCACTCTTTGCACTAAATGTATTATTGCAGAAATGCCGAGTTCAAAGTAAAGACGTCTTTGCTGCATTTATTGACTATGAAAAGGCTTTTGATCGTGTACAGCATCACAAATTAATTGATATATTAAAGGATAAAGTAGTAGATATTAAAGGATAATCAAGACGTACGAATCATAGAAAAATTATACTGGCGTCAAACAGCGACAGCTTGCATAAATGGAAATTCAACAGAAATATGTAAAATTCAAAGGGGTATCAGACAGGGTTGTATACTGTCCCCACGGTTATTTAATTTAAGTGATGACATGAATGGATTGCAATGTCTTTTAAATCCCGTTGACATAGTGGGAAGAGAGTTTGGCCTAAACATAAACTGTTCAAAAACAAAACATATGGTGTTTAGACGTTTAGCACATCAAGATTCACGGTTATATGTTGATGGTCATCTAATTCAAAGAGTACCCAGTTTTAAATACCTTGGTTGCTAAATTACTGAACAACTAGATCCAGATAAAGAGATAAAATGTAGAATCGAGATAGCCTGCACAACATTTTTAAAACTAAGGTCATTCTTCTTGTGCCTTGTGCCCAAGATTCGTATGACATGGAATTCATGTTAACCCGGCTGTATTCAACCTACAAAAAATGGGGATTAAATATAAATATAGAAAAAACAGAATATCTAGTCGTGAATTCTGACGCCCACTTTGAAATCCTAATAACAGAGAACACATCAATTAAACAGGTTGAAGAATTCAAATATCTGGGAGCTGTAATAAACAGAGAAGGCCTAGGCAACAAAGAAATTCAAAGGCGAGTTGAACAAAGTAAAAAGGTAGTAGGTTGCTTGAATTCCGTGTGGTGGGATAAAAATATATCCAGAACTACAAAATTAAGAATAGGGAAGACATTTGTGGAATCGGTACTCATGTATGGAAGCGAAGTCTGGACATTAACAGCAGAGTCCAGAAGGATCAATGCTGTGGAAATGGACTACATACGTAGAAGTGCTGGAATCTCCCGATTGGACAAAATACGTAACGAAGAAATAAGAAGAAGGATGCAGGCACACGATACAGCGGTAGACAGGCTCGAAAGAAGAAGCCTAAAATGGTTCGGTAACTTACTTAGAATGGACGAACAACGATTGCCAAAGAGACTCCTGAAATGGAAACCCCCAGGTAGGAAGAAAAGAGGAAGACCAAGACTATCCTGGAATGACACGATAAGGAAGGCCATGGAACACCGAGATTTGGAAGAGGAAGATGCCCAGGATAGAAATAGATGGCGGTTAGGTGTGGGGATGCGGCGTCAGCCGATATGACACCCCGTATATATACAGTGCTAGTCAAAAGTCCGTACCCCCCTTGTATCTTTTGATCGGTTATACCTATAATAGTGAAATTGGGAGGGAGGAAATAAACGGAGGTAAGCTTCTTAACTAGTCATGACAGGTGGCGTAATAGTGACAGATGACGTTACAGAGCCACTGTGACCGATAATTTTAAATGGGACCTTATGACAAGTGATACCTCATTTGAAAGGTATTCCAAATACCTATTCAGTTATACTAATTTTTTTGGGTTTAAGTTGATTTTGATTTTGGTGAAAAAATTAAATAAATATAATATTGTAGTTTCGCATTTAATTAATAAAAATTCAAATGTCCGCCTATGGGTTTTTTTGTCAAAAAGATGACGTTTTTCAATTCTCTAGTAGTTTTTACGTCAACGTCAACCTTTTTGACAAGTAATCATAGGCGGAATTTTGAATTTTTTTAATTAAATGCGAAACTAAAATTTTATATTTATTTCATTTATTCATCAAACTTAGCTTAAATTCAAACAAAATTAGTATGACTGAATAGGTATTTTCAATACCTTTCAAACGAGGTATCACTTGCCATAAGTTCCCATTTAAAAATATCTATCACCGTGGCCCTGTAAAGTCATATGTCACTGTTACGTCACCTGTCATGACTAGTTACGGCCGGTTTCACAATCTGTGGTTAACCCTAGCGGTCAACTAACCTTTACCCACAGTCTAACTGACAGTTGCTGTTTCACAACCACAGATTCAATCATGGTTAGTTGACCGTAAGTTCTGTTTTATTTTTCTTATGTTGGTAGGAAATTATGGACAATGATCACCAGAAATAACATTTTTATGGAAGAATTATCAAATCAGCTGATCAGTCAGATGAGTTTCGATTGATTTTTATTAGGATAAATTCAATAAATTGTTATATTTCTTTATGACTATTAATTTGTTGTATATATTTTTTAAGGATTTTATATTTAGTTGTGGAGTTTATTTTGCAGATTAAGGAAAAATAAATGTGTGTATATGTGTGGTTAGGATATTCAGTCTGATTTGTAGTTGATTTGCATAATCATATTTTTGATGTTGATTCTTGCTACCTTGCTTTAAAAATTCATATATTTTAACATACCTCCTATGGGATTAATAAAATTTGATACATGATGGTTGCATCTTAGATTTTGGACCATAAAAATTACTATGCAAAACTTTTTTGAAGTATCTTTTTTTCGTAAAATTAATATTAAAAATGCTTCCCATACGTGGCCAACTAAGTACACACACTGTATATTACATGCACATTATACATTTTAAGTTTTGTTTAAGAATAATATTTGTTTTGAGGTCTTTCGCCAATATTGTTAAAATTAAATTGGTAATATAAAAACATGTAGCAAGCAAGAGACTATAGTATGTATTAATAATTACCCCAAGAAGCAAATCATTTAAAAATCGAACAATTATTGGCCGCTGAAATGCTAAACGCATTTAAGTACATCATATAAATTCATATCTGTAATTAATAATTTACGTGTATACACTCTGTCCTGTCAATAAAACGAAATTAAGTTAGGATAACCTCTGGTTAAGAGCTTAACCATCACTCCAAGCTCTGGTTAAAAATTCTGTCGGTTAACCACAACTTCGCCGTTGACCTGATATTGTGAAACACATATTTCGGGGTAACTTCTGGTTATCTCTTAACCACAAGTTAACTTCGACTTGTGAAACCGGCCGTTAAGAAGCTTACGTCCGTTTATTTCCTCCCTCCAAATTTCACTATTATAGCTATAACCGTTCAAAAGATACGAGGGGGGGTACGGACTTTTGACTAGCACTGTATATGAGTCATTCTTCTGTAATGATAACTTGCAACTTCAACTTCGAAAGCGTATGATTAAATGTTACATTTGGTCATTCCTCTTATACGGTGTCTAAGCATGGACATTAAAAAATCCACCATTAATCGTTTGAAATGTGGCTGCACAGACGTATATTAAAAATATCATGGACGGCGGCTATGCTATCAATTGTGGCAGTCCTTAAAAGAGCAAATGCTACTCGCGAGCTGCTTGATAATATCAAATGTAGAAAGATGGCTTATTTTGGACACGTAGTAAGGGGAGACCGAGGTAATATTCTTCAACTTATTATGATGGGTAAAATCGAAGGACGCAGAGGAATTGGTAGAAAATAGGCCTCTTGGTTGAAGAATATCAGGGAGTAAACAGGTATAAAGAAAGCAGAGCAACTATTTAGAATAGCTCGAGACAGAGATAGTTTCGCCATGTTAATCGCCAACGTTAAGGGGACTTGATAGGGCACGTTAAGAAGAAGAAGGTGAGTACTGGTCTTCTGCAGTGACATGTTGTTTTAAGGGCCTTCTTAGCTCTGTTATTCGAGTTTTCAATTATTGTGTTTAGTGCATATCGTTTGCTTATACTAATATCCTATCATGGATTGGAGGGAAATTTGCTAATTGGTGAAAAATTTACCTCTCAGTTGCCATTATTTTATTTAGTTTGCGTTTATTTAGTGTGGCCTAGATTTTAAGAAATATCGTATGCACTAAAGAACACCAGAAACGGAAAAAGCCCGGGCCAGTTCAGCTGCTTCTTGATATCCCCAAAATAATAGAAAATGAATACCTGGATGTCCTCTTAAAGCTATTTAATGAAATTTATCAGTCGGGTGACATACAAATTAATCGCTTAATGTGTAATCTCCAGTGGCGTACTGAGCATGGTTCCGCGGAACCAGGGCCCGCTCTAGTGTGCTCTTTGCTTTTTTTTTCTAATTTGATGGGGACATTTTTCACTACACAAGTACACAATAGAAAATGTAACTTCTTAATAAATTTTTATTTTTGTGTAGGTACTTATAAATTAAAACGAAGAATACCTATTTATAAAAAAAATGAAAACAAAATTTAATATTAGACACAAGGAAAACTTTTGGAAGGTCCTGTACTTGTTTTATCTACTAAAAGTGACTAGAACCCAAGTTCTGGTCTCACAACACATGTAAAGAATTACCGCCTGTAGGTACCTTTTAACTCAAAAACTTATATTTATATCAGCACGTTTCATGGATTAGTCGTAAACTAGAAAGTTGTAAAATTTTGCAAATTGACACAGCCATTGCAAGTTGTATAAGGTTTGTTCGTATTACGATCCAATCGATCAGTAACCGTTGCCAACCATCAGACGCATGCGCAGTTAACAGTTAGCGCTGCGCAGTTAACAGTTCGAGTTCGTAGACTACGAACGCGCTTGCGTCTGACGGTTGGCAACGGTTGCTGATCGTTCTACGAACAAACCTATACTTGCATTGAGGAGTGTTATAAAAATACCTAATCCCAAAACAATACACTCGACGAAAAATCCTTCTTTTGTTTGTATTTATAGCATCATCATTCTTTACTTTTACTGTTAAGTAATAATTTTTGATAACTGAAATGAACTAACAGGTACGTATCAGAACTTCCGTCTTTCCTGTGTGGAAGAAGTCAGTAAGTTGAATCAATACAGTTTGAAATATCTAAGAGCTGATATGACCTAATTATGTGTCAAATACACTATCAATATTATTTAATAAACAATTCAAAATCTTCCTAAAGCCGTAACAAGTGTCAAATATTTAGTAACTTTGTCTGAATACTGAAAAAACTTATAAATACTTTTGAAAAAATCAGACGCAGAATGAAAGACTATATTATTACCGAGGACCGAAAGTCCCTTGGAATAAATAAAAAATTTCTTTTGAATGAGATATTTGAAATTAAAAATCACATTAAATTGTCTCTTTTTTTTTCACCCCTGTAACTTATTAAAATAAACATTATAGAAATTTTCAGGGCTTTTGGCCCTTGGTAATAACGTAATCTTTCATTCTGCGTTTAAATTGTTTAAAAATACTTTTTAGTTTTCTCAGGATTCGAGAAAAAAATGAATGCTTTTAAAACGCATTGGAGCTCAAATTTGCGCCTATCCATTTTTAGAAAATCTCGTCGTTTGATTAAAGATATCAACCCCACAGTTATCCAAGGTTTTATTTTTGCTATTTTTTCATTTAAGCGTTTTATCTCCCTAGCGTTTTGTATTTAATTATTTAACTTATTTATAAATATATGCAATATACATATATGCAATTTGAGAATATATTTTGTGATGTAATTTGCATTCTAATATTAATTTTTTAAAAGCGGTTTTAGTTATTCGATATTAAGGTTTTTAATTATGACTGGAGATTTAAATGTAGAAAATTGTTGATTTTCATTATTTATAAAAACTGCTGGAGTAAAGTAATCAATTATGTTAGTATGAAAAACGATATAGTCCAGAAAGCCACTGCGCATCCGCTAGGAAAAATATTCTAATTTGGATTTTTTCCACAATCTTACTCAAAAAGGACCCCTTATAACAAATTTGCATGTTGCCAGGACCAAAAGTTGGTCAAAAATTTTTTAAACGTTTTTTTTTGTTTTTTTCCTAAAATTATTTTTTTTGCATGGAACAAAATTTTTTTAGATTTTTTGGATCATTCCAAACAGAAAAGGTCTTTAGTGACATTTTTCTAAAGTTGATAGTTTTTGACATATAAGCGATTAAAAATTGAAAAATTGCGAAATCGGCCATTTTTAACCCTCAAAATCTATGTAAAAAACTGAAAATTTGAATGTTGCCAGGGTAGGTGCCAGGGTAGGTAGATATTCTTTAAACATCGATTGATGAAATGTCGAAGATTTTTTTGCAATACAATATCAAAAACCCCTTTGTTTTTTAATTGCCACTCAAGCATGCGCGACACTATTTTCCACCGTTGCATGTGTATGCATAATGATGGTGCAAATGAAAGGAATAAATT